>NC_068938.1:115148468-115492152 GCF_016801865.2 Culex pipiens pallens
GCTTAAAGCTCGATTTCTGTGCCAAACATTTGGAAACTCAAAACGTGTTCGAATGAAATCTAAATTAATGAGAAACAAAATTAAAACAAAAATTATAAAGCATACAAATAAACTTTGGCCATACTTAACTAAACACTAACAACAATTTTGTATTTTAAAAATTTCTAGGAATTTCAAATCGAATTTCAAAAATCATAATCTTAGTGAGATTATGCCATAATTATTTTTCATGGTGTTTGGAAATTTCTTATTATCTAGACATTTAAATAAAATTATAGTTTTAAACTGGATGCGGACAATTAAAAAAAAACAACTTCGCTGAAAATATCACTGTCTATGAAAAAATCTTGTCATTTTTACAGTTGTTTCAATTTTTAAAAAGGTTGGCAAACTTTACCAAAACGTTATGCATCAAAAATTGTGTAAATTTGGCAGGTGTACAATTAAACGAAGTTGACTTTATAGCTGTCGGCCACCATTGCTAGTACCAACCACTAGTGTCTTCCTTTTTATCTACAAGGACTTCGCCGCCCTGGGCTCCTAAGTGTATGAAAGTATGGCACGGAGCGACGGCGCCGAATACCCATTTTTACACAAAGAATTTTAGAGCGCCCGCCGCGGGATTCGAACCGGCGACCTCTGGATTGGAGTCCAGTGCGCGGTCCGATTGATCCACACGGGCGGGGCAGGTGTACAATTGGTAGGTGTAATATTACCTCTTTTGATTTGATTTGATTTGATTTGATGTGATAACCAACAGGGCCACAAGGATGACCTATGTAGCGGTTGCCTAGAATTACAGTGGCTCAGACTTAAAGGGAGCATCTTCAAATTACTGCCGTATGAAGGGCCAAAAGGGGATGGTTGGACGCGAACCAGCAAAATCACTCACGGTGTCCTCAGGGGAAGAGAATCTCCTTCCGACAGTAGCCTCCAATAACTCCGAAAAAAGTCTGACAAAGCTGAAAAACAGGGCTCGCACCCTGTTGGGGGCCTAAAAGGGCGCGGCAGACAGCTGGAGACTGACAGAGGTCAATAGATCTAGTAATTAGACAATCCTTTAGAATTGTATAATTAATAAACTATTTCCCCCTTGTGACGTAGTTCTGGTCTTCCACTATCCACATCCAGTCTCCGCCATTACAGCATACCGTCCACTGCCCTGATGCTCCCTCCCCGATCCCCGGCATTGATTCTAACTACTAATAAAAAGGAAAATCATAGATGAGAATAGGTCAATGCGGATGGAGAGCAAATCGAGCTCAGTATCCCCTCACAAAGACTGGTAGTAAGTGTGAAAAAATAATGAAAATGAAAAGATAGTACGTCAATGCGGATGGATCGATGATCCCCTCACAAGGACATAAAAGAAACAGATGGTAGGAAGAGCAATAGAACAGAAAATCAGGAATAAGAACGTATGAAGAGCAACATGGACTCCCCCATCACAAAGACATCAGCTAAGATATATATAAAATGGAATGATCTCACCAAATTCCTCGATAATGGCTTGCATTTCTTGTAGAACCAGTCCCAACTCTTCATGACCCGAAATCATTTTGATCTGCGCAGCAAATGTGTGTGCTTCCTCAGCTAAATTCTTCGATTCATTCGTTCGATTGCCGAGAAATCGCGAAACTTCCGTTAACCTTCCTAGCGCGCTCTTGCCAACTTGCAAACAGGATCCAATTCCTTGAGATAAATGTCCATCTCGAATGCTGGTCGATCCATTGGGTTTCGTCACTCGTAACTTCAATGTTCCGATGGTACTCCAAAATTGACTCCAAATTTCTTTATCAACAAAACCGATCCAACGCGATTTAAAATTAAATGTCCAGATTCTTTTAGATACAGATCCATTTCAGGGTCATAACCAAACATTTTTATGAAACTTTTTTTAAAATTACAAAAATCGAACAAAATATGACGGAGCAAAGTTTTTTCGCGACCGCACGCACCGATTACTACGATCAATCGACCGGTAGGTGTAATATTACCTCTTTTGATTTAATATTACTTAATTTTAGACTGAAAAGTGGCGAAACACTGAAATTGTGGTGAATTTACATATTTTTATAAGCAAAATTACACATTTTCTGTCCGTTCCCAGAAAAAAAATGTGTTTAATAGCGTTTGTAGTTGCACAGCAAAAAATCCGATGGTAAAATCGCATGCAAAAGCATGCACATCACCTTCGTCAAAATAAACACTTAATATTACACACTACATGTACAATTTTTGCAAACACAAAAAAAAGTTGCAACCGACGGGATTTAAACCCAGCACCAACAGTAAGGGCTGGCGCCTTAGCCCACTCGGCCACCAGGGAAAAACGCATGTATGAGCTTGACATTTCGGTTAAGCAGGTTTCCCAGACTGATGGGCTACATATTTCTGGGTGAAAAATCACATAAAATTGCGTAAAATAATGCAATATTTATTTTACACCCAGGCTTTATCACTTTCGGGTCTACTAGGGTGACCCTCTTAGTTATTTCATGCTACAAGGCAAGGGGATCGAGACATAAAACTCAATGGGGTGAGTGAGTGGTCCAAATAACTCCCTTTTTGAACCTCAGGGTCGGCATAAATTATGCTCACGAGGCAGGAAAACACTGATGTTCGCTTTGAGATAAACTCCTCGGTTTTTTCGTCAAGTCGTCACTTTATTGGCCACGGCTTCCTCCTAAACCTGACCTTTCCTTCCGTCCTAACCCACTTCCTTAATGTCTATCTCCTACCTTAACACTCTTTCTTCCTCGTCCGTGGGCGGACCTGCTGCTCGGGGCCCCTCAGCTACTGCTGCCGCTGCTGCTGGATCTGCTGACGCGATCGCTGTCTCCGACCTCGGCCTGCTCGCGCTGCTCGCTGGCCTGGGGTGGCTTGTCGCGACCGTCGGCGTTCCGACGCACGGGTTGATGCTGCTGCAGCCTTCGCTTGACCCTCGTTTGCCTGCCCTCTGCGCGTCCTCGAGTGTGTTGACGAATTCGAGCTCCAGCTGTCCCCGAAGGTACCGCTGGTCTTGCCCGGGTTCCGGCGCAGGGTTGGTTGATGTAAGGCAGGTCTTCGGGTGTGGCTCGTGGTTCCCGGATGGAGGGCTCCCACGACTCAGCTTTGAGCGGCTGGTCGCTGGTCGACACCGATTGTGCACGGTGGACGGGTTGGGGATACCACTGGCGAGCCACGGGTTGCTCCGGGAGATCCGAGTCGCGGATTCCGGCTTTTGTAGCTAAAACTACGGGGTCCTGTGATGAGATGGGGAAACAAGATGGCGGGTACACTGGGCGTTGGTTTCAGGGCACGGATCAGGGTTGTTGACGGGTTCGCGGGTTTACCTGGATGTCCTGGGGTGTCTTGCACGGTCCTTCCGTGTCCTCCGTGAAGTCCTTCTCCTTGGCGAGTCGCGGCACTTCACTTTATTACGCCGCGGAGCTTTAAGCGTAGCTCGGACGGCTTTCTTCGCGATCTGTACGACGCGTACACTTTCCGATACACCGGGCAAATGGCCGATCTACGGCAGGACATGGAACCGCGAACCTCTGATCCGGCGAAGTCCCATATTTCGCCCCATCATCATCATCATCCTTTTCGCCACGGCTGCCAATTCTCGCGATCCTCTTCGGCCCTCTGGTGGTGGCTAGCGGCGATACTCCTTCTCATTGGCGATCTCATACGGGGTGGTCGCGCTCGCTCTCCGTGGGTGACACAAACCGAATCGTCTCACTCTCAACGAACACACTCGCTAACCTGCCCCTGTGTCACTGGAATTCACTCACTACACACCCACTGGTTACAGCTTTTTACACGCAGCAGGATTATTACTTTTTTAGCTGTGTAGTTTTATTCATGAAAAATTTCGCGACTATTGAACTGTTTCGATTGATCAAAGCAAAAAAATCAAAATATTCTAAAACTTTTTTATATTAATGAAAAACTATGAAAATTTGCTAAGCCAGTTTCATGAATCAAACTTTCAATGATTTTTCATATGATTTATGTATATGTAGATTTTTATAAGCGAATAATTAAACTAAAATTTGTAGTAATCATGCGTCAACTCATCGAGCAACTCGCACCTTTATCGCCGGAGGTTTCACTGCCTTTTATTGCCAACGTCGCGAGATAATATTTTACATAGAAATATTCCAACTGTTTCCCCCACCAGCAGTTATTGTTGAGAGTTAAATCTCTCGAGATGTTTGTTGTCAGCTTTTAACCAACCCCTTCCTTCGATGCTGAAACGTGGAGGGACCTTCCTAAATCTAGCCTTTGCCGGCTCTTAAGCTCTCTTGTCGCCGCGAATCTAGAGGAGCAATAATTTTTCTTTTATTATGGTAATTATTTTCACTTGATCTCCTTTCACGCGCCAATGTCCTGCCACCCCTCGTTGTTGGTTGAAATACCTGAAACCCAGCCAGCCAACCGACCAACCGTGGTGTTGGGGATGATGCCAGCAGCAGCAGAGCCTGGGTGACTGTTGTTACGACCCCAAGCCATGGCGCGCTTTGAATGAGGTGATGAAACCGTGGCCCACGAGGGAAAACGGCAAAGATTGGCATTCGCGAGGGGTGGAAGGTAAAAGTGGAATGTTAACAAGATAACAAGCATTGTGTTGGGCGTCATAATTTTCATATTCCCTTTGTAAAAAGCTTGTTAATTAAAATTATTGCATTCTTGATACTCCTAACGAGCGGTGGAAGTCGTGGGTGCTGCTCGCTAGAAGAGATCCACCTTGTGGGCGTCATTCTTGATTAATGTAATTAAAGCGTCACGGAATTCACTAATCGCTGCCGTTGCCGGCACTTGAGCCACTCCTCCCTCCGTGGAGCATTCGAGTGTAAACGATGAAGTTGATTTAATTTTGTGCAATTATCTGTAAACTCATTAAACTTCGAAAATTTTCTCGAAGCAGCTTATGGAATGCTGTGAAATGCTTTAAATTACGCTGGAACAAGCGATTTGGAATGTGCCGCTGACAATACAAACATGTTAATCATGTACCGATGAGTCACGACGAGCAAGTTGATGACCACGAGATGTCTCGTTGACAAACCTAACGTAGCCAAAAGTGATTTGAAAAGGGCACAAACCGAAAGAAAATGCTTAGGTCGAGCTCAAATTTTTTGTGGTTTCCTTGGCCAAAATAATTAGACCCGTATTTTTTTCTTTGGCCATTAGGGTGACCTACACCGTGATAGGGTGGTCCCAAAAGTGGCAATTTTTGTCAATTTTCGCAAAAAACACTTTTTTCAAAAAATCATAATTCCGCACCATTTCAACCGATTTTAGCTATCTTAGATTTATGCAAATAAAAGGTGGTTAGTTGGCCTTTCAAGGAAAAATAATTTGAGGACCGAAAGAAATCTTTTTTTTTTCAAAAACTGCGATATTTTTTTTTTGCGATGTTTTGGTTTTGCGTCTTTTAATTACGAAAATTTTGGTATCCAAACAGTTTTAGTGAAATTTTTTTTCTCGATTTTGCGTGCGGCGTGCGTTTCAAATTCCTATGTTCTTAACATTCTCGTTGGGAGCAGATGGGAATCGAACCTAGAACCATTCGCTTACAAAGCGAATACCGTAACCAGCCAGCAAATAAAATATTTTTTCAAAAAACTTCAAAATTTTAAAAGAAATAGAAGTTAAACCAACTTAAAACAATTAAAAGTTATGATTGTAAAACATTACGGGTCCGGTGGCGCAGAGGTTAGCGTGGTAGCCTCTCACCCCAGTGTGGCCTGGGTTCAATCCCAGACGGACCCGGTGGCATTTTTTGAGACGAGATTTGCCTGGATCACGGGAAGTAAAACGTCGGTCCATTAGCGTAAAAGAGGTTTTGAAACGAGCAGAAACTTGCAACAGAGACCACAAAAGTCCCGGGGTTTTTTTTAAGTGGATTGCTTTGCTTTTTTTTTATTGTAAAACAACTGGGCAGGTGTCAAATGCATTTAAAACTTTTTTAATTCAAATGTTAATACCATGGTTTGTAATTTCATTTTTTTTAAATATTTTTAAGCCCTCCCCCCTCGATTTTGGCTAGAGTCGAGGGACATAAAATTCAAAAAATATTTGCAACGGCCTTATTATAAATTTGTTCTCTGACATGCAACAACAGAAAATAAAAAGCAAAATTTGTGTAGTGCAGTGAAATCGACCACTCACTTGAAATTTAATGTTCTCACAGTGCCGGTTTATCAAATCAACAGATCCAACGCTTAAGTAAACAAATACCATAATGTGAAGGGGAGAATTTATTTGCAAACATGTCAAAACAAACAGAATTATCAATTGAAAACTTTTCCAACAATCTTTCACTTATTGAGAAATGTTACTATAACTTGTAGAAAATTTTACAGATGTTCCATCAGTGCGAGCGGATGGTCGTGTTTGTTAACGAAGTGAAAAAAATAGGATTATGCATGCAAATATTGAGTGAAGGGACGCGCTGGACGGGGGGGAATCATTCAATTATGTTCCATCAGTGCGAGCGGATGGTTGTGTTTGTTTACAAAGTGAAAAAAAAAACAGGATTGGGCAGAGTCCAATTTGCGATGCCTTTCCGTCGGGTCGAAAGATTTTTCGCGTCCGTCGCAGTTTGTTTTTCGTTTTTTCCGCGTGCGTGTGTGTGTTAAGGTGCGGCTGGCTCTGGTTGTCCCGATGACAGCTAGCCAGTCCGATTTGCGATCCCTTTCCGTCGGGTCGCAAGATTTTTCGTGTCCGTCGCGGCGTGCAACAACAACAAAACCCTATCATACCATTTCATCTCGATAAACATCGTAACTCGTCGTTCGCAAAGTTAATCAGTACCTCACTAAACATCAATCATTTAAAACTCGTGAAATCATCTCAAGTTAAAAATTACACTGTTTAACCCTTCAGTTTTAATTACAAATGATTTTGGTTCTATCTTTCCACAGCCGGCTGTCTAAGACTAGACCATTTCATTTAAAATTTAACAACCGATAAACGGGAAATGTCTCATCCGCAGCATCCGATTGTTTGCCTTGAGAATAATATATAACATCTTTCAACAAACACTATGATTTTGGGTCGCATCATCATCTTCTATGATGAATCCTGACCAAACACCCTATCCTACTAACAAGTTTTCAGGTTCCTGGCGCTCGTGGGGTGTAAGCACAGAGTAAATCAGCTGCCCTAGTAGCAACCTGCGCTAACTAACATTCCCGTCCCTTAAAATCGAGGTCTACAAACTGACATGGCGGGCGCCGTTGGTGGCCAATGACTGTTACCTATTCGCAATTGATCTAGCTTTAGCAATCATGGTGTTTTATCTTTTCGGCGCATTCATACATGCTGTTGATAAGGGAAACACTACTAGATCGTCGAAGCCTATGATCAGTAGTGCTGAAAGGATATTACGGTTCTGTTCAGCAACGGAGGGGCAACCATGGGTGATCTCTCATGCTCATGCTCATTTGTTCTCTGACATGCAACAACATATGACTTTAGGACCTTATTCAGGAAAGTTGTGACATTTTTTAAGTAATCGTGTATCAATATCTTATCATCGACTAACCTAAACTTAAGGCTGACATTTATCCCACTTTAAAAAGTTGATATCCCTTCAAAACGTAAAATGAATCCTCCACAAAAGCCATCGTCATAAATTCAATTACGGTGACGTGTCTATATATGGGATAATCGCCTGCCTGCCTTTCATTCCGAACATAATTAAATTGAGAGCAAAGTTTCCCATTGATAAGGAGCACTTTTCACCCGGAAACGATGAATGATGATGTGCGAAAATTATTGAATGAAGAAATGCAAAAGAAGTTTCAAGTGGCAAAAGCACGTAAAGTGATGGGAAAAGAAAAGGCATATCGAGTGAGCATATAACATTTCCAAGTGTGCGCGAGAGTGAGACGGGTATAATGGTGATAATGATAACGATAATGATGATGACATCAAGTTTCTATAGAGTAGTGAGCAAAATGAACCGAGATTGGAAATGGAGAGTGGTGCCATTGATTCAAACGGAGGGACATTTCTTGCGATTTTCACTACGGTGAGTTTTATGGCGCTCACAAACCAATTACGTAATTAAATGCCAGAGTGAGCTCAAAAGTTTTTGGGGAACTTCATCCTCGAGAAGAGAAGTGTCTCGTGTATAAAAGATATTTTAATTATTTTATGTGACCCAAAAGGCAGCTCAGATTACTGCCCCACCCATAAGGGCCCAACATTACGGGCGTGTGTGTGTGGCAGACGGGGCAAAATATAGAGAAACTTTTCGATCCTCGTGTGTTGTACCTACCACCATAAAACTCACCTTTTTCCCACGTGGCGCCAAAGAGGAAGTTCGTGTGTGTGTGCCAGAGCAGAGGCCCACAGCAAGAGAGTTAGACAAAAGAAAACCTTTTTATTTAGTGTTTAGTTAAGAATTCATTTTGATAAAGTTGTGATTTATGTTTCAAATTTTACTTCTTTGTTTCACGTGGCAAAAAACATACACACCCGCCGATTATGGTGCTTTGCTGTAGTTTCTTTTGGGTGTTTCGGAGCGCAGAGTTTTAAAAGTGCCAAGAGGTTAGTAAATAAAATTCAGCACACCCCCAGGTGCGAGTAAATTAATAAAACATTTAGGGGATACTTTTCACCTTTTAGTTTTTTTTTTAGTTTACAAACGAAAAAAAAACCTATGGGGGAAGAACATATCTAGAGTTTATGATTTATGGCAGCAGGCTTGGCCGTATGGTTACGCTGTTCGCTTTGTAAGCGGATGATCATGGGTTCGATTCCCATTTGCTCCAACCTTCTATCGGATGAAAAAGTAAATCATCGGTCCCGGCATTGGTTGTTGTTAGGCCATTCCAGGTGTGGGAGTCGTCTCCATGCTATAAAAACAAACAACACACCAAACCAAGTCTGCTCCGGTGGAATCGCTTGTGGCGGTTGGACTCGCAATCCAAAGGTCGTCAGTTCAAACACTGGGGTGGAAGGTTCCTTGGAGTAGAAAGAGGATTGGATGCTCTCCCCAATCAAGCTTTTTGACTCCTAGGTTCGAGCAGAAACTTGCAAAAGAGACCACAAAATACCTGGTGGTCGTTAATGTGGATGGTTTGATTTTATTGATTTGATTTATGGATGGTCCCTTCTTAATCTTTACGGTGTTACTGAAAGTCTCATTTTGTTTGAAAGTTCTCTGCGTTCAGCGATTGTCAACGCTCCATACAAAAACTATCTTAATCCACCTATGTGGTTGGAGCCTTCCTCACTCATTACCAACAATGGCTGTACACAAATTTCATCTATTTTTTAGATCCGGAATAAAAAAGTACATAAATATCACTTAAGGGGCCATATCTCGAGACAGGGTTGCCAGATCTTCAATGTTTTGGACTTGTTGAAAAGATTTTTTGATAACCTAACCAACGATGGGTCGGATGGTGGATCCGGACATAGTTTACATACATTTAAGTGAGATCCGGCTTCCAAAAAGTATATAAATATCAATTAAGGGGCTATATCTCGAGACAGGATTGCCAGATCATCAATGTTTTGGACTCGTTGGAAAGGTCTTTTGATAACCTAACCAACGATGGGTCGGATGGTGGATCCGGACATAGTTTACATACATTTAAGTGAGATCCGGCTTCCAAAAAGTACATCAATATCACTTAAAGGGCCATATCTCGAGACAGGGTTGCCAGATCTTCAATGTTTTGGACTCGTTGGAAAGGTCTTTTGATAACCTAACCAACGATGGGTCGGATGGTGGACCCGGACATAGTTTAAATACATTTAAGTGAGATCCGGCTTCCAAAAAGTATATTAATATCAATTAAGGGGCCATATCTCGAGACAGGGTTGCCAGATCATCAATGTTTTGGACTCGTTGGAAAGGTCTTTTGATAACCTAACCAACGATAGGTCGGATGATGGACCTGGACATAGTTTACATACATTTAAGTGAGTTCCGGATATATGTGAAAACCCATTTTTATACATAACTTTTGAACTACTTATCGAAACATCAATCTCTATAAAACTCGATCTATGGGACCCTAAACCAAGTCGAATGCAACAGGTTCGGGTCAAATCGGTTCAGCCAGTGCCGAGAAACATGAGCTAGTTTGTTGATCACATACATACATACACACACACATACACACACACATACACACACACATACACACACATACACACACACATACACACACACATACACACAGACATTTGTTCAGTTTTCGATTCTGAGTCGATATGTATACATGAAGGTGGGTCTACGACGTTTTTATATAAAGTTCATTTTTAGAGCAGGATTATAGCCTTACCTCAGTGAGGAAGGCAAAATGTATGGAAATTGTCCACGAGGGGGGGGGGGGGGTGTTTGACATTTCAAACAAGTGTCCACGGTGTTTATGGATGGTCCCTAGAGGTACTAACCCATTCGCAAATATATGAAGTGAAATTACACAACCCGACATTTTTTAAGTTTCATCAAGGTATGAAAGATTTTGGGCCTCTGAACTTGCTAAAATCGACAGAATTGATGTCAGTGAATTTTCTGTCAATCAATAAAATTGTAAATTTTGGGTATAAATGCTGAGCAACCATGTGCACCCCATGCTTATAAGAGGGTACGCATGGTTGCTTAAGATGATTCCGTAGCATTTATAACCGCAATTTACAATTTAACTGATTCAATTCTGTCGATTAGAGCGAGTTCAGGGAGTTGAGCTATATATCATACCTTGATGAAACGGAAACGTTTACTAACAACAACTTAAAAATGTTGAGTTTTGTTATATGTGCTGTTTTTTGGTGTCACACGTGTTTTAACTGCTTAAATACTTATACATTCAAACATACACGATTTGAACTAAATTAATTGTTTGATGAATTCCAGGGATTCGATCACTGGCGTGTAGGTTTAAAAAATGATGTTGAAAATTATCGCATTAGTGACCAAAGTGCTCTAGAAAACGACACTAATAAAAAGTATTTTTATTCTCACATACATCTCAAGGGCAGAGCGCCAGCTTCTGTTACTTCCAATCAAGCTAATATTTGGCCCTTGAATGCCCACATAACAGTCATTTTTGTTACATTCTAGTAAGCATGCTTTATATTACAAAATGGATGGTTTCGGATTTTAGTAAGAACAAACAAAGATTTATTTTATTACAAAACTTTTCTGACTTTATTTGTATAACATTATCTTCTCGAAGTTTGCCTGTCGCATTTATCTTTTTCTTCAATATTCACTATATTTTGATTTGCTAATCTGTTTTTTTTTTCTCTATTTTGCATCTGACGAGATTATGATCAAGTAAATATTTCAATTATATTATTTTTCTTTTCTTTTTCTTCTTTATTTAGCATGGATTTTTATTCCTGTGTGTGTGTTAATTCTACTGCACCTACGACTCAATCCGTGGATTAAATCACCTCAGAAAATGTATCATAAGCAACGCGAGCAGTACAGTCAAGTCCATCCGGGCGGTAAAGTGTCGCCCCACGGAGGCGTCCGACTTTGTGTCGTTATCGACAAACGCTTCCTTTTCCCGTTGATCCTCAAGATTGGCGGAGTTTTCCCTGTAGCGGTCTCGATCTGGAATGGGAAATTATAAATGGAAAAGAATATGTATGAGGAGTGTTATCATTTTATTATTAAAACGTAGGCGGGAAAGCCTCATAATTAGGTTAATAAATCATACAGCAAAGCTTCATTTACCTTTATCTTTGGATAAATCCATATTTCGCAGCTCACCGCTGTCACTCATGTGGATTTTGTTAGACGATGACGAGTATTCATCAAATGGCCGATAGATTTTGTTTTTGTCTGCAGAAGGAAAAAAGTGAAGTTTCATTTATGTAAAGTTGTTGGTCAATGCTTTTGTTGGAAAATTAGAGTTTTTTATGGTTTGATAAATGGAATGCATACACGAGTAGAAATCCTTTAAACTAATCCGGTAGCTCTTTGTTGTCGAGTTGCTAAACATTGAAATATTTACAAAATCTTCTTTTTGTCATTTTTAAAACATTTTTGCTAACGGTTTTGCTTACAGGATTTCTTTCCGTGTTGAAATACTTACGGTTCTTACGGTACGGAGTTTCCGTTGTGATTGGCAACGTGGTTGTTGTTGGAGGAGTAGTGGGAGTTGTGGTGGTCGACGGAATGTCTGAAAGAATAGTTCAACGAAAGAAGACAAAAAAATCAATGATTACGACCAACAAATTGGATGCCAACGAGAGGCTCGTTGGTAACACATTCACCGGTCATTCATGCAAATTAAGTGCACTTTGACTCCAAAGTGTGACACTCAAGTATACAACAATCGGTCCGAGAGTAATTCCATTCATAATTCGAATTTATTCGTCCTCTCTGATGGATACCCGAGGCGAATGGAAATTGCAGGGACAAAACGCTTCCAACTTTCTGTCCGCCTGACAGCTGAAGCTGTGTGAATATGAATCCGTTTGCCACTGTGGGATATAATTCACATTTAGAAGTTCATTCCATTGTTTGCGTCACTTAAAATTCATAACCACCTTCGCACAAGCCACATTTTCAAGGGAGGAGGACATGCTTCGAATAAGCCAGGAATAACAGATTCACAACATTAAACGAACTGTGTTTACAGGACGAGCACTATTATACTTTACAAATCAAGTTTCATTCCAGGGAGGTATAAATATGAATGGAACAAGCTCCGGCAGCCAGTACAAGCAAAGCTCTAGGAAATAGAGTCATACAAACTAGAATCTGCCATTCGGCTGTGTGTTTGGGTCCCTTTTCGGAGTGCCGAGAGAAACACTTCCTTCCGGATGCCTTGTTCTGGGTTTTGCAGCAGCAGTAGCAATGGCACAACAAAGGTCCACCAGGATCGTTCCTCCTGATGCTCGGTTGCTCTTTCCTAGCATCTCACGCATAACTGAGATTCGGAGCATATTTCGAATACATTGTGGTGCAGCATCAGCAGCAAACCAAACCCCGAGCATGCCGCAAAGCATGGCAAGAGAAAATTATTTTCTACTCCAAGGGGGGTCCACCGCTAGGTGGTGGTGGTGCTGCTGCTGCTGCTGCGTCAGGTTCAACTGTGAACCCTTGCGATGGGCCCCTCGAAGCCGATTACCGAACGAGGAGAATAAATTGCCACAGTTGGTCGGTGGGATACGTGTATGATTTTATTTGTTATTAAACAATTTCGAAAGCACAGCTAGCAGTCCTCACAATCGAGTCCCGTACGGACGACAAAAGTCATGTGTCCTGGGGCGACGATTCGTACCGGGCAAAGATTTGTTCATTAATTCGAGCTTGTACCACAAAAGGAGTAGCTGGTTAAAATTGCAACTTGTTTTGCTGGTTTCGATTGAATTTGAGCTGAAATCCATGCAAAATCTCAAAAGTGCTTATACAGTTATTCCAACAACAAAAGTTTATTTACCATGCGTCTCCATGTAGGCTACATTTTTCATTTCTCTCATGAAGATTTTTTAATAAATTAGCAATTCTCCACCAAATTCGGAAATGGATTTTACTTTTTTTTATTTAGCTCAAACTTTGTGGAGAACATAAAAGTAATTTTGTGCCATTGGTTCACCCATAAAAGTCTCCATGCAATTTTGGAAGCTGTTTGTGTGTGTGTGTGGTCCAATCCAATACCCGCTGGCCGGCAGCGAAATTATGGGAAAGTATAGTTTGTATCAGACTTGGGTTATGCTGATACAGCTTATCTCAGTCCCGGGTATTAGGTGGTGTTAGCCCTCGCGCTGCTTCCAGTGACCCATTTCAGAATGACAGAGCTCCTTGCGGTCCAATTCCGAGGTCACTGGGCATTGACTGGCCCCGCCTAAAGGTAAAGCAAGGACCAGACGGGTCCTCGATCTATCTTTAAACTTCCAATCCCATCAGGCAAAACAGGGATCGGCGCGTATTTAGTAAATTGCTAGCAAAAATATGTCAGGTTTTTCAAAATGTCCAATATGGACTGATCTCACCAAATTCACGAAGCAGCTGCCTCTTGTTTTCCTTATATGATGATGATGGCCAGGTCCAGTCACGACGTTTTCCATACGCGACGCAGATTCACAATATGCCAACATACCACAACGACGACGGCGAATTCACGCGAAATGACCGAAATAATCGTCGCGACATTTTACGAATTTTACGATTTTGGAACAGATTGATGGATTATGATCAAAAATATCGTGAAACGACGCTTTCGATTATAAATTTACGAACAAAATAAATCAGGAATTTTTTTCGTAGTTCCTAGGCAACTGTTGACAAAATTCTGGCACTACTGTACCACAACCAAAACAAGCACTCATATAGAGATACAGTCATGCCTCGGTTTTGCACGCCTCGGTTTTGCACTGCCCCGGTTTTGCACCGTTCAGCTGCCTCGGTTAAGCACGGCCGAGTGCTTAACTGAAGCACAGAGCTTATGGGATTTTGGTTATATGGGAGACATTGGCTATAATTCTATGAATAATCATGCAAACATCAAAAAATTATAGTGTTTTGGAATCGGGATGATGTCAGTTATCCATTAAAATTATTATTTCATGAAATTTTTCACAAAAATACGTATTTTTCCTGTATTTCGAAAATGCATTTTTTTCTCTAAAAAATCCAAAAATATTTGTTATTGCAATATGGGTATCAG
The DNA here is from genome assembly GCF_016801865.2 of Culex pipiens pallens. Lineage (NCBI taxonomy): Eukaryota > Metazoa > Arthropoda > Insecta > Diptera > Culicidae > Culex > Culex pipiens. The sequence continues at coordinate 115,163,108 of NC_068938.1, forward strand.
ATGATCAGGTTTTTTTCATACATTTTGGATGTAACAACAACATTTTTAGAAAATACTCAAAATATTCACAAAACTACGTTTTTTCGAAAAAATACTCAAAATTTCAATTTTTACAATATGGGTATCAAACGATCGGGATTTTTTCATACATTTCGAATGTAATACCAACATTTTTAGAAAATACTCAAAATTTTCACAAAACTACGTATTTTCGAAAAAAATACTCAAAATTTCCGTTTTTACAATGTGGGTATCAAACGATCGGGATTTTTTCATACATTTCGAATGTAATAACAATTTTTTTTGAAAATACTCCAAATTTTCACAAAACTACGTATTTTCGAAAAAAATACTCAAATTTTCAATTTTTACAATATGGGTATCAAACGATCGGGATTTTTTCATACATTTCGAATGTTATAACATTTTTTTTAAATACTCAAAATTTTCACAAAACTACGTATTTTCGAAAAAAATACTCAAAAATTCCGTTTTTACAATGTGGGTATCAAACGATCGGGATTTTTTCATATATTTCGAATGTAATAACAAAATTTTTTTGAAAATACTCAAAACTTTCACAAAACTACGTATTTTCGAAAAAAATACTCAAAATTTCCTTTTTTAAGATGTGGGTATTAAACGATCGGGATTTTTTAATACATTTCGAATGTAATCAATTTTTTTGAAAATTCTCAAAATTTTCACAAAACTTCTTATTTAAAAAAAATCAGTTATTGCGGTTATTGTTATATTATTATATTATTATCGTTTGATACCCATATTGTAAACATTGAAATTTCGAGTATTTTTTTCGAAAATACGTAGTTTTGTGAAAATTTTGAGTATTTTCAAAAAATGTTTTTATAACATTCGAAATGTATGAAAAAATCCCGATCGTTTGATACCCACATTGTAATTATTGAAATTATGAGTATTTTTTTTTCGAAAATACGAAGTTTTTTGAAAATTTTGAGTATTTTCAAAAAATGTTGTTATTACATTCGAAATGTATGAAAAAATCCCGATCGTTTGATACCCATATTGTAAAAATTGAAATTTTGAGTATTTTTTTTCGAAAATACGTAATTTTGTGAAAATTTTGAGTATTTAAAAAAAATTGTTATTACATTCGAAATGTATGAAAAAATCCCGATCGTTTGATACCCGTATTGTAAAAATTGAAATTTTGAGTATTTTTTTCGAAAATACGTAGTTTTGTGAAAATTTGGAGTATTTTCAAAAAATATTGTTATTACATTCGAAATGTTTGAAAAAATCCCGATCGTTTGATACCCATATTGTAAAAATTGAAATTTTGAGTATTTTTTCGAAAAAACGTAGTTTTGTGAAAATTTTGAGTATTTTCTAAAAAATTTATTATTACATCCAAAATGTATGAAAAAAATCTGATCATTCGATACCCATATTGCAATAACAATATATTTTTGGTTTCTTTAGAGAAAAAATATGCATTTTCGAAATACAGGAAAAATACGTATTTTTGTGAAAACTTTCATGAAATAATAATTTCAATGGATAGCTGACATCATCCCGATTCCAAAACACTATAATTTTTTGATGTTTGCATGATTTTTCGTACGATTAAAGCCAATGTCTCCCATATAGCCAAAATCCCATAAGCTCTGTACCTCGGTTATGCACGCCTCGGTTTTGCATCCCCCATATGCGGTGCTAAACCGAGGCACGACTGTATCCACGCGCGAGAGTGTGTTAGTTTGGAGTTTAGTTACTCGCAGACACAGGCAAATCGAGTAGTCTGTCAAAATCAGCTGTGTCCTTTGTTATACCACGAGCACGTGGTAAACAGCTGGTTTTTACAGGCGACTAGTCTACTCGATTTGCCTATGTCTGCGTAAAAATAGTGTAAACAAAATCAGCTGCTTGAAATTCAGCCAATCACAATCGATCAAAACCAAAACAATACTTTAAATACGAATACTAACACAGAATCATGGTGTGCGTGAGAGAAACCGTGGAGATCTCTATTCCCGAAAGAGAGTGAGAGAGGTGAGCGTCATGAGCGTGAGAACCTGTACGTGCCCATGCAGCAAAACTGACGTTTAACCTTAATTTGACAAGCAAGGCATTGCGCTACCCAAAGCACAATAACAACACAAATATGAAGAAGAAAAAAACCATAACAATGATGAAAATCTTGAAAAATTAAAACTATTTGCACTAGATTTCACTTGTTTTCTCTTTTGTATGTCAATTTGAATCATTACAGCACAAGGAAAACTTTAAAATCCACGAGAAACGCGCCAAAAAGTTAAAATTGTCGAGGACCGACCGAACACCGAACTTCTTCCTCTCACAGACAAGCGAACTCCTTCCCATGCAATTTTGGAAGCTGTTCATACAAAAATGGTACGTTAATATTCGAAAATCTGTAACTTTCCAAGCATTTTTTTTTATTGATTTAGTGTCTTCGGGAAAGTTGTACGTATTGATGAGTATACGGTACACGGAAAAGAAAATTTTAGTGATTTTTTAATTAACTTTTTTTTGGCAAAAAAAAATCAGGTTCCCAAGATCCGTATTTTTATTTTTTTTAATTTTTTTTTATATGTTTTAGAGGACAGAACTCCGAATTATTTGTTTTTTTAAATTGTGATTTTTGTTAAAAAATTAAACCTTGTACTATTTATTTATTTATTTTTGACCTCATTTTTTATTTAAAATCGAATTTGCAATTGAAAAGTACTTTAAAAAGTTTTGATTAAGCACGGTTTTCAAAAGCCATTCAAAGTTAAATTTTGTCCGAAAATTCCGATTTTATACTTTTTTAAAATAGTGATTGTCCATTCCTGAAAATATTTGTTTCTAATATTTCCTACAATTTCGTCTAAAAACATTGAAGATTGGACCACTGGTTGCTGAGGTACAGCAAATAAAAGAAAAAGAAACAGGAAAATAACTAATAACTAATAACTAATAACTATTAACTAATAACTAAATTAGTTTTTTTTAGTCTCACCCAAACAACTAATGGTCCAATTTCAATTTTTAAATATGAAACATTCGTGAAATTTTACAATCTTTTCGAAATTAATATTGTGTTTTTTTTATCAAGACTAACATTTCAAAAGGGCCTAACATTCAATATTTTGTTGTGAAAAAAGGTAAATACTAAAAAAAAATACGTGTATTTTTTTCTAAATAGTCCTCATCAATACCTACAACTTAGCCGAAGACACCAAATCAATCAAGAAATTTAAGTCTGCAATTAGTAGAGAAGCGAGTCAGACGTGCGTCCCTCATATACCAATTAAGTGGATCGGCGGATTTGAAGAAGCTAAAGAATGCTGAAGCGCTACCTGCAAAGCCATTTTTGTGAAAACATCGTCATCGGATACGGTGCCGGGTGACCGGGTTTATCAAATCTGGTGCTTTACGATCTTCCATTCGCTTGTGTGCTGATGGACTCAAAATTCTGCTACATACCAGAAAGGATTACAACTACGTTCGGGATTTCCTGAACAACACAAAGATTGAATACTACAGCCATGACGATCCAGGTAAACGACCCATGAAACATGTCCTCCGTTGCCTGTACGACAAGGATGTGAGTGTGCTGAACAGAGTTCGGAAAACCACTCACACTCACAAATCGAGTAGGCTTCCTCACAGCAAACACTCTCGATACTCACCGTGAGTGTGAGGGCTGAGTAAATTTACTCATATTTGAGTAAAATGAGGGCGTGAGTAGGCCGTTTCCAACAATTTGTTATTTCCAAAATCAATGACCACATCAATCCAAAATCAAGTGTCTTTAACAATCGGTTGTACATTCGAGGTAGCGTCAATGTCTATAAATCCGAAGGTTATGTGTTGGTATTAATGTGGTATCAATTTTTTTTTTGTCTGTCTGGTATTTTTTTTATTGCTTCAAAAGAATCCTGAGATTGTCAAAGTCCAGCGGATGGGCAATTATTTTCATAATTTTAAGACCGGTCGAATCCGTTGAAGATTAACCTACCGCAGGATAAATCGGAGGCCACAGACGGGGGCAGCTTCTGCGGATGGATGTTGGCAGCCATACCAAAAGAAGATGGCCGTGTTGCTGTGGGTAATGGTCACTTCCTTCGACAGCTGTGCAACTGTGGCCACTCTCGGTCGCTGACAGTTCTACTAATATATCTTGCCTAAGAACCAGGACACGCCAATGGAGCCTCAGCGGCCGCCGGTGGCCCTAGCCAAAAGCTGTCAAAAGCACTGGATCGGCCTTTTTTAGTTTTCAGTGAACCTCCAAGCCGGCGGCTATTGCAACTTCTTCGGCATGTCCCGATTCTGAACCAAAACACATTTGTAGAACTGTCGACGACCGGGAGTGGCCACTTACCTCAGCAACACGGCCATCCACTGCTGGTAAAGCTGTTAAAATCCACCCGCAGAAGCATCCCCCGTCTAAACAACCTCCGACCTATCCGTCGGTAGGACAGCTGGAAGCTGACAACAAACTTTGTGATTAAAAAAAATTAACTGGCTGAAAAAAAAACCAGATAAAAATCAGGATTTGAACCACTGTGATAAAAAAAACTTCTTATTGATAGCACTGCGCCTCTACCATCAGGACTACTTTTTCGCTGTTGAATGAACAAGAAAATCACCGATGTAGAGTTTGACATCTCGAAATTTGTTTTCTAAAATAGCCCTCATGAGCGCTCAAAGCCCTCTTTGTGAGTAAATGAGGAAGGCCCTCACACTCACCGAGAGTGATGAGTAATTTACTCGCAGGTAACTAAGTTTTTCCTCATAGTTGAGTAACTCGTGAGTGAGTTTCCGAACTCTGGTGCTGAAAGAAGAGCTCAAAACTCTCAAGTTGAACGTGATCGAAGTCTTCAAGATGACGAGACACAACAAGGACATCAAGTATCGTGATCAACTTTTTAGCTGGGTCATCTTGAGAAAGGATCAACAACGCCGTCTGAGCTGAAGGCAGTTCGGGCAATTTTCAACACCATCGTGACTTGGGAACGTTATCGTCCTGTGCACCGTGACGTGACGCAATGTTCAAACTACTTGCAGTTTGGACATGGTGGAAGGAACTGTTTCATCAAGAGTCGTTGTGCAACCTGCGGAGGTGAGCATAAAACTCAAGCTTGCGAAAAAATCAACGAGAGCATCGAGGCCAAATGCTTCAATTGTGGTGGCGACCATTCGACCAAGAATCGAAGCTGCCCAAAACGTGCTGAGTTTGTTAAAATTCGGCAGCAAGCGACGACGAGGCACCAACCAAATCGTCGCAAAACTCCACCAGCATACACGGACGTAGATTTTCCTGCTTTGGCGTCACCAGGAGCAGGATCTGTTCGAGTGGTTCCAAATCTGCAGACATTGCCGTTGAATCAGCGGCAAAAAGTTGCAGAAAATACAACACCTCCAGGTTTCAGTCAGCAACTGAGGAAAACCCTACCAGCATCAACGGATGAAGGCAGTAGTGACCTGTTTTCACCACAAGAACTTCTGAACATTTTCATCGAGATGACAACAACACTGCGTGGGTGCAAAACTCGTCAGGAACAAGTAAGAACCCTTGGAGGATTTATCTTGAAATACAGTTCGTAGTTTACTCGTTCTAATGATTTTGAATATTTCAATGAATTTACTTTTTGTTTAGTTTTAAGTTAGGATTAGTTGTTAAAGTGATTTTTTTTCTTTTTTACCCAAATGTATTCGATTCATTACAAAAATTTAAAACAATTGGAAGTAAATAAATGAATGTAACAGTTTATAATAAAACGAAAAATACAACATAGATGAAGAGCATTTACCACTAAGAATGTAAATGAAATGTAATTATTATAAGAAAGTTTAATAAAGACATATTTAATTTTCAAAGAAATCAAGAAATTAATTGAAAAGTTACTAATTTTCGAATATTTACGTACCATTTGTGTATGAACAGCTGCCAAAATTGTATGGAGATTTGTATGGGTGAACCATAATGACTTCTTTGGTGATAGAAAAGGCTCCCATAAAGTTTGAGCCAAAAAAAATAAAAATGGCCAAATAAAAGTTTAAAATATATTATAAAAATAATACAAAATAATAAAAATTGTCGAAATCGGCCGATTTTGCAAAGAATTGCTAAAATGATAAAAAAGTTACTATAGTCCAGACTCGATTATCCGAAGGCCTTGATAATATTTCATTTCGGATAATCGAGCGACGAAAACAAAAAGTCGTATTTTTGATTGTTGAGCTTAGGTATGACCCCGAAACTACGCTAAAGTAATTTTGAATTTTTTGAATCCCAGATGGCGGAAAAAATTGTGGTGATGAAATATTGAAAAAAAAAAATAAATGCTTTTGGTGTGTTAAATGTGTGTTTATGAGTTATCGTTGCTCGGAATGTGAGTCAGCGGTTAGATTTGTCTTTTGAGTTTCAAATGAAGTGTTTCAAACTTTTTTTTGTCGTAATTTAAGAGCCTCTTTCCATAGTATTGCAGCTCAGAAGGCACCAAGCAACTACATTGTGCCACGTTCGCTTAAAGTGATACAAGTTTCAATGTAAAATGTGCATCTTGAGCTGGATTTACACACACTAACGTTATCACACATACAATTGGCATGCAAACACACAAACACATACTAAATGGAAAGCGTCAGCCCCCGATACTTACGATACACTTTGATTGATCCGTCGGTCTCGCCGAGGGAGTTCTTGACCACACATTTGTAGGTGCCAAAGTCACCGATGTCGACCTCCTTGATTGTGAGCTTCATCACCACCTTGTAGTTGCTGGCTTCGTGCGTCGACGGTTCAAAGCGTTTGCCTGGGTGGAGATGAGAAGAGAAGAACAAACACAGCCCCAGTGAGTGGCAGTTTACTGGTTGGGGGGCTACTGACTTCTACACTGGATGCTGTTGTGAGTGTGTTTTTGGTTCGAGATGATGTTTGCAGTTTTGCGTGGCACAGTTTGCACAGTAATATTTCTGCTCGATTTCACTGAGGTGACATTACACGATACGACAGGACGCGACAGGCATCGGTCGTTGACGGTCTCGTTGAGGTCGTTAGAAGGTTTCAAATGTTGTTGCTGTGTTTACACTGTGGAATAACGCTGTAACTTCGGGGGACTTGAACCTTGTTTCATTTGATGTGACATGATGTGTGCCACATGGCGAAGCAATGGCAAAGTTCTGATTTGCCAGTTTGATTTTGTAATTCCGGTTTCAATTAAATTGAACGGCTGAAAAGCACGTCAGTTTCGATGTAAAATTACTCTTTAACTCATAAAAGATAATTTTGAACTCAAATAAAGCAAAACTATAATAAAACAAAAAAAGCTAAAATCGACTCTTTCGTGCTATCTTGTCGCACGTCGCTTTTTGAAATTCCGAAAAAAAACGCGTTTTATTTTTGAACTTCAATAAACAAAAAAAAAAGAGCAAGCAAAACAACAAACACGTTTTGTTTGGTTGACCATTCTGTACATTGTCCCGAAGTTTGGTTGAACGTGTTTCAAACGCGTTCAGACCTGAAATCCCTTTGGCCAATTGTCCCACTACCCGAGCATGGGTAAATAACAAAGGAAATGCGTAATAATACCTTTCTCTGGTATCAATACCAAATTTTGGTATTTCTGGACCCTTTAAAATTTGTCTTAAGGATTATGCAAGAGCAAAATGTGGTATCATACCAATTTAAGGTATTGTTTTGATATTGCAAAATTGCAGAATTTGTCAATTCCACATTTTGGTCGAACTCCACATTTTGGTATTCTTTTGGTATTACAGTATTTTATCAAATTCCTCTGAAACTATGGGAAAATTTCGATCAATTTTTACAAAATAATTAATTTTGCGCTAAAATGAAGTTTCAAAGCGAATGCCTTCATTGAAAACCGGAAATTTCAAACTTGATTTTAAACATTTTTGATATACCCCCTAAAGAAATGACTTGAAATTTTTGGAAAGTCAGGATGCCACATTTTGGTATTATTTTGGTATTGAAGTGTTTTATCAAATTCTTCTGAACTATGGGATTTTTTTTATAAACTTTGACGAGATAATTAATTTTGCGCTAAAATTACTTCAAACTCAAAAAATAACTAGCAGCTTTAGTATTACCTCATCAAACTCTCGATTTTATTAAGAATAAAGCGTATTTTATTTACTATTTTTGAAGTTTGCTCGCGTTATCTAAATTGTACAAACAATAAAAATATACTGATAAGTCCAGCCCATAGAACTTATGCTCGGTTGGCACGCGTTCGATTAAAAAAAACTTTCTAAATAATCAATTATTTATCTTTCCGCAGTCGGCTGCCTGAGATTTAAAATGTTTAACCGATAAACAAAATGTTCATGGTCACATCACTGCCACTCGTGAATCCTGACCTCATACCCATCTACTAACCCCCTCAAAACTCATGTGATACTTTGTCGGAGAAGCAGTCGATTGGGCGGTCTCTAGTATCGGACTAACATTCCCATCCACTTCCCCGTGACCCTACCACTGGTCATGGCCGGCGCCGGTATTGATCAGCATGATAGGGGCCTTTGAGAAGTTGCGAAGCGAGGAAAGATAGCACCCACTCATCTTCCACGGCTCGTGAATGTAACTTCTGGAGGTCCTGGTCAATAACGGAGTAGCAACTGCGGGTGGGCACCTATGCTTATGCTTATGCTAAAATTACTTAAAACTCAAAAATGTTAAAACTGATTTTCAATTTTTTTTTATTTGCCCACAAAGTTTTTTTTTAAATCGTTGAAATTTCTCTAAGTCGGGATAACAAAATACTTTGAAAAACGAGTAAATCGACAGATTATTGAATTTTGGTGAATTTCAATCCAGTTTCATTTTAATAACACTTATTTTTCAACTTGTAACCCTTAACTACCCCATTAGAAATTATTATGCCTCAATCGTGGTTTTTTGCTAATCATAAAAGCTTTTGCATTTGAGAGCGCCATCTCTTACCGAGTAGAGGAAGCAATTGTGGTTCATTTCTTTTCATTTCGGCACTCACGATCGAGATCTCATTACCCTGGCCGTGGCTATCCGTAAAATTGTTAAAAGATGGGCAAAGCGTGTCTTAAACCAAAATTTGGTGCAATAGAAAAATGGGAAAGAAACGGGAAAACCCGATCGTATCCACTCAATGTGTGTGATAAGGATGCCCCTATTGATTGCCATATGAGAAAAGGAGATGTAATGACGATTCTATCACACGGATGTCGTTCGTGTAGCAAGAATTTGCTGTAGAAATGTTCTACATCGGGGATTAGAATATTCAAGTGGAGACTGTTGGCCAGTTAAGTTCAGCGGATGCAAGTCAGTGAAAGTGTGATTAGTGGTGCGACTAGTGGTGCGATTAAAGTCAATCTATAGTGAGTTTTTTGATTGACAGGCTTAGGAATTTCTTCATTTTTTGTATTAGTTCGTGAGCCGCAACGTTACATTAGGTTCGCAAGTGGTTAGCACGTGCTTTCTGCTGACCAAAGTCGAAGTAAGAATTCCTAAATTATATTAAAATCTTAAACTAAATTGAATTGTGTTCAAATATAGAGCTTAGCCAATTCCAAGCTTTTGAAGTCGCACACCGATCAATAAAATCTAGTTCGCAAAAAAGATCAGGTAAGCAGTGCTGGCTAAATGATTGTAAACTGCTAGAAAGTGAGATTACTTTGCTGTTGAACAGGCGAAAACCCACTGTTCAACGTGGGAGCGAGTCTGGAGCGGTTTCTGGAGCGGCGCGAGACCGAATTCGCGGCTCGAAACATCCGTTCGAGGTTAGGTTGAACCACCCTAACCACGTGACTGGGCGTCACTCATTGGGAAAACCGACGCCACCCCGTAGTGAACGCAGGGATCTCCACAAAAACATCGCGCGAAGCAAGCACCCGACGCTCGCAAGCAACTGGAGCGCACCTCGTGGCGGTGCTACGAACTAACGCACTGCTCGACCGGAAGTGTGTCTCCGCTACGTCAATCGCCAACCTCCAAAATTGTGGTGAAAAACGTCGCCGCGGGAGTGTCCGTGCTGTTGGATTACGCACGCGCGTGGTGAGTCCACCTGGTCGACCGACCGTACGCGTGAACGTGGGACTACGCGAAAACTGTCTACAAAGAACCTGTTCATGCTTCCTGTCCTGCCGATCCTGCCAGCCAGCTGAATCGCGGTGGAACCGCCAAACAAGGTCAGATCTGCACTTTTTAACCTGATTTTAAACTGAGCTCGAAGAAAACCCCTGTAAGAAAGAAGAAACGTGACGTCACACAAGCAAAGCTTAGGGCCCCAAATACACGGAAATACAAGCAAATTTGAGTCTTTTCACATATAAGCTGGCTTGTGTTTAATGGATTGAGCTGTGTCACGTTCTTTGCTTGGGTTGGGAGAATTAGTTGAACTTTCTTGCGCCGGTAGAACTTTCGTTTAATCCTTTTCTTTGCGGTAAATCAATACAATAGTAGTTTAGTTTTGGGAAACGGATAAGCCACTTGGAAGTGTCATGTGATCTCGGATTTTTTGCCCTATTAACCCGCCCTGTGAGAGAGCCTCAAGCCGGGACTCGAAACACGCTTCAGCAACCTCTTCTTGGAAGAGTGGCGCTTAAGTTGCTGCTAGTTTGCGCGCAAAAGAATTCGTTACAAACTTAGTTAGAAAACTGTAATAAAAGCAAAAATTTAAACATTACATATTTTCGAACTCATTACAGTTGGATAACGAATCCAATTGACTATCATCTCATTCAGACAGACAAAATTTACAAATTTGAATTGTAAATTAAGTACAATCAGCTGAAATCAATTTGAAATGCATTTCTCTGCGTTTAGAATCATGTTGATTATGTTCCGGTTTATTCAAAAATTATTTGGATTTTAGTGGATTTTCGACGAACAGTTCCACAGCTTTCATGTCGCCATTTTCAAATTTGAAAAAAAAATCCTTTTTTGAAATACCTTAAAAAATAAAATCAACAAATCTGATGATCATTTTTTTTTGTATTTTAAATAACAAAAATGTTCAAAAAATAACAGAAATTTTGAAAAACTTCGAGTAATTGTAATAGTAATTTTTTAGTCTTTTAAATGAAAAGATCGTAATTTAATTGTTCATTTTTTTCAGTTTGGCCCGCAAGCTCATTTGAGTTTGAAATTTGGCCCGGCATCCAAAAACTTTGAGCACCCCTGACTTAAATGATCCATATGCAACAGCCAAATCTACTCACCTGATGATTCCATGTTGTTTTTAGTGATATTCTTCACCACATCGAATGCATTTGTCATTGATGAACGGCCTGTGCTTGAAGTTCTATAAGATTCTGAAAAATAACTAGATTGAAAAATAAAAAAAAAACGAAGTTGACTTTATAGCTGTCGGCCACCATTGCTAGTACCAACCACTAGTGTCTTCCTTTTAATCTACAAGGACTTCGCCGCCCTGGGCTCCTAAGTGTATGAAAGTATGGCACGGAGCGACGGCGCCGAATATCCATATTTACACAAAGAATTTTAGAGCGCCCGCCGCGGGATTCGAACCGGCGACCTCTGGATTGTGAGTCCAGTGCGCGGTCCGATTGATCCACACGGGCGGGACGATGACGTGAACGGGACGTGAAAGTTTCAATAACATTTCCACAAATATATTTGATAAAAAATTTGATATTTACTTATTTAATTGAAATTGTTTAAATTAGAAAGATTTTTAACTACTATATTTATGTCGTAAAATGGGAATCAAAATTTGGAAAAATCATCAGTTTTATATTAAGGATCATAAACAGTTTGAAATAAACTTTTATTTTAAGAAGTATTAAATAGCTTTACATATGATCAACGGGCCACTTTCCACGATTATTCAAAATGGCCCGCGGGCCAAACGTGGCCCGCGGGCCATACTTTGGTCACCTCTGATTTAAGTTTTTTCACTAACTGCATTGGTGCACTAAAAAATTGTATGCAAATACCAAATTTTGGTATTACTTGATCAAAAACCAACGACCAAAATGTGCCTTTGGTTGCCCGATAATAGATGGTAAAATACCATGAAATCATACCAAAATCATGTACCGTAAACTGGGGTGACTTTGATAGCCCGGGGTGACATTGATAGAAATTTGATTTGGCCACTAATTTTGATACATCCGATGTAACAGTCACATTTTTGCATATATGTTCGATAATAAGCTATCCCTTAATGCTTACATACTTAAAATTCTCAAAAATGTTTAGATACTAATTTGACGGGCATTTGAAAAACCTATCAAAGTCACCCCGGGCTATCAAAGTCACCCCAGTTTACGGTATGTGGAAAACCACAGGAATACCAAAACCTGATTTTCCAAGGGCGCGGGAAAACCTAAAAATAAAACCATGGCAATACAAAGTTTAGGTATTCAAGCAATGTTCAAAAATCCAGAAGACCTCAACTTGGTATTGGAATGGTTTTATTTTGAGGTATTATTTTACCATTGGAATAACATGGTTTGGTATTGTTGTGACCTTCCACATACAAGACTTTGGTATGATTTTATGGTATTTTACCATCTATTACTGGGCAACCAAGGGCACATTTTGGTCCCTGTTATTTGCCCAAGTAATACCAAAATTTGGTATTCCCGTGTTATTTACCCCTGCTCGGGAGCTTACAACAATTATTAAGGTGCGTCAAGATAGCACAACAAGATTGAAACTTCTTTCATATGAAGAGTGACAACATTGCACGGAATTTTTCGTTTTTTATTGAATATCGCAGAATTGAAATCGAATTTTGTGAAGGTTAAAAGGTGAGGCTTTGTGAGCCTGCACAAAATGGATTTCTTAACTCAATTTGGCCCAAAATACACGTGCGACAAGATAGCACGACAAAGATGAAATATAAATCTGTCATTCCAGCTCAATTGTGCACAAAGAGTGCAAAATTGATATCACCATTAAAAATTAGGGTTGTTCACGATTAGGGTGTTTTATAAATTATAACTTTGGGAATATTTTCAGAAATATTTTTGGGATATTTTTCCATTTCTAGAAAGTTATTGGGCTTGATAATCTAAGCAATTTTGTCCAAGACATCACAAATTTATCTCGCAGTCAATGACTTAAGCACCCAAAATAGGGGTCGAGAGAATAGCTCCACTAAAATTTATTGAGAGCTCAATGCTAAATTCGATAGAATAATTCTACCAACTAACACCAACAATGTTCGGTAATTGAAACAGTAAATAACCAACAAGGGTCATACATAGACTTCCGACCACCCTTGAGTCACCAATCTGTGGTGGCCGCGGTAGTTAAGTCATTGAGTTAGTCTGTTAAGGGACCATCCATAAACCACGTGGACACTTTAGGGGGGGGGGGGGGGGGGGTTTGGCGATTGTCCACGCTCCATACAAAAAAGTTTTTTTTGTATGGACAATTGTCCACGAGGGGGGGGGGGGGGTTAGAGATTGACAAAAAAGTGTCCACGTGGTTTGTGGATGGTCCCTAAAGGTCCTTGGTTCGATTCCTTTAAACAACAGTTTTTTTTTGCGGATGAACTTTGATTTGGAAAGAACTCGAGGGCATAATTCTCTCGGTCATCTCGAGTAGACCATCTAGGGTTTATTAGAGAACGGACAACTCAAAAGTTCCAATCGAATCACGAGAACTGTCAAACGGAGGTAGGTACTACAAACGATTTGTTTTAATCCGTTGCATGTCACAAGGTCACATGACTCGTCTTTATCGTGTTCTAAGAACATATTGACGGAATTTTCCTATTACCTTGTGTCAAAGGTTAACAGGTTTCCTGTTGTGTATTTATCAAAGTTTTCTTTCCGGAAAATCACTGACGTCGTCACTTGGTCTCAAGATCCACGATTCGCCTACGAGTGCCAGCCAGTGGTTGGAGGAAAAGATAATGTCAATCCGTCCGGTGAAAGTAGTGGTTCGCTTTGCCGATAGGAAGTACAGATAAAGTACCCCATTGTTCTCCCTGTCCGGTTGTCGTCCCGTCGTAATATGTCAAAAACCCCGGCTGCCCAAGAGCAGAGACAGCCTCATTTTTGTGTGTCAACAAGCCACTTGCCTTTGTTCTGGTTGAAGGAAGCATTATAATGAATCCTTCGTAATTTGCCCTCGTTATAACCCTGTCACTGGGAGATTGAATGGAGCTGAAGCTTGGAGGTCCTTTTTTCCAAGCTAAGAAACTGCCAAAAGAAGAAAAAATAACACGAAAAACATTGAGTGAAAATATTCTCCTTCCAGTGAATGCACGCGCTCCTTTTCCTTCTGGATTTCTTTACTTTGATTGAATAACAAGATGATGATTTTGTCACAATTTTTCTCGTTATCAGATTTTCGCCATGCTTATTATTTTCATCCGTTTGACTTTGTTTCGTTACGCTTAGTCGCCAATTTGCTATTTTGCCCTTCTCGTCCCCCATCACCATCACCTCTCGAGCCACAGCCAACCAACGCGTAACGCAAGGACGGATGTGCGTGGCTGTTGTCGGTGCTTGTCGTCACAAGTGTGGGAAGGAAGGAAATTTTTGCGTTCCGTAGATGCCTTCATCTAAACGCCTCCTGCCTTGTTGGAGCCAATGTGATGGAAACCGTACGCCGAAGGGGTTTGGAACCACGATGCTTATCAGTTTTGGGTCCATTTCTAGAGTTTTTTTTTAAGGTTCTATAAGCTATTGTTTATAAGAACTCAAGATTTATAAATTACACCACAAAAAATATGCTTTAAAACTGCGATTAAAAAATCAACAACACATTTGCTTGGAATATTCAGATTCATGCTTAAAATGATGTTGGCAAAATAGCAGCAAACATATACTAGACACAACGAAGAAAATACTTCCTAAATCTGAAAGTTATATATTTAATTACGTCAACTATAACCAGGCCCGTAGCCAGGGGGATGGGCTTCGGGCTGAAGCCCCTCCCGAAATGTTTGGAAGACATATGGGAGAGAGGGAAGAAGAGGAAAAGAAGAAGAAAATTCCTTCTTCCAGCCCCTCCCGAACCAAAATTCTGGCTACACTCCTGACTATAACCGAAGCAGGAAAATTTTTCCCCATAGGAAGGAACTTGAGTAATTCTCCGCCAACCCTACCTTATAATAAGATATCCAAATTTTTGTAATTGTCTGCTCTACAACTTTGTAGAACATTGTTACAGGGCTGCGGAGTCGGGTCATATTTCAAGCGACTCCGACTCCGACTCCGGCTTTCTGAGATTAGCCGACTCCGACTCCGGCTCCGGCTTTCAGCTCCAACCGCCTCCGACTCCAACTCCGGCCTACCAACTCTAGCCGACTCCGACTCCGACTCCAGCATTTAAAAAATGTTTGGCTCCGACTCCGACTCCGACTCCACATATTTTTAAATGTTTATTATTATTATTTAGAAAACATTGATGAATAGGATTATTTAAAAACTCTTTTAGTGAAAAAAAAGCAGAAAAAAAGTTTCTAGTTTTACAAGTTGTATACCTTATTTAAACAGAAATCAAAAAATATCTCCAGTTTTGAAGGCATTTCAGAAGAACAGTTTGGTAAGTAAATTTGGATATATTTATTCAACCTCAAATTTTCATTAAATTTATTTAAAGCTAGAATATTAAATTGTTATTTTTTGAATGATCATTATAAGAAAGCTGCCCTCAATGATCGATTTTACATAATAATTCGATTTGCTCTCTTTTAAGGATGACATTTATAAGAAGCACAGTGACTATAAAAGTCACCTTGTTTTAAAAATAACAATTTCAATGATTTTTTTTAAAGCTGCATTGATTTTTTTAAGACATCACGTCATGGCTGAAGAAGATTGTTATTATAAATCAATGTATCTAAAAAAATCTTCGTGATCTAGATAATAATTTACCTAAGAATTTTAGATTTTTTTTAAATTCTTTCCGCGAGATTCTTGAATCTTAACCTAAAACGAAACTTTATGAATGGTCGTGCGACTCCATCAAAATTTATGAAAAAACATAGAATTGGATGAAAAACAAAAATCCACAGGTAAAATATTTTATAGGTCACGGATATTTCCAAATGATCCTTAAGCTACCTTTCCAAGAAGAAATTTGTTAGGTACATTTAGTAGCAATGATAATCACCATCCGTCATATTTGCGTGGGACAAACAATATGAGAAAATTCTTGACGGTTGAATAATATTTTGATTTTGATGTTTTTTTAATAATATTTAAAATATAAATTAAATTTCTATACATTTATTTTATCTAGACCTGTCCTAACCTGAAATCTTGAGATTTGTTCAACGATAATTTGAAGCAATATCATAATAGTTTGCCTAATGATCAACATAATCAGATTTTAGTAGAGAAATAGTAAACATTAAGATAATAGATACATTTAACATGTTCAATGATGATTTCAAAATTAATTGCAACTTTTTTTTGATATTTTTTTCAGTTTCGAAAATTATAAGCGCGACACTTTAATTTTTTTGTACTTAGTTATAAACAAAATGCGCATGTTGAGTTCCAAGTAATATATTAGTATAATCGTTGATTATTTGTTGGAAGAGTTATACTGCCAGTAACTTTTTTTCCGAATTCCAAAAACAGTGATAAGTATTTGGAATCTCTTTATGTACCTCGTATCTTTTTTTCCTGAAAATTGATTTACTTAAAACCTCCAAGACATTTGCTACCGGGGTATAAGATGACTGTGTACGTACTTTTTTCAGAAAGATCTGGATTATATTTGGTCAAATTTGAATTGAAAAGGCACATAAATGTAGGCAAAAGGAAGCAGTCAAGAATGAATCAAATATTTCCGACAGCAAAACCAGTATTGTTTTTAATGTTATTGAGTTATGATGATAATACATACTTGGGTAAGAGGTTATCATTTAGTGATCATAGATCTTAAAGAAATGAAAAATGGCAACGCAGCGCATGCGTCTTGAAAAATAATAAAAAATAAAAGAAGTTTTGTAAATTAAGCTGTTTTATATCAAATACTGAAAAAAAATTGTTGAATTTAATATAACTCCGACTCCTACTCCAACTCCGGGTTATCAGAAATGTTCGGCTTTGGCTCCGACTCCGACTCCAGCTGTTCGAGTTTTGACGACTCCGACTCCGACTCCGACTCCGACTCCGACTCCAGGTCCCCAAAAAGACCCGACTCCACCGAATCCGGCTCCGACTCCGACTCCGACTCCACAGCCCTGATTGTTACACTCTAAAAAATATCCCTGCAAATTTAGAAAAAACACGAAATTTTAAAATGAAATAAAAAATGTTCTAAATGAAAAATATACCCTTACAAAAAAATACAATAAATTTCCCTTAAAATGGCATGTTTCAATATTTTGTACAATTGAGTAACGGAAAATGGCAGAGTTTTCAAAACTTTTTTAGTGTTTTTTTTTCGATGAAAAATACGTTTTGAGTACTCCATCAAATAGGGCGTCCCTTTAACACCAAATTTCCATCCCATCACCACCCTTCATAAATTGAAGGGGTCGTACCGCCCCTCCGTCATGAGATATCAAAAAACGGACCTCGGATTCATGATCAGTGACAAAAGTTACCCCTTAGAACAAAGTTTCACACAAATCGGAGAGGGGTCGGGGCAACTTTTTCCGATTGCGTGCGAGTTGGTAGAGAATTACCCACTTTTAAGTATAACTCAATGTCCTATAATTAATGATGAAATATTGAATGACGCAAAAATAATTCAACAATTGATGTAACTTTTGAAGAAACTATTCAAGCAAATGAACTCAATTTTACCCCAGTTGACGGTACATTTCTGCCAGGGCAACGGACTAACTGGTGGGGTTGTCCCCAAACAGTAAGCAAGCTCAGTGAAAGGGAAAATACTAATGATGGATGTTGTCCTGATAGCTGCTTGCTTCTTGTCCACCACTCCGGTTCCAGTGAGGATAAAAAAAGAAGAAACGACCCAACGTTGGTCAAACGCCTCGACTCGACCTCGACGTGCCACGTGTGACCTGCTGGTTCCGATTCGTCGCTCTATTGAATTTTCCTGCGTGACTTTTGCATCGATGCGTGGATGATGATTATGTATGGGGTGGTGTTCAATGGCGACGGACGACGGCCAAGGTATTAGACTAATCCGGGCACCGGCTTACCTTGAGTAATGATTGTATCGTTCTTCATCCAGTAATTGATTGATCTCGGGAAGGCTTCGGAGTTGCATTCCAAGGTCAACCGCTGGCCCAGCGCTGCCCCGACCAACTGGTCCTGGATCCAAATCATAGGAGGAACTGTGAATGAAAGGATGAAAAGAGGAAAAAAAATGCTAAAGCTCGATAATTGAGGGCTTTTAACGTTCGTTGGTGGATTTAGGGATGGAGACCCGTTTTTTTTATTATTGGTTTTTCTCTCGATACTTACAATGCACTATTAGCATGACGCGCTTGCTGACGGATGGCGGGATCCCGTTGGAAGCTATGCACAAATATGCTCCCATATGAAGTCGATTGACGCGGGAGATTGTGAATGTGGAAGCGTTCAGACTGGAAGCTGAAAATAAAAAGGACACAAGCTAAATAATTGCTCTGCGCCATGATGGATGTGATTTTTTCATTTTCAGAGATTTTTTTTTGCTGCCTTCAAATTACCTCCCGTACTAATTGGTTCGTTACCCTCCCGGCGCCACATGATGACCGGCTGGGGTGAGCCGGATGCTGCACATTTTAGCGTGACATTGCTGCCCTCCCTCACGACCATATCCGTGCTGGTTGGGTAGTCTAGGATATTTGGCGGTACTGAAAATAAACATTGCATGATTGAGCACATATTTTTGACCATCAGGCACGAGCGACATCCGCCGGCAGAGCAAACATTTCGCAACACAATCCAAACACAAACGAACGGACCCTAATATTTGCCCACGAATCAGAACCCTATTGGTAATCGTAAATTATGACCCCGGTTCAAACAGGCAAATTTTTGGTCAACCCAAACTTACCCACGACGTTCAGGAAGCCTATCTGATTGCGCATCGGGTCGGTATTGACCTGGCACATGTACCAGCCCTTGTCCGACTCTTTGACGTCCTTTATACGCAGCACCCACTTGCGGCCCTCGACGTGCGTTATCGTCATCCGGTGGTTCTTGGTGATCACGTGCGTCTGAATCGTCAGAATTGTCTGCGTGTCCACCCTCAGCCAGGCGACCTGTGGAGGGAAGACAATTGACCGGTTTAGGGGGAAAGGCTAAGAAAAAGTGGACGACGTTACACGTGTACCTTGTACGTCTGAAGATTATCAATGACACAAATCAGTATTGCTTCCCGACCGAGGGCAACCGTCAGGTTCTGGATGGGCTCTCCAAATTTTGGCAAATCTGAAAATGCAGAAAAATATAGAACACAGAAAAAAAAAATGATGGTTATATTCATCAGGAAATGGTGACAGATTTTGTGGCAAAATAAATGATAAATTTTACCCCAGAAAATGATTAATTTTCATCAGTTTTTAATGAATATTCATCAGGTTCACATTTTTACACAAATAAAGAGGTAATATTCAACCTACCAAATTTTCAACATTCCAAAATTCAACTTTTTTTTCTGTGAATGTGACAACTACCAATTAGCTATTGTGTGAATATTAGAGAAATATTATAATTATCAGAGTTGAGAAATTTTTGTTTGTATTTTTGAGCGCACTTACGGGCTACATACATGTAGAAAATCTCAAAATTTCATATTACAGAAAACGTATTAAATCCACTAAAAAGATGATCTCCTGAAAGTTGTATGATCAAAGTGAGTAAAGCTGAGAACAAAGTTATCCGTTCGACGCAGTGGTGGACGCATTATTCTATGTAAAGTCAAGTCAGGCATACACAGAAAAAAATGATGGTAATATTCATCAGGAAATGGTGACAGATTTTGTGGCAAAAAAATGATTCATTTTACCCCAGAAAATTATGAATGTTCATCAGTTTTTGATGAATATTCATCAGGTTCACATTTTTACACATTTTTTATGTAATACAAGCCTTACCCGACAAACTTCGTTCTGCCTTTTTTTCGGTAGTTGACGTTTTTAACTTTTTTGCTTCTTCAGCCTCCTGTGATCTAAATTGGATTTTACGTAACTTTTCCCATACAATCTGCAGATTTTCCGGAATCGGTTCCAGAGTGGCCAAAGTTGTAACTTTTTGGCGTAAGAACCTTCCTTGGGCTTGTACGAATTCAACGCAACAAAGATCACCTAGATCCGACGCTCCGTATTGAACTGATTCGCGTTCGAACAAAACCGTCGAAATTTTTTATATATATAGATTACTCAAAAACAGAGGTAATATTCAACCTACCAAATTTTCAACATTCCAAAACTCAACTTTTTTTTATGTGTATCTACAATAGGCCATAAAGCTTGATATTTTGCCATGTGCAAAGCAAACTGTCAAACTTTTTGAGCGTTTTTCTCAAAACAGCGAGTTGATTTACGCAAGCCACGATATCTCGTGACTGGATTGACCAAATTGGCTTAAATTTCAAGTGAAGACTCTCAAGACATAACCCGTGGTGTGCATTACGAAGCCAGATGGTTGAATTTTGCTTTTTTTGTAATACAAAAATAAAAAAAACTGACGATTTTTAAATGAAATAAATTGAAATATTTAAACCTTTTGGTTAAATCTCGATTAAATTTTCAAAAGGCCCTATCTGCATAAGAAAGCCATGAGGGATAGGTTGTTTTGAAAATTTAATCTAGAAATAAACTTTTTGAAGAGCGGTCCTTGTCATGCAAACGGAACCGGTTTAACGAGTCTCTACCTAATTTTTTAGTCAATTTGGTCGAAGCAGTGTTGAGATATCGTGGCACTGTCTTTTTATGCTGCCAACCTTTGAAAAGCAATATCTCGGTAATGATTCAACCAAATGTCTTCAAATTAATTCATGTTCAAATGCCCTGTAAACAGATTAAAAAAAGTACCTGTGCTGGATTCAGATTGATTTGACTGGGATTGAGCTCACATTCTAAATAGTTCTACCTTATCTCGGTTTTAAGCTACACAATGTGTCTTAGGAAAAAGCCAGTAAATTGGAAAACAATATCGTACCACTTCTTTGTAGTATTTTTTCTGACTATTAAAAAAAATAATTTGAAAATGCAGGATTGAGTTTCACTACCGCTGATGGCAAAAAAACACTTGTTTTTTCTCATTAATTGTGTCTGTTGGTATGAGTCAGCCTTTTACTTTTTAAATGAAATAAAACTCTTGATAAAATAAATTTAAAAAAAAACTTTAAAAAGAGGATTAATAAGTCTATAAACAAAATTTACCTCCATTCTTGAAAAACCATAACCTCTGCGTGAAAACACTGCCTCATAATGCAATTTAAAACCAAGTTAACATGGGTTCCGCCAAAGGGCAACCCAAATCACACCCACCCGCATCCGCCTGACTTATTAACCGTTTTACGGCAGATTGAAAACTTGCAGGCACCGCGCTTCTCCTCCTGCTCAAAGAGCAACTATATAAGAAAACGCACCACCACCAGGGTTGGGGTGTTAAATTGAAAAGTTTTCCCTTTTCTTCTCTCAGACAGACACACACACTTTTACAACACGCTGAATAAGTAAACCCACGTGGCAGCCACCAAAGGCATGCTAAATAGAGCGTCTAAGTGCATTCATCTTCGCCTTCCTGACGGAGCTTTTCAGGCGAGGCCAAGATAACCGAAAGGGTCCGCGTGTTCCGTTTCCGCAGCGGGAACCGGCTTCACACTGGCAGGTCCTGGTCCTGGGTCCTGCGTGGACTTTGGATGGAAAACGAAAGGGTGCAAAAGTGAACAGAAAAAAAAGGATACCTTACACCACTTTCCAGAGCAAAAGAGTCGGAGCAATTAAGTTTTTAACCTAGATTTTCGTAAACTAAGCACGTAATCTGTTGAAAGTTATGCAAATTAACGTTATAGAGAAAGTTTTGTTCCATCGTCGGATAGTAATTTCACCAGGGTGGATCTCAGTGCTTTCACCGATTAATGTGCACTGAGACCAAAGTGGCAAAGTTCAGCCCTGAACTTAAGGCTCCCTGGTCTGATCCTTCCACTAGGATGAACCAACTATTCCAACTGTGTGTACTGGTATAGTTGGATTCAGCAGCAGTGGAAAGGAGGACGAAAGTGGTTCGAACATTTGATTTTTTCGCTTTCGTACTTGTTCTTTATTTTTCCCATCAAGCCAGGAAAAGTTATAACGAGGTATTGAAGATAAAAATCAGCATACGTTTCGAGTTTATACTTTCCTCCCTCCTCACAGAACTGATTCAGTGATTGAATGAAGATTGATTTCGATTTTGAGCGAAAGCAGTTGAATGAACGAAAGGTAGCTAGACAAAGTTTTGTGTAAAGGATTCTTCCCGATGAAGTGCATTTTAGAGTGTGCTTAATTACGCTTCATAGGGCTGTGCTGGGGAGGCAAAAGTTTTGCAATTCCAGTCGATTACAGTTGTTCGTTGCTGGATGTTGAGGAATCATTCGGAGCATTCAGTATTTCATTTTTTGGAGGAGCATTCATGATGCCCTGACACTCAAATCCCCTTGAAAAAAAAAAAATGGATAATTCTAAGCCAAATCACACGAAATCGGAAAAAGTTGCCCCGAACCCTCTTCGATTTTCATGAAACTTTGTCACAAGGTGTAGCTTTTGTCTCTGATCACATTCTTCGATTTTTTTTTTGACAGGCTGTGCTGTGTGAGTTGGCGGAGAATAATCCATTTGTATTACAGAAAATAGTACCTAACTGTTCCGAAACATACGTGTTTCTTTTTCAATGATTTTATTTTTTTGTTCGTCATCAAGCAAGGAACCCCTTTTGACCAGATAACATAGCTTGAACCTCGAAATTTAATTTATCACGAAATTGACGAATAGGCTAAACATTATGGTTGTCCCAAAACAGAAGGGGTGGCCCAACTTTGATTAAAATCGGGATTTTAGCATGTTTTAGCAGTAACAATAACTCCAATACGTTTTAGCTAGATATGAATAGTCGATAATGGGTGCTGATTCGTTTAACCTGAAATGACCCATATTTTAATTAAAAATGTCCAAATGTTAGCTTGTACTAGAATCACCTACTTAACAAGATACTATATAGTAGTTCACTAGTATATAAAACAATTGTGTACATAGCTGTATACAATACTGATTAACATTCCAACTCCCAAGCCCTCAAAAAAGTTGGAACGATAAATTCAACTCGCTGGTTCTCGGGCATAGCTCAAGCAATCGGGACAATTCTTTTCTCTAGTGATTTGTGAGGAATTTGATCATATTTGTAATTTTTGAGATCAAAAACATCGTTCCAACTTTTTTTTAGCGTGTAAAAACAATTCGCCGAAAATTCCGCGGAGGCAGCCATTTAAAAAAAGTTGAAACGATGTTTTCGGTCGCAGAAATTACAAAACGAAGTTGACTTTATAGCTGTCGGCCACCATTGCTAGTACCAACCACTAGTGTCTTCCTTTTTATCTACAAGGACTTCACCGCCCTGGGCTCCTAAGTGTATGAAAGTATGGCACGGAGCGACGGCGCCGAATACCCATATTTACACAAAGAATTTTAGAGCGCCCGCCGCGGGATTCGAACCGGCGACCTCTGGTTTGTGAACCCAGTGCACGGTCCGATTGATCCACACGGGCGGGAGAAATTACACGCAGAAATTACAGATTTGTTCAAATCATGTTCTAGAAATATAAGGATCATCTAGACATTCTTACAAATTACTAGGAACGAGAATCTTCCCGATTGGTTAAGTTATGCTCGAGAACCAGCGAGTTGAAGTTACCGTTGCAACTTTTTTGGCAGGCTTGGGCATCCGTGTAAGTTGGACATGCGTTGGGTGTTTTAGTGTTAAAGATGGCGAATTGTTTAACCAAACGAATATCTGTGTACTGGACTTAGCTGACGATAAGTATGAATTGCGCCGTTTTTTCCAATTTGTTTATCAATTTGTTATTGCATAAATGTCCATCTATTTTGTAGAGATTGGTTAAGTGTTTAATAGCTAAGTGCCTTACCTCTGTCTAATATATATGAACTGCCGTCTTCCACGGGTTCTTCTGAAATAAGTAAAAAAAAAGTTTGAATTAGAGAAACATTTTCAACCTTGAAAATTTAAAGAAAAAGAATCAAATTTTCGTTTTATCGCTGTTCTGATAGTTGACGTGACAGATTTTTTTGCGAGTTGTTTTCCTGTTTTCTGTTTCGCTTTACAACCAACTTTATTTGCATCCATTGTGATAAATGTCTTATACACAGCTGAAAAAAAAACTCTGTAAAACTCTGTACTGCACTTACAAAACTACTATAAGTCGATAAACTAAAGAAATAAACTGAATTGAATTGATAGTTGATGTGTTCAACTTTGTTTTAAATCATCAATAAGCCCAGCATGATCAACATCCACCCATTATAGCTCAATTATTACAATCAAAAGTTAATATTAGCTCGGAAGTCTTGCTTCTTCGAAGTCCCAGAATATCATGGTCCCTTTGTCCGTTACTTTCCTAAAGTTTATCAACCCAAGCGTGCGACAACACACAACAAACGATCCGTCCAGTGGCAGCGCGCAACGGTCTGCCAAGATGGTACCGAGTTGAGCTTCCGGAATAGGACACAACTACCGGCGCCATCCTTTATCCACAACCCCTTTTTCTTCTTTATTTGCAAACAAGCACGCCACGATAATCTGCGAAAGTCAGTTTGTTGGGGGGTGGTCTTTCTTCAAACTGTCCCCAGAAGCGCTCCGTGAAGCATGGGTCTATTATGAATATTATTCAATAAATTGAGGCCATAAAATTTAGCAAACATAAAACGACTCTAACAGAGTGTGGGAAAAGCCGGAAAATAAAGTGAAAAAAATATCATCGCTTTGTCGCTCGGGGCTTCGAGGGCACCCCGGCGGAACACGGAGAGAGAGCTTTATGGATCAAGATATTTGGCACAATAAAAGGATATTAGACCGTTTTATTTATGTTTCCTCTTCTGGAGTGAATGGGCCAAGAGGAGTAAAAGTGAACCGAAAGAGCAAACCTTCCTTCCTCTAATCTTTCGCTTACCAAAAAGTGCCACCACAAGAAAAGGAGAAAAAAAGAACGATCCTCTTGTTTGGGTTCATTTTTCGCTCAATAGCTTGTTCTTCTGGTTGAGAAATCTTCACCTTCGTTTGAACTGCTGCTGCTATTGTTGAGTCTTGCGAGACTTTTCCAATTCAAGACGACTCAATTCATTGCTTATTGCTCCGACATAAAATGATGTTGTTCTGGGGTTTACGACTCTTGATGGGAGTGTAGTAACTGCGTTTGGAATTGAAGCTGTGAACTTGTACATTATTTGTAAACAAGCTTGTAAAATGTAAAAAGAGAAAAAGTGATTTCGATTAAGGTTCTAAATAATCCAAAATAATAGAAATCTATCTTACAATGCATAACTCAGTGGTCAGTTTTAATGATCTGGTACAAATTTTATATAAAGTTCCCCCCTCCCTCCCCCTTCTAAGTTGTCTCGAAAAATCAGGGGTCATAAGAATTTTTTTCCAAGAAACTTCAATATTTCATATTGTATTGTATATATTGTTGAAATCAATTTAAATTCCATTCCCCTGCGTTTAGAATCATTTTTAGCATGTTTGGGTTGATTTAAAAATCTTTAGAATTTTTGAAATTTTTCAATGTTTTTCAATTCGCAAAAAAAAAAATGTTTTCGACAAATTTTACATAATAAGAAAACTAATGATTGCAAAACAACTGAACTAGTGTAAAATGCATTTTAAAACACTTTTTCCATGCAAATGTTGAAACTATGGCTTGTTGTTACAATATTTATATTTTATAATTTTTTGTGCATCTAATATCATCGAGTTGCGCTGATATGGAAACTTTGTCTTGGATTTATTAACAATGTTTTGCAAGAGTTAGATGTTTGTATGCTTTCACTCATAGCACAAACGCACAGGGAACGGACTGAAGGAATAGAGTTCCAGCAGTCGTCCCTTGATGACGAAACACCAGAATAACTTCGTGGAACATTCTTTGACACCTTTTGAGTTGATTGATGAAAGACCCCTAACAAGCTCAGTTCTGTCAAATGTTATAATTAAATGAATGACCATTGAGGTGACAAGAAAAAATTATAATTTTGGAAAATCTCAAGAGAGATCTCAGGTCTCGTCCAAAATTATGCAAGTGTAAAATCATTAAAAGAAATTCAATTCCCTACAACTTTGTCGGAGGGTGCAAGAAGATCCTAGTTGATCCTGATGAGTTATTAGCAATGCGATGAAAAAAAATCGGCTTATATATTTGGGGGAAACACTTTTCACTAAATGAATCACCAAAAATCAGGATTATCTCGGAGCGTATTGCAATTCCTTTAACAAACTCATACTTGGACAATTTTGGGCGAGACCTGCGGCAAAAATCTGAAGTGATGTTTTTTCTCATACATTTTTGAGAATTTTTCCATACTAACTTCAACGATCAAAAGCAACCCCTAAACCTTAACCGGTTTGGCTCAAAATGTTCACAGTTACTTATTTGTCTAAAGAATCGATTCAGGAGGTATCCCCAATATCGTTTTTTTTATTGTCACCCTAATGATCATCAATTACTTTAAATTCGTTCACTTTATAACTGTATACGAGATTTCTACTTTCAGGTTCATTCCTCAAAAAAATCATCCACGAAATGAAAAAAAGCTGATGATAACGGGAATCGATCACGAGATTTCTGGATCAACAATGCAGTATGTTGGCAGTATCAATCACCACATGTCTTTGAGACTTATATGATACGTAGTGGACAGTACAAGAAAGCACAGAAAGCTTTCCTCGGCCAAACAGGCAACGAAATCTCACAAAACCAAAACGATTCGCTAGAAAAGAAAAATACAAAACCCGAAATGCTCATAAATTTTGGTTTCATTATAAATAATAAGCTATTTGGTTATAATTCCGCCCTCAAAACCGCAATACTCTACCCATTCCTCAGCCGTTTTCCCCAGCCACCATTGGTTGGCTTTAACGACAGAGTTGGAGCGAGGGGGCCGGGTGGGGGACTCTTGTCAAGAAACTCAAACGCGGTTTTGCACATCAGAGAAACCAAAATCACTGACTCTATACGCCCCAGCAGCATTTGGAAAACGGCAAAAGGGTTTCGCTTTTCTCGCTACTTTTACTATTATGTGGAAGGTAGGCCCCCCACCTTGTGAAACCATGAGTAAAACGGGCTCTTCCCCACAATCTCTCTGACCTCGGCGTCGTCGTCCCAGGGTGGTTGGTTTGGCGGTCGTCGGTGGAGCCTCTCGGTTCAGGTGACGCCCCGGTGAAGTTGAGCATGATGATGCTGCTTCTGATGATGATGATGAAAGGATGTTTCGCCATGGTGTAAGGCAGCTGCTAATTAAATGGAATAAGGGATTTTGGTTTGCCTTTTTCCAACGCTCTTGTATATTTTATGATTTCCTTTTGATGCGGTCTGGGTCCGCCAACTTTCTCGTCACTGGAAGCTCGTCTCGTACAACACACTCGGGTGGAAAATTTGCGACTAATAATTAATTTTCGTGCTGATGTGATCGGCATAATTGGTAGGTATACCGTGAAAGGATCAATGACATTGCCCTGAAACGTTGGTGGAAAGGGAGGAAATTCCAGCAGCTTCATTCATAGCGCGTGTTTACAATGCACGACAAAACGTCACATACTCCTTGTACCGGTAGTCACACTAACTTGATACGATATAACATTTTGAGTAGATTTATTTATACATTCCTCCATTTTGCCATCGATATTTTTGAGATTCAAGTCATGAAATTTGTGCATTGTTCCAAAATGTGATTAATTTGTTTTGCCGGAGTCTCGAGTTATTATTTAAAACGTTGGTAGCCGTTGGGTATTTACATGTGATACGACAACGCAAAACGTCGTCTGCCTACCCCAGCAGGGGTAAATAACACGGGAATACCAAATTTTGGTATTACTTGGGCAAATAAAAGGGACCAAACTGAGCAATTCTCTACGAAATCGGTATTTTGTCTTAAATTTTATTTTTTGTATTTTTTAATCCGACTGAAACTTTTTGGTGCCTTCGGTATGCCCAAAGAAGCCATTTTGCATCATTAGTTTATCCATATAATTTTCCATACAAATTTGGCAGCTGGCCATACAAAAATGATGTATAAAAATTAAAAAATCTGTATCTTTTGAAGGAATTTTTTGATCGATTTGGTGTCTTCGGCAAAGTTGTAGGTATGAATATAGACTACACTGAAAAAAAATGATACACGGTAAAAAAAAATTGGTGATTTTTTATTTAGCTTTTTGTCACTAAAACTTGATTTACAAAAAAAAAAAACACTATTTTTAATTTTTTTTTATTTTTATGTATGTTTTAGAGGACATCAAATGCCAACTTTTCAGAAATTTCCAGGTTGTGCAAAAAATCTTTGAGAGAGTTATGAAATTTTGAATCGATACTGATTTTTTCAAAAAATCGAAAAATTGGTCGCAAAAATTTTTCAATCAAAAAGTACTTTAGTGAAATTTTGATAAAGTGCACCGTTTTCAAGTTAAATCCATTTTTAGGTGACTTTTTTGAAAATAGTCGCAGTTTTTCATTTTTTTAAATTAGTGCACACGTTTTCCCACTGATCAGTAGTGCGGTGCCTGTGTGGACGCGTAGTCCTGTTTTTTCGTGATATTTTCCGTCTCTTTTGTGTCGCTGTTCGAGTGCATGGGGTGATTGGTCATTATAATTAAATAATGGCATCATTAGTGTGGTTATTTTCGGGACGCGCAGTTCTGTTTTTTACCTTCTTTTTTGATTGTTTTTTTTTTCACTCGCGTTCGTTGGCCGATGAGTTTTTTTTTGTGTTGTTTTCTTTTTATTGTTTTCTATAAAAACGTACCTTTTTTTTGAGACTAGCAAGTCGTATTGCTGGATTAAGCCCTTTCTATATCATCGATGATTGGAAGGCACGCCGTCGAATATTTTTTAAGGCTTATGATATAAAATCATTTCAATTAATGAAGCCCTTCCTACATCACCGTTGATCGGAAGTCACGCCGACGGAGAATTTCTGGAGAATCGCGGTCGAAATAATACTATATTTAAATCCCTAGATAGCTATCTTTCCGCAGCCGGCTGCCTAAGATTTTTAAAATTTCAACCGATAAACAAATTGCTTATGGTCGCATCACCTACCACAGTGAATCCTGACCTCATACCCATCTTACTAACCCCTCAAAACTCATGTGATACTTTGTCGGAGACGCAGCTGATTTAGCGGTCCCATCACTCAAGTATCGGCTAACATTCTTATCCACTTCCCCGTGTCTTACCTCTGGTCGTGGCCGGCGTCGGTATTGATCAGCATGATAGGGACCTTTGAAAATTGCGAAGGGGTGATGATTGGTTCCTACTTTTCATCTGTGGTCCACGGAGCAATGTTTGGGGGTCCTGGTCAATAACGAAGTAGCAGCTACGGGTAGACACCAATGCTATGCTATGCTATGCTATTAGTGCATATGTTTGCTTACCTTTGAAAAAAATATGTTTGAAAAGCTGAGAAAATTCTCTATATTTTGCTGAGATATTGCCATGCAAAGGTTTAAAAACAGGAAAATTTATGTTTTCTAAGTTCCACCCAAACAACCCAACATTTTCCAATATCGATATCTCAGCAACTAATGGTCCGATTTTCAATGTTAAAATATGAAACATTCGTGAAATTTTTCGATCCTTTCGAAAAAAAAAATTTTAAACCAAGACTAACATTTTAAAAGGGCGTAATATTGAATGTTTGGTTTGAATGAAAAACTGCGACTATTTTCAAAAAAGTCACCTAAATATGGATTAAACTCGAAAACGGTGCAATTTATCAAAATTTCTCTAAAGTACTTTTTGATTGCAAATTTGATTTTACATCGAAAAATAAAGTTGAAAATTTTTTGCGACCAATTTTTCGATTTTTTGAAAAAAAAACAGTATTGATTCAAAAATTCATAACTCGCTCAAAGATTTTTTGCACAACCTGGAAATTTCTGAAAAGTTGGCATTTGATGTCCTCTAAAACATATAAAAAAATAAAAAAAATAAAAATAGTGTTTTTTTGCAAATCAAGTTTTAGTGACAAAAAGTTAAATAAAAAATCACCAAATTTTTTTTACCGTGTATTATTTTTTTTCAGTGTAGTCCATATCCATACCTACAACTTTGCCGAAGACACCAAATCGATCGAAAAAAGATACAGATTTTTGAATTTTCTTACATCATTTTGTATGCACAGCTGCCAAATTTGTATGGAAAATTATATGGACAAACTAATGATGCAAAATGGCTTCTTTGGGCATACCGAAGGCACCAAAAAAGTTTCAGTCGGATTAAAAAATACAAAAAAAACGAATGACCGAAATCTGAGAGAACTGCTCAAATGTGCCCATGGTTGCCCAGTAATAGATGGCAAAATACCATAAAATCATACCAAAACCTTGTATGTGGAAGGGCACAACAATGGGTAATTCTCCGCCAACTCACACAGCAGTTGCCCCGACCCCTCTTCGATTTGCGATTTCAAATTTCTAAACTTTTTTTTTGTAAAATCGCGAATTTTACGGGCAATCCAATTTTGAATCGGGCATCCAATTTTACATAAAAGTCCCTTTGACACCAAATTTCTATCTCATCACCGTTTCAAACTGCAAATTATTGAAAACACCTCTTTTTTTGCATGCTCAATAATGAAAGGGGTCGTATCGCCCCTCCGTCATGAGAAAGGACCTCAGATTCGTGATCAGGTACAAAAGTTACCGCTTAGGACAAAGTTTCACGCAAATCGAAGAGGGTTCGGGGCAACTTTTTCCGATTTCGTGTGAGTTGGTAGAGAATTACCCTAATACAAAACCATGTTATTCTAAGGGTAAAATAATACCACATAATCGAACCATTTCCATACCAAGTTGAGGTCTTCTGGATTTTTGAATATTGCTGGAATACCAAAACTTGTTATTGCCATACATTTATTTTTAGGCATTCCCGCGCCCTTGGAAAATCATTTTTACAATTTTAATTTTACAAATTTCCTAAGTGGGTATTTCAAAAAAAGTAAAAATCAGCCTTAAACATTTTGCCTTCCTCACTGAGGTAAGGCTATAATCCTGCTCTAAAAATGAACTTCGTATAAAAACGTCGTAGACCCACCTTCATGTATACATATCGACTCAGAATCGAAAACTGAACAAATGTCTGTGTGTATGTGTGTGTGTATGTGTGTGTGTATGTGTGTGTGTATGTATGTATGTGACCAACAAACTAGCTCATGTTTCTCGGCACTGGCTGAACCGATTTGACCCGAACTTGTTGCATTCGACTTGGTTTAGAGTCCCATAGATCGAGTTTTATACAGATTGAAGTTTCGATAAGTAGTTCAAAAGTTATGTATAAAAATGTGTTTTCACATATATCCGGATCTCACTTAAATGTATGTAAACTATGTCCGGATCCATCATCCGACCCATCGTTGGTTAGGTTATCAAAAGACCTTTCCAACGAGTCCAAAACATTGAAGATCTGGCAACCCTGTCTCGAGATATGGCCACTTAAGTGATATTGATGTACTTTTTGGAAGCCGGATCTCACTTAAATGTATGTAAACTATGTCCGGATACACCATCCGACCCATCGTTGGTTAGGTTATCAAAAGACCTTTCCATCGAGTCCAAAACATAGGAGATCTGGCAACCCTGTCTCGAGATATGGCCACTTAAGTGATATTGATATACTTTTTGGAAGCCGGATCTCACTTAAATGTATGTAAACTATGTCCGGATCCACCTTCCGACCCATCGTTTGTTAGGTTATCAAAAGACCTTTCCATCGAGTCCACAACATTGAAGATCTGGCAACCCTGTCTCGAGATATGGCCATTTAAGTGATATTTATGTACTTTTTGGAAGCCGGATCTCACTTAAATGTATGTAAACTATGTCCGGATCCACCATCCGACCCATCGTTGGTTAGGTTATCAAAAGACCTTTCCATCGAGTCCAAAACATAGAAGATCTGGCAACCCTGTCTCGAGATGTGGCCACTTAAGTGATATTCATGTACTTTTTGGAAGCCGGATCTCACTTAAATGCATGTAAACTATGTCCGGGTCCATCATCCGACCCATCGTTGGTTAGGTTATCAAAAAACCTTTCCAACGAGTCCAAAACATTGAAGATCTGGCAACCCTGTCTCGAGATATGGCCATTTAAGTGATATTTATGTACTTTTTGGAAGCCGGATCTCACTTAAATGTATGTAAACTATGTCCGGATCCACCTTCCGACCCATCGTTTGTTAGGTTATCAAAAGACCTTTCCATCGAGTCCACAACATTGAAGATCTGGCAACCCTGTCTCGAGATATGGCCACTTAAGTGATATTGATGTACTTTTTGGAAGCCGGATCTCACTTAAATGTATGTAAACTATGTCCGGATCCACCTTCCGACCCATCGTTTGTTAGGTTATCAAAAGACCTTTCCATCGAGTCCACAACATTGAAGATCTGGCAACCCTGTCTCGAGATATGGCCATTTAAGTGATATTTATGTACTTTTTGGAAGCCGGATCTCACTTAAATGTATGTAAACTATGTCCGGATCCACCATCCGACCCATCGTTGGTTAGGTTATCAAAAGACCTTTCCATCGAGTCCAAAACATAGAAGATCTGGCAACCCTGTCTCGAGATATGGCCACTTAAGTGATATTTATGTTCTTTTTTTAATCCAGATCTAAAAAATAGATGAAATTTGTGTACAGCCATTGATGGTAATGAGTGAGGAAGGCTCCAACCACATAGGTGGATTAAGTTAGTTTTTGGGTTTCAAGTCACTTTAGCGCAACATTATTTATCCTGACATAGAAAATTTTCCACTATTTCAAGTCATTTCAATCATGTTTAAAATGTTCGGTTTTCAATGAAAGCATTCACTTTGAGACATCATTTTAGCGCAAAATTAAACATTTTGTCAAAATTGGTCAAAATTTTCCAATAGTTTCAGAGGATTTTGATAAAATACTGTAATACCAAAAGATTACCAAAATGTGGTGTCCGATCATTGAAAAATTGTTCAATTTTGCAATATCAAAACATTACCTTAAATTGGTATGAAACCTCATTTTGCTCTTGCACAATCCTTAAGACAAATTTGAAAGGGCTGAACACTAAATGTGGAATACCAAAATTTAGTATTGATACCAGAGAAAGGTATTATTACGCATTTCCCTTGTTATTTACTCTTGCTCGGGTAAATTGCCTTTAACCAGTAGTCGCACTTGCAGATGTGACAAGATAGCACGATCACGATAAATCGATCGATAATTGTGTTGAAAGGCATATCATGTAACAGGCCAGGTTTTGATGTTTCTAGACTAACTCAATCCTGTAAGCAAATCCGGTCATTCTATGTTGTCAAAGTTGTAAACATTGAAATGCTTTCAAAATCTCCATTATTAAATTTGGTTTCGAACAACAATGTTGTCAATTTTAACAACAATTACAGCGAATTCGTAAAAATATCAATGTTCAATGTTTACAAATTCGACAACATACGGTTACCGGATTAGCATAACAGGATTTCTATCCGAGTATTATGTTCCATAATTATCAAATGTTTATCCACATTCGACAATCACGGAACACTGGAATACATACAGCAGCAGAGCATTTAAAGAATCGTAAACCGAGGCGACATTGATTTGATTTCAATTTATTTATGGAATATGTTTCAACTGGTATGATTTGTCTTAAAATTATTATTTTTATTTACATTTACTTTGATAGGCCAAACAAGGTCCATGCACAATTTTTAAAACAAAAAATTTCAATCTTGTTTAGAAAAATAGTTTCATTGAAAATTCTCATTATGACATCTGGGGTGACTTTGGTATAGTTTTTCTAGTTAAATAAGATTTTAAGAGTTTAAATTTAATTTTAACGTCATGTACCTTAACTAGAGTTGCTACTATAGTAGTAAAGAAAAAAATATTTTTTTTGATTTAATTAACTAATTTAACTTAACAAAATACAAATAAAATTTAGGTTAAATTGTTAAAAAGTCACCTATCATTTTTTTAACTATTATCGAGTCATATTGCATTTTAAACTGAATTCGAAACATGAATCAAAAGTTTTCTCATTTCATATGAAATTTGTTCTTCTATACTGCCTTAAAATTTGTTTTTTAATGTGTTTCAAAAACACATCAAATCTAGATTAAATTTTCAAAACAACCTATCCCTCATGGGTTTCCTATGCAGATAGGACCTTTTGAAAATTTAATCTAGAAATATATTATTTATGAACTAATTTTATCTTATTTTAGTGGAAAATTGTCCAAAGAACCCGAACATGCATTCCGTTTTCCAATTCATCCTTATTTTCATTGAGAACATTATGACACTTTTGGAGCAACATTTGAAAAAAAGCGCATAAGCATTTTGACAGCTGCAACTGTTCTGCAATTTCCCAGGCAATATGCAACTATATTTTACAAAACCCATATTGTTAAATAGTATCTGGGAAGGTCAGCTATTGTTTCCCATCACGAGTTTTGAGAAAAAGTTACCTGAAGCTTGAGAAATAGCAAAACAGTTCAAACTGTCAAAATGCTTATCCGATCTTTTCTCGTGTTGCTCTAACTTCTCGTGTTAACTAATTTTGAAAACATTTCAAAATATGAACTTTTCATTATGTTCTTGAAGTACTTTGAACACTTCTGTACTAAGGTCAGTATGATTTTAAACCATTCCATACGAATTCAATTTGTACCCTTAATTTTGTAGAAAGGTCTTAAACTTATCAAAGTCACCCCGGTTTACGGTAATGATTGTTTGAAATATATGCCTTTCAGGAAAATTCCAAGTTTGAACTCCAAGTATGCAGTTTAAGGATTTCCTGGTTATATATTAGTTATTTATCGATCCTCGGTCCGAACCTGGTCACAGCACCTAAAAGGACCTAATAAAAATAAGTTAAGAATAAAACAAATCCAAGTTTGTTAACATCACTAAGAAAAAAGTTTTTTGGATTTTCGAGAAAATAGATTTTAAAGTTTATAAATATTTTTTAAACTATGAATGATGGAGTCAAATTTTTTGAAGCGATTGGTTCGTTTACTATCGCTAAACAAACGTTACAAATTTCAAATTATTATTAAGTTTGTATGGGAATCACTCAATTCCCATACAAACAATAAAAAGTCTAAATCAATAGTTTAACGAAAAACATTCAAAAATTTCCAAAAAATTGTATGGCGTGTTACAAAATAGCACGTTTTTTTAAATGAAAAATTGGTCTGTGTCACAAGTGTGCATTGCGATATCCGGGAAACGGAAGCGAATTTCCAAAATCGGGTAAAAGCATATTTGTAGAATTTTACAAAACGTCATCATTAAGTCATTTTTGAACAGCATGGTCGTTGTTAAAAAATAGCATACAACAGACGAAATATTATAAAAACGGATAAAATTGGCAGCCGGTAAGTACACCAATAAGAAAATCGCATGAAAAACATTGTAGTGAAGGATAAACCAAAGCACTTATATGACACTTTCTAAATGCTAATGCAATATTCAAACTGATTTACCGATAATGCAGTTTGACTAAAAGTAATGCTGCAGAAAAAAAATCGCCGCATTCATTTTTTTAAGCTGAAATTCATTAACCTGAATTCATATTTGTTTCAATGTCTTTTATTAAAGCTACCCCATTTATACTTTCCATCATATCGCCACCATATCCACCACCCTCGATTTCCCCTCGAGGATAATAAATCGCTCAAATTTGGATACCAATCTGTTGAAAATTCACATTCAATAGACGAATTGGCCTTCACGTGTAATTTATCATCACCACCGGAAAATCGATAACCATCAGTTCATCAAGAGTACATGTAACCCAGTCGAGTCGGGTCGGGAATGTGTGAGGGGACAAATCTGGGTGAGAGAAATAAATCTGAAACAAACGCGCGACACCACCCCCTCCACCCATACAGCGAAGTTGGTGGCCACAAGGTGGTGGAACGATTTTTGGACGGGGTTGGGAGGAGGGCAAAGCTCCACTGGGACGATACACCCTCTTTTCCAAATTAGTGCGCGTGGTAAAGAGATGAATGTGCTCTGTTGTAGTGATTTATTACGTTCCATAAATATAATTTCAACTGCTTTTCACTCGCTGAGCTTTTTCTTGCAATGCTCTCTTGCTAGAGCTTTGTTATCGTTCAAATTTTCACGTGTTTTTGTGTGGTAATGGATTTTTCTTCTGCTCGCTCGCATCATTCCAACTGCTAGCCACAACTCTAGGAAAAACCGGTAACAAAAGAAAGGATATTTTGGCGAGGAGTGATACAATTTAATCGGCTAGCGAGCAGCAAGCACGAACCAAAACTAAACATTTCCTCCTCTGGCACGATCATCTCGTTCTCGATTTTTTTTGTCTGCTAATTTTCTTCGACAAAAGATCACGAAGAAAATGGATTAAGCTTTTTGCTTGGGAATCTGCCACTGTTGCCGTTTTGGGTGAATTTCTTACAATTGTTGAATCGCGTGACGCTGTACATTACAGATGATGAGATATCCACCAATCTACGATGTTTCGCTGGAATGTTTTTCCTTTCTGTCAATGTCAGTTCCCGAAATAAGAAGCAGAACTGTTGTGAGCTTAATTCATATCAGATGTAACTGACTGAAAGCATTCTTTCTTTACATACAAGCAAGCTTAAGAGACAATGATGTGTTTCATAACTTATTCATTTATTTTTAAATTACCCTAATTCTGTCACTGTTGATTTGTTTGTTTTGGAATCAATTATTTAATCTGCGAATCTGTTTAGTTTGGGTAAACTCACACGAAATCGGATAAAAATTGTGCTGACCCCTCCTTTATGGTCAACTTACACAGCAAAAAATCCGATGGTAAAATCGCATGCAAAAGCATGCACATCACCTTCGTCAAAATAAAAACTTAATATTACACCCTGCATGTACAATTTTTGCATTCGCATTCGCATTCGCATGGAGATGGTGATCTTAGCGGGTTGCAGTCTGGATTTCTTCATGTATATGTGATGATTGCCCAGCCCAGGTTGCTTAGAAAATGATTAAAGGGAATTAAAACCAATTCTACCCGAACAGAACAGGCAGCACCATGAAAGCCATCCATTGCCGGCCGCTCCCATCTCCACCATTCACCGGGAGAGGAAAAAGGATTCGGAGCACGGGAATTGTTGATGCTTGACTTACTACAATTTTTGCAAAAACAAAAAAAGTTGTAACCGACGGGATTCAAACTCAGCACCAACAGTACGGACTGGCGCCTTAGCCCACTCGGCCATCAGACCGATGTAAAGCTGGAATGATAAACGCATATACTGCCCCTGATCGCATAAATGTCCCATATGCATTTTCATCGATTTCGAGTTAATGATGCAGTTTGGTTCAAAATTGTGTGCTCTTTCGAAAGAGCTTATAACATCCAGTACTTTGTTCTAGAAATCAGGAGGAAATCCAGTTTTTTCGCGAAAACTTAACACATAGCCTTATGTATGGGACAAACTTCAAATGCGTTTTTCTCAGCTTGCTGTTTTTGCATATGGGACATTTATGCGAACATGGGCAGTATATGAGCTTGACATTTCGGTCAAGTAGGTTTCCCATTCTGATGGGCTACATATTTCAGGGTATAAAATCACATAAAATTGCATAAAATAATGCAATATTTATTTTACACCCAGGCCTTTTACACGCAGCTGGATTACTACTTTTTTAGCTGTGTAGTCAACCAGTATTCTACAAAGTTGTAGA
Organism: Culex pipiens pallens; assembly: GCF_016801865.2. Lineage (NCBI taxonomy): Eukaryota > Metazoa > Arthropoda > Insecta > Diptera > Culicidae > Culex > Culex pipiens. Next base: position 115,200,946 of record NC_068938.1, read on the forward strand.
GCAGACAAATACAGCAGTTCAATATGAAAATATCACAAACCGAGGGTTCCATTTTTGAGTTTTGAGGCTACTACAAAGAAAAATAATTTATGGTGCACAGAAAAAAAAATCATGGTAAAATTACATCTGGGAAGGGGTACATCTTTTACGTCAGAAAAAATGTGTAATTTTACCTCTGAAAATGTGTAATATTACCACTATTCTGTTGTAATGTCATTTTTTGAGTCTAAATTGAGGTAAAATTACATCATAAGAGAGGTAATATTCAACCTTCTAAAATTACACAATTCAAATTTACACTTTTTTTGCTGTGTAGGGTGACCTGCACCATGTTTGGTGGTTCGAAAAATTTGCGATTTTAGCCATCTTTCATTAAACCACATTTTACGAAAATCAAACAGGGGTCGAACAATTTTCTAGATTACATGAGATTTGATAAAACATGTTTGTAATATTTTAAAGGATACATTTTTCTCTAAAAAAAAACTGAAACTCATAAACTTTGAACTTTTTTTTATCTTGAGGTTAGGTCAGTCGAACCGGTCTGTAAAACAATTCAAAAGAGAAAAATAAAAATTCTCCGATAATATTGTAAGACATCATTTATTTTTGAAAAAAAATTAAGATCCGATGCTGTTAACATCAAACCTAAACAGCATTTAATTCTGAACTGCTTTTAGTTTTGTAATTATCTCGCCACCAGAATTACATGGATCTAATAAGCGTTCATTATTTCCCAGAACATGAACATCTTGACATTGAAAAGCGGCTCGATTCCTTGGAGGGCGATTCTGATAATGGGATGATAGCGCGATATGCACTGAAATAAAAAAAGTACCAAATTCCTAAATTCTAGGAATTTTGGCTTTCCTTATTTAGTAATCGAGTTTTTTGGATTACTTAATAATAAAAGGAGGCAAAATTCCTAGAATTTAGGAATTTAGTACTTTTTTTTATTTCAGTGTGGTTTCTTCGTTGCCTCCTGTGGTAGGTCATAGCTCACGACCAAAGCCAGCCGACCAGCAGGAGGAGAAAATTTTCAATTTTTCAACACCACCAGATACCTCCAGCTGATGCGGCCCAAATTCGAGTGTTCTGCGCCGAACGTTGTCGTCGTCTTCGTCGTCCTGATGCCAGGACCAGGGCTTTGACTCAAAGTGTGCGCCGCAGGCAAACCGACGAAGAACGGTTCCAGCAGCATCAAGTCTGGCACAGCATGGATGATGTCCTATTGTTTTCTTAGTGGAAATTTATTACCACTTTTCGCCTTTTTCTCGCCGCCCAGCAGTTCTGCCTAGAGTGTACGCCGTCAGTTTGCTTCTAGTTGGAACACGCATATTTCTGCGCTGGAAGCTGTGAGAAAAGCTCCTCCACTAGCCAGGTATTTCCTCCTTTGTGCTCTATCGATATTAATTTTACCTGGGGACTGTTAATGAAATTTTTGCACCGTAAAGTATTTTAAAATGGAAACCATTTCAATGTGCTTTTGGTACACGTGTAGAGGAACCGTGTGCCAAACCACAATGTGAAAGGATTTCAATGAAAATGTTGCACAGTATTGTAGTCTCTCACTGTGTGAAGAAGACTCATAAAGTTTTTGCGAGCTTTAATAATTTTTAAAATATGGAGCAATCATGATTTCATATCAGACTTGGAGCCAATGTATTAGTCATAATGGATTTCCATGACTCGATGTTTCAATTTTATGTTCAAACCCGTAATGAAAAGTAATCAATTACAGAAATGCAATTATTTTAGTCAATCTATAATCAATTTGCAGGTAAGCACTTAAGTCTTCAATATAGAATATCAACAGGATTTGTTTAAGCCCCTCCTAAGCTTCCTTGAAATGCAAACATTTGTATGCAAGATATCTCATTGATTCGATATGTGTGTCTGTTGAGAACAATCAAATATATAAATTGAATTTCTTTATCAGTATAAGAGGCAAGCAGAAGGTATGGCTCTTCACAAACGTGTATGAACTCAATCCTGCATCCCACAAGAACACGAACTATCCTTCCATTTAGCTCGTTTTTCAACAACTTGAGATTATTATCATCAAAGCTGGTGGTAGGTTTCCAAATTACATTTTAGTACTACGATTAGAATGCAAACACACACACATAGTCTCTCATGGAAAGAGTTTACGCTTGCATCGTTTAGTGTGGTAGTTAATCGACAGTCTGGAATATTCATGCTCGAGTGTGGTGCCATTCATCCACTTTACATCTTGCTATCTATCAATCTAGATGCAAAAATGTCTGTACGTACACAAATGTACTCTGTGACTGTGCTGGAGGGTGGATGGGTGCAGCAGCAGCTCAGAATAGTAACACCTACCAACTAGGGAGAGCATATCAGTAGCGTGAGAGCATTGCAACGAATAGGGTGTCCTGGAAAGTGACAATATAAATGCTAAGGGTTGATTTGCATCTAATCCTGAAAAAAAAATATCACAGCATCATTTCTGGTTTCAAAAAATGATATTCTGTTGTGCCAACCGTATATTAGGTGCTTTTCATCTGAATAGCCATTTTCTGGTCACAATCAGACCTCAACCCACCCCCCTAAAATTTGGGTGCGATCTGAGCAAGCTTTCCGCACAGCATATCAACTTTGTTTAGGAATTTGTGTGGAAAATCCAACACATTTTTGTTGTTTTGTTTTGCCTTCCTCACCTTACTGAGGAAAGGCTATAAAATCATTCGAAAAATGAACTTCTTAAGTCGACCTCGTAGACCCACCTTCACGTATACCTATCGACTCAGAATCATGTTCTGAGCAAATGTCTGTGTGGATGTGTGTAGGTGGGTGGACACAAAAATTGTCACTCGATAACTCTCCGGATTTTGACTGTTTTAGTCTCATTCGATCCATATTGGGGTCTCATAGGTCTCTATTTAAAATCAGCAAGTTTAGTTAAATACTTCAAAAGTTATGCTAAAAAAACGATTTTGGCATATGTCCGGTAGATTGTAAAAAGGGTGGTTTTTGCAAGAAAAACCTATCATGTTATACATTTTCAGAAAGGTATTAAAAAGACCTTTCCAATGAACATTGAAGATCTGACAACCCTATCAAAACTTATTAGCACTTAAGTGTTATTTGTACACTTTTTGGAGACCGGATCTCAGATATTTCGATTAAAATGGTGTCCGAATCCATCATGCGACCCGTCGTTCGTTAGATAATGCAAAAAAAGGTCTTTTATTTATTTTTTTCTAATTTATCTTGAAATGTCAATAACTCTCATGTTTATCAAAACTGATTGCGTAGATTTGTAGCAAATATCAAGTAGAAAAAATTGCTGAAGAAAGATTACTATTACATCGAATCTCTGAAAAGTTAATAAAATTTTAGTGAACAAAAAGTTGCAAGCTTTCAAAATTCTGTGTTGTTTATTTCTCTCTTGTTACTACAGCTACTTCGATCATTTTCAGATTGACAAATCAAAAATACTTAGTCAGATTTCAAACTTATTTTATTTTGGTTTGGTTCATGCCGTTTGCGTGGAAATTGTTGTCTTGGAACACTGTAAATTTAACATTTTTATTTAATAATACGCTTCGCAGAATTTTGTAAGACGTACAATAATTTGTTTAACATTCCAACGCCCAGGCTCCAAAAAAATTGGAACGGTCAACTCGCTGGTTCTCGTGCATAACTCACCCAATCAAGACAATTCTTTTTTCCAGTGATTTTTTAGGATGTCTAGATGATCCTAGAACTTTGCAGAACTCAATTTGGTCTTATCTGTAATTTTTGCGATCGAAAACATCGTTCCTAATTTTTTTTTCGCGTGTAAAAAAAAATTCGCCGAAAATTCCGCGGAGGCTGTCGTATCAAAAAAGTTGGAACGATGTTTTCAGTAGCAGAATTTACAGATTTGTTCAAATCAAGTTCTGCAAAATTTTAGGATCATCTAGACATTCTTACAAATCCCTGGAAACAAGAACTTAACCCGATTGGTTAAGTTATGCTCGAGAAACAGCGAGTTGATCGTTTCAGCTTTTTTGGGAGGCTTGGGCGTTCGTGTAAGTTGGACATGCGTTGGGCGTACCAGTGTTAAATGATATTTTTTCAAAATTGAATGAGTTCGAAAACTTACCTCGTTATTTTGGATAAACAAGAATGGATAAATATCACAGAATTTTGAAAATTTGCAACTTTTTGTTAACTACAATTGGATTATCTTTTCAGAGATTCGATGCTATAGTAAACTCTCTGCGGCAAATTAATTTTATATGATATTTGCAGCAAATCTACGCCATTAGATTTGGTAAAGAAGAAAGAAAATGCTATTTCCAGCTGAATTAGAAAAAATAGGAAAATACTTATTTTGCAGCCTCTATTGAACCTGAAAACAAAGGTATATTTAACAATGGTTTATTTGTATGAAAATGTTCAATTCAAAATATTCTATAAAATAAATTTACGTTTTTCGGATAAAACGTGTTTCCCATATAAAGTACCGTGGAAGGAGACGCATGGTGGCTCAAGTAAATATTAATACATTCTTGAGAAGCCTAAAATATAACATCGACGTCGTCGTGCTATCTTGTCGCACCCGCCATATTGACGTTCCGAGAAAAACGCGTTTTAATGTTTGACCTTGAATATTCAAAAACGAGAGCACGCAATGTAAACAATAACAAACACGTTTTGTTTGGCTCACCATTCTGTGCATTGTCCCAAAGTTTGGTTGAAGTTGGTTGCTGGAGTCCCGAGTTATAATTACAAATGTTTACGGTAGTCTAGCTTGTACGTGCGACAAACGCATCCTGACTTTCCTGGCCTGAAATCCCTTTGGCCTTTTGTCGCACTTACATCAATTTTCATGGAGTGACAAGATAGCACGACAAAATTGAAACTACTTTCATATGTAAAGTGACAAAAATGCACGGAGTTTTTTCAGTTTTTGTTGAATATCTCAGGATTGAAATCGAATTTTGGGGATCTGTAAAGGTCAAAAGTTGAGGCATTGTGAGCTGCACAAAATGGCGTTCTTAACTCAATTTGGCCCAAAATGCACGTACGACAAGTTAGCACGATGGCGACGACATTTAATAATGTAAATTTTAAAATGTTTTACATTCTTCTTGGATTTTTATTCAGTACCAGCCGTCTCCATGAGTATGAAAATTTTTTTTCTGAAAAACGCAATTTTCACCGATAGAATATTTTGAATTCTCAAAATTTATTTTCCCTTAAAAAGCACTCAGCTAGCAAAATCTAAACGTAGAAACATGTACCCTTCATGAAAAGGCTTTTGAATTGATCTCAGTTGAAAGGTTCTCCAAATCTCTGAATTGCAAATGTAACATCCTGGAGCAGAACTGTTAAATTCTAAAAAAAAATCAAATTATTCGCTCTACAGCATTGCCTTGGCGTTCTCGATTGCGAGATTCCTACTCGAAACTAAGTGTCCGAAGGCTTGATTGTTGAGACAATTGCAAACCTCTTTTTACACCTCAGCTTCCATCCACCCCGGGATTCGAACTGACGACCTTTGGATTATTAGTCCAACTGCCTACCAGCGACTCTACCGAGGCAGGACCCAGGGAGACGACTCCTACACCTGGACTGAGCTACACAGCAAAAAATCCGATGGTAAAATCGCATGCAAAAGCATGCACATCACCTTCGTCAAAATAGACACTTAATATTACACGCTGCATCTACAATTTTTGTAAACACAAAAAAAAAGTTGCAGCTGACGGGATTCAAACCAAGCACCATCAGTTAGGACTGGCGCCTTAGCTCGCTCGGTCATCAGACCGATGAAAAATGGAAAGGATAAACGTATATGTGAGCTTGACATTTCGGTCAAGTAAGTTTCCCATACTGATGGGCTACATATTTCAGGGTGTAATATTACACAGAATTTCATAAAATAATGCAAAATTTATTTTACACCCAGGCCTTTTACACGCAGCTGGATCACTACTTTATTTGCTGTGTAACGACTTAACCTTTTTAGGTTAGTCCGGGGCCAACATTTACTTCCCGTCCGACGGAAGGCGTGATCAGACAAATCTCGTCTCGAAAAATGCCACCGGGACCATCTGGGATCGAACCCAGGCCGACTGGGTGAGAGGCAATCACGCTTACCCCTACACCACGGTCCCGGCGCTCTTATTTCTAAATTCTAATAAACACTAAATAAATTAAATAAAATATTTTGAATCGAACACATTCTAAATAAAGAAAGTGAAACACAATATATAGTATATATTTCTAATCGGTTTTCTCCATACCGTTCTTAGGATGTTAATGAAATATTCAGAGAACTCAGAACTAATTTATTGATAAAAAAAGACCGAAAAATATCTACATTTCACAGAAAAAAAAATCATGGTAACATTACATCTGGAAAGGGGAACATCTTTTATGTCAGAAAAATGTGTAATTTTACCTCTGAAAATGTGTAATTTTACCACTTTTCTGTTGTAATGTCGCCTTTTCAGTCTAAATTGAGGTAAAATTACATCATAAAAGAGGTAATATTCAACCTTCCAAAATTACACCTTCCAAATTTACACAATTTGTGACTGTGTAGTTTAAACTTTTTCGAGGTTTAAGATAATATAGGGAAACAGCAACTAACTCCACCGTGCTTCTAATGTTGACCTATCAGCAGTTTGAAATTCAATTTCAGTTCATAAAAAGAATTTTCATCAGAAATCAAGTGATAAATAGCTAAATAGGATGAGAGCAAGCCAGTTTCTATCAACAGTTTCACAAAATAAGTTTGGAGTGAGTGCATAACTTGCAGGAACATACGAGAATTCCCCCTAAATAGTATAAAAACTTCAAAATGATAAAAAAATAATCCCCCGGTCTTGGTCATGGTCAAGCAAGTATGCAGTAATTTTTGTTTTGATCCTGACCGTGTCTCAACGAAATTTGTTACATATAAAAATGAACTGTCGATGAAAAAATATTCAAAAACAAGCTCTAACTTATAAAACTGACAAAAAATAAACAAGCAAAACATATCAACCAGCTAAACGCATATAAAAGAACTCAACATGAAAGAATAAACAAAATTAAAACATAAACAGAGAAGTAAACAACCCTACTTCTACTTTTTAGAAGCTTTAAATGATCTAAAACAAATCAGACAGTTAATGTACGCAACACACTTCAAATCTAGTCCAGCCAACAACAAAAATGTTTGAACCGCATAGACATTTATTCAGTTCTTAACTCTGAGCTGATAGATGTACGTAAAGGCGAGGAAAAGTTGAGAATCCATATTTAAAGAAGTTTTTTTCCTCAGAAATGGAGGCAACATTTTTTTGTTTTATATAGAAATAAACTTGAACAACTCGAATCTCACATTTTGAGAAAGTATCTGAACATTAAGCTTAACACAAAGCTGAAATAATTCTAACCAATTTCGTTAAAATCATCTTAACTGATTTGCTAAACTGTGCTCTTAACATCATGCAATTATAAGACACCCTATCTGTTTCCTCCCCAAGATCCCACCCCATTCGCCAACAGAGTACCGACTTAACTCTTTTCTTACCTTCCTCGCTGTGCGTGCTCGTGATGAGAAATCCATTTAAAATCAGCAAAACACTCGCAACCAGCAGCATTGCATTCGATTTTAATGCTTTCATGCTAACACTTCTTGCTGCCACTTGCACTTCCTTCACCGTGCAACAGAACAGTTCTTGTGTGGTAGAAATTTCTTTCCTTGATTTGCTTGCCGGGTGGTGGTGGTGGAAGTTGTGTGCAAACGGCAAGTGCCTTCTTCCTAACTACTGCTGCAAGCGCTCCTAAGCGTTGCTGTTGAGTACGTACTTGTGGGCTCAAGTCTCGTGTGAGGAGTTGTACTCCAAATGGTGAGGTGCACACACACACACACACGTTTAAGGGGGAGCCTTTTGCGCTTTCGGTTCAGTTCCTTAAGTTTCGTGTGTGCCGGTATGCTGATGCGAGAGGAGGGAGGGAGTCGTACGGCTCTCGGAGGCTCTAATGACGGCGATGATGGTATTGCTGGTGCTGATGGTCGTGCCCCAGCCAAGGATAAGCGCCACCACCTTTACCCATATCGTGGGAAACGTCGGTGGTGTCGTTTTTCGGATTTTCCGACACCGAGCCAAAATCCAAGACCGGAGTTAAAAACAGAGAATCAGTGCCAGGGGCGGGTAGTTGGGAATACCGCGCGACGACGAGAGTGCAGGAAAAATAAAACACTTTGAATTTTCTCACTTCACTTTATCCTTGCATAATAAATATTTTCCTCTCTCGCACACACTTACACACAGTCACTTTAAGGGAAGGCGGGGCTGGGGCACTGAGTTGGGCGGCGGTTACGGTTGGCGGGGCGCTTCCGGCTCCCTAGGACCAGGAGCGGGAACGAGGAGCGGTTTCTTTCCGTTTTATTCGCAGCTTTCGCTTGTTCTGCCGGTTTTTACACTTTTGGTTTTCTTTGTTTGAAATGTTTTTATTGCCGATTGTCACGAAATTGTACTTTCCACAGAAATTTATTATATTATTACCCTCTTGGTTTGGATCTCTTCCACAATCACTGTGGGGCGGTTGCCACAACAAGTAGGTGGACCCCTTGTTCCACGAAGTTCCACGCACACGGACCGTAAGTCCGGATAAGTCCTTGTGACGACGACGACGACGGCGGCCACGGCGGAAGGTTGATACTCATTCATCCACTTAGCAAATTCGTCATCCCTAATATATAGGTGCCGCGACGCCGCCGACGACGACGACCTTTGAAATGCGTTCTGGCTCCGACCCCTCCCGGCGAGGCTTTTAGCTTGATAGCAGTCGTCTGTCGTCACCGTCGTCGACCCTTAATTCATTATTTAGATTCGGCTGTAATTAATTCCTTCCTGCACGATTTTCACCAGGAATTTATGAAAATTACCGTAATCGCACACTGAAATCAATTTTCCCCGATAACTCTCGGCGTCAATTTATTTTTCTCGGCTCACTCACTTTCGTTCTGTTGTTGGTTTTTCTCCAAATGACCCCTTATCTCGGGGACCACCACATTCCGGTCAAAGTTACGGGGCTACCTTGCGGAGGCCCAATACGCCAGCACCACTCTCGTTACTCCAAACTATTTTGAATACTATTTCCCTCCACATCGCAGGCTCGCCACGTTGTTATCTGGGTGACGACTCCTAGCGGTGCATATCGATGGGAACGGCTCTAATGGAACGCCAGCTGGTAAAATAAACAAACATAGCCTCATACTGTCCTTGTCCCCGTCACAATACAATTCGCGGCGCTCATTCTTTTTTATGACCCCACAACACACTACACAAACGTGGGCGCCAACAATGGCCCCGAACAAAAACAAAAAAAACACGAAAGAGTTAGTCCACGTAGATAGTAAATTCCTTCCGATCCGGATCACATCAGAGGCAGCAAAAACCGCACACGTTCTAGAACAGGAACCTGCTGGAAATCCAACACCGAGATCCAACCGAACGAAGGCTTGCGAAGGGACTAAGCGAAAGCGGGCTAATGCAATCACTTTTGTAACGACACCGCGATTAAGCACATGATTCCGAGCGAACGAACCGGATTCCGAACGATTTCAGGGGAAGTACCGGTCTCGGAGTTCATTTTCGAAACGGGGAGGTTGGCTACCGGTGAACATGCGCACTCCCGAAAGGATGTCGACTCTGGGAGTTCATTCGCAGGACGTGCACGGTTGAAATCTATGTCGACCGATGTCGTGTGTGCCGGATCAAAACAAAAACGAGGACAAAGTGCATTTGTGGGGCACAAGCTTTGGTACATAAACGGATAGGAATACATTCGAACTGCAAAACCAGCATTCATATGTGGGTTTTGAGAATCGTGAGAAATTTGCAATATGCGGATGGAGCTAGTTTGCGCTAGAAGTGTTTAGCTGACCATCAGGAAATCTTCCTTGTAAATCGAAAAGATATATGTACAATTTGAAACAATTTGAATTTAATTGGCAATCTACCGGATGCCAATAAAGATATTCGACGGTTCATTGTTCATAGTAGTTTTTGCAACAAATTGCAAAAATTAGATTTGAACTATCATGTTTTAAACAAGTTGAATACAACATTTTTATTGCAGTTCTGAAAAACACACTTTGAGTCGTAACTTTTGTCAGTTGTTTCCCCGTTGAATGTTATTTGACTTCGAGATAATTACAAAGTTGAATATTTCAGCACTCAAATGAATGCTTGAATAGTAGTTTATGCAACAAGTTGCAAAAAGAGGATTTTTCAGTGCTGAAAAGTAGAACTTTTCAGCATTTATTTTGAAAAGTGTTGCTATTCGATTCTGTTATTTTTGGTACAGAAAAGTAGGCTATTTCGTCGTTCAAGAATGACAGGAAAAGTAAGTAGTTTCACGACGGAATTGCAAAAAGAAATTTTTACATTTCCGTTGTGAAACAACTAACTTTTCTTGTAATTTTCGAAAGACGACACGGCCTACTTTCCATCGCCAAAAATAGTTAAAAACTGCACTGAAAGTTGTTCAAAAAATCAAGTTTAGCAACTAGTTAAATACACATTTTTTTGCAATCCCGGAAAACACCCTTTCAATTTGATTTTTTTCAGCGGATGGTTTGTTTCTTCACTTAAATGTTTTTTTACTGTAAAGATAAGTGTTGAATTCCAATACAATGCCAAAAAATGTTACATTTTGCAATTCCGTCATAAAACTACTTCACGGTGTGTTTTCTGGGCAACTTTTAGAAGAAAAAAAAGTCAAAATAGTAAAAAATCGAAGTAAAAAGAATATATTTGTTTTTTTTTTGCGGAAAAAAAGTGTTTACGAGACTGTACAACGAAAATTCACAAAAACTAGACAAACACAAGAATATATTTCACCTGATTGCAATCAAAACTACATATATGGGTAATTCTCCGCCAACTCACACAGCAGTTGCCCCGACCCCTCTTCGATTTGCGTGAAACTTTGTCCTAAGGGGTAACTTTTGTCCCTGATCACGGATCCGAGGTCCGTTTTTTGATATCTCGTGACGAGGGGCGGTACGACCCCTTTCAATTTTTAAGCATGCGAAAAAAGAGGTGTTTTCAATAATTTGCAGCCTGAAACGGTGATGAGATAGAAATTTGATGTCAAAGAGACTTTTATGTAAAATTAGACGCCCAATTTGATGGCGTGCTCAGAATTCCGAAAAAACGTATTTTTCATCGAAAAAACATTAAAAATTTTTTTTAGAACTCTGCCATTTTCCGTTACTTGACTGTAAAAGTTTTTGGAACATGTCATTTTAAGGGAAATTTAATGTACATTGACCCAGAAGGGTAATTTTTTCATTTAGAACATTTGTTTTCATTTTAAAATTACGTGTTGTTTCTAACATTGCAGGGTTATTTTTTAGATTGTAACAATGTTGTACAAAGTTGTAGAGCAGACAATTACAAAAATTTTGTTATATAAACATAAGAGGTTTGCTTATAAACATCACGAGTTATCGCGATTTACGAAAAAAGACATCAGATTCGTGATCAGGGACAAAAGTAACCCCTTAGGACAAAGTTTCACGCGAATGTGTGAGTTGGTAGGGAATCACCCATCTATATTTAGAAAGTAAGCTTTAGCGTTGTGAACAATAATATCACCAGTTTTTTTTTTCAATGCCGGGACCCGTGGTGTAGGGGTAAGCGTGGTTGCCTCTCACCCAGTCGGCCTGGGTTTGATCTTAGGAGGTCCCGGTGGCAAATTTTGAGGAGATTTGTCTGATCACGCCTCCCGTTGGACGGGGATGTAAATGTTGGCCCCGGTCTAACCAAGAGGTTAGATCGTTAGCTCAGTCCAGGTGTAGGAGTCGTCTCCCTACAACCAGAACTGGGCATCGGCATACGAGAGGATAAAGAGCACGATTCGGTAGTAAAATGGTACTGTGTGCGGACGGAGAGGATAAATTCCGAAATTTCCGAGAGTACTTTACTCATGGGTTCATCTTCAAAAAAAGTTAATCTATCAAAAAAAAAAAATAAACTACCGGTACCGAGACTCGAACCCAAGACCTTCGGTTTATTGAAACGTGCCTTTGCCGTATGGGCCATCATGGTTCGGTGACTAAGTGGCGGTCATTTGTCCATATAAACCACTCAATAGGATGAACTGTTCCAATGAACGAATGAACACGCGAGAGGACAATACTTCATGAGGATTATCCCCTCGTTCTTTAACTTTGGGTGTAGGTCCTGTCTCGGTGGAGTCGCTTGTAGGCAGTGGACTCACAATCCACACCCAAAGTTAAAGAACGAGAGGATAGTCCTCACGAAAATAAACGTGAGGAAAGTGCTATTTTGCGAGAGTAAAGACCTCTCGCGTGTTCATTCGTTCATTGGAAGAGTTCATCCTATTGAGTGGCTTATATGGACAAATACCGCGACTTAGTCACCGAACCATGGTGGCCCATACGGCAAAGGCACGGTTCAATAAGCCGAAGGTCTTGGGTTCGAGTCTCGGTACCGGTACTTTTTTTTTGATAAATGAACTTTTTTTGAAGATGAACCATGAGTAAAGTACTCTCGGTAATTTCGGGATTTATCCTCTCCGTCCGCACACATTACCAATTTACTACCGAATCGTGCTCTTTATCCTCTCGTATGCCGATGCCCAGTTCTGGGTGTAGTTTCCAACATATATTCCTGACATAGTACACCTTAAATCGATCCATTACTTGAGTCCCAGCGTCATGAGAAGGTGTAAAATAGTGTTTTTTTCTTTAAAAATATTTTCAAATTGCTCTGGTAAATAAACTGTCATGTCTGAATTCCAAAACTAATGTTGTAGCATTGTTGCAAACAAAATGAAGAACAATTTTGCAGAAAAAAGAATGAAATTTTATCCATTTTCAGTAAAGTTATGTCCATTTTAGTGGGTAAATTGTTGGAAATTTTCAAAATTCTTCGATATTTAACTCATTCCTGTTATTAACAGCTACTACGACCATATTCAGTAGGATGTAACAAAAATTACTTTTTGGCGGTCATTCAGGGGCTGGTTCCAGTGGGCATACTGAGCTCAAATCTCAAATATGAGCTTGATTGAACTTAATAGGAGCTGTCGCTTTGCATTTTAATTTTAAATGGGATTTAATCAGTAATGAACATGTTTTTCAAAAATGTAGATTTGTTAGGCACTTTGGCCACTAAAGCGTTTATTTTCAACATCATTGGCATGTAGGACAGATCCTTGCGCATGTTTTGGTATATATAACATTGAAGTTTTGAGCAAAATGAAATGGCGCGTCGCCTATCTTTTCTGCTGAGCCGTTTTTGAAAAAAATCAAGACATTGAAGGCCTGAGCTCCAGAGTGCTTCAATTCAATGTTATATATACCAAAACATGCGCAAGGATCTGTCCTACATGCCAATGATGTTGAAGATAAACGCTTTAGTGGCCAAAGTGCCTAACAAATCTACATTTTTTAAAAACCATGTTTTTTCTGATTAAATCCCATTTAAAATTAAAATGCAAAGCACCAGCTCCTATTAAGTTCAATCAAGATCATATTCGAGATTTGAGCTCAGTATGCCCACTGGAACCAGCCCCTGAATGACCGCCAAAAAGTAATTTTTGTTACATCCTACTGAATATGATCGTAGTAGCTGTTAATAACAAGAATGAGTTAAATATCGAAGAATTTTGAAAATTGCCAACAATTTTCCCACTAAAATGGACATAACTTTACTGAAAATGGATAAAATTTCATTCTTTTTTCTGCAAAATTGTTCTTCATTTTGTTTGCAACAATGCTACAACATTAGTTTTGGAATTTAGACATGACAGTTTATTTACCAGAGCAATTTGAAAATAATTTTTTAAGAAAAAAACACTATTTTACACCTTCTCATGACGCTGGGACTCAAGTAATGGACCGGTTTAAGGTGTACTATGTCAGGAATATATGTTGGGAACTAAGAATTGATATTTTGATGAAAATTTACATCTTTGTCCAATGTTAGACCGAGATTTTAGACGTATTTTTGAGGTTTTAGGTGAAATATTAGGTTTTTAACTTCAAATCAAGATAAAATCAGTTTTCACCGATAGAATATTTTGGAAATCGATTTTTCTTACTCAGAATAGTCTCCCCAACAACCTCCAGGAGGAATTTCCGAGGTGCATGCAAGTTGCATAATAATCCCCTTCTTACCCACCGTGATTACATGGTGTGCCATAGTTTTGTTTTTTGCATATTCAAAAGCAAACATTTTAACATGTTAAGCTCGAAACGTCACTAAGCGACATACGATAAAATCACTTTTTACCTTTCATTGCCATACATTTCACATGATTTAGTTGATGTTGAAATAAGTTGAAAATCAATTTTCATCTACACACCTATCAACCTCTTTTCCCAGGTGAAAGAGGAGGGAATAGAACCACTTTGTTGAATTACCAAGTTAGTTTGTATCTAAAACCCCTTTTCACGCATTAGTTTGTATACGATGCTGACGGTGCAACTTTTTTTTTGCTGTTTCTCACTTTTTGATTCAACGATAAAAAGTGTGTTGCGTTTGATGCTTTTCACGTCGTGTATCGCATCAAAATTTCAACAAAATCACGAACCTTTGTCTAAGCACTTCAAAAGGGCCGGAAAATCCTCGTTGAAACTAGCTCAGAATAGATCAATGAGGGGGACAGGCGGCGCGCGCTAGAGAGACTCTGCTGTAGTTTTCCTATGCAAAACACATAGTTCAGTCACTATCGCAAAGTGCTGGAATTTGCTATTCTATTCCCGTGTGGGCAGCCGACCAATGTTGGCGGGGATGGGAAGGTCTGATGTGTGTGTGTGTGTGTGTGTGTGTGTGTGTGTGTGTGTGTGTGTGTGGTTCCAGTGTGTCCTTACCGCGTGTTCCAGCCATCCATCCGTCCATCGTCGAGCGTCATCGTCGTTAAAATCTCTCGAAACTTGCATTTTCTTGTTTTTAGCGTTGATTAGTTTGGTAATTACTACTAGAGTGATTAAAACTTAACTTTCTCCAATCTTCGTAGTCGCGCTATCTCACGTGCTGTTTTTGAAATTTTGAGATAAAAAGGGTTCAATGTTTAATAAAAATTAGGAGTATCAATACAAACACCTTATAAAAGACAACTCAAATATAGAGTTAATTTCATATATTTGAAGTTTTGCTCAGTTTTACATTTTAGTAAATTATGTAAATAAATAATTTATGAACAAACTCTTGTTTCGACGGCATACCAAAATAAAAAAAAACTAATTTTATGAAAACCCAGAGAATTGCTCAGCAGGGACCTCTGCCAGGAAGTGGAGCGAAATTCCGGGCATAACGTGGTCCGATCATGGAACAAGCAAAGCAAATCGACTGAAAATACCAACGGGGGGGTAATTTTCCACCACATCTGAACGAGTGTGTGTGTGTGTGTGTGTGTGTTCGTTGTATGTACCGTGTCATGCAGCGGATACATCATCGGGGCAAGCATGAAAGCTAATGCTCGCCTACATGAACATGATCGCTATTTATCATGTTAGACGAAGTTTCGTGTACAGGCTGGTCACATGTGTGAGCGTCGATGTGTGTGTGTTTCATCGATTAAACAGAAGTGTTGAAATTAAATAAATTAGCATCACCATCCGCGCGTACCTCATGTGTGAACGAATGTATGTGTGTGTGTGTCAAGCATGTGTTGGAGTATGTCGTACTTTGGAACATTTTGTTTGCGCGACGAAGCCAACATCGTCGGCACCGCGTGGGAAAGTGATTTTTGTGTTTGTGTTGCCAATTTGACTATTTTCATCGGTGATCAAATATTGACTAGGACAATTAGGGGATGCAGACACGCACACACACATTTGAGGGCGGACGCGCTTCGGCAGGAATTCATCAAAGGGACGGATTTCATGCCACAAAGACTTTGTGTTTGCATCAAACATCGTGGACGTGCCTTTGCTATAAAGTGCGAAAAACCTAGGTCTTACCCAAGAACATGGAAGGGAACCGTCTTTGACTTATTTGACTTTGCTAAACAGTGAATATTTCCTGCTCATGCAAGTTGAGAGAAAGTTTTTCATACGGATATTATTTGTCATTTTTCTCTTAACAATTTGCCACAAAAAAAAAACAAGTAAATGATTACAATTTTACATTCTTGCCCGTGTTCATCTGAAGAGCACCTTTGTAAAGACCGTAAAATCATCGACAGATAGAGACATAATGAGATAGCGAAGATCGACAACCATAGAGTTTTTTTTAATAAGTCATCTTTGAAACATTTTGTATTATCGAGCTTTGGATAATCGAATACGGACTGTATTCAAGGATGCCAGATGCACAGATTTGTCTGTGTTTCACAGACATTTGGGCTTGTGTCAGACATTTTTTGAAGTACACAGACTTTTAAAATACTTCATTAAATTAATAATTTGTAAAAATTTTAACCGATACTTATTTAGTTAGTTCTCGAATGCTTAAAAACGCAATTTCTGGTGGATTACAATGACTGTAAATTGATATATTTGAATTTTAGACAAGTGCACAGACATACACAGACTTGTTTACAGACATTTTAAAAAACCATCTGGCATCCCTGACTGTATTACAGTTGACTCTCTGGTTTTCAATCTGCACTATCACAATGTTGCTCTTCTTTCTTCGATGTCTTTTCTAGCTCGATAGTTTACTTTCATGACAGTAGTAGAAATATCCACTATTCAGAACTTATTCCGTTTAAAATATACATACACCCAGAACTGGGCATCGGCATACGAGAGGATAAAGAGCACGATTCGGTAGTAAAATGGTACTGTGAGCGGACGGAGAGGATAAATCCCGAAATTACCGAGAGTACTTTACTCATGGTTCATCTTCAAAAAAAGTTCATTTATCAAAAAAAAAGTACCGGTACCGAGACTCGAACCCAAGACCTTCGGCTTATTGAACCGTGCCTTTGCCGTATGGGCCACCATGGTTCGGTGATTTGTCCATATAAGCCACTCAATAGGATGAACTCTTCCAATGAACGAATGAACACGCGAGAGGTCTTTACTCTCGCAAAATAGCACTTTCCTCACGTTTATTTTCGTGAGGACTATCCTCTCGTTCTTTAACTTTGGGTGTACTTTTCCTGTCATATTAATTGATCCTTGTATTTCTCATCGAAAAAAAAGCACTTAAAAAGTTTTTTTTTAAATTTTGGAACATGTCATTTTATGGGAAATTAAATGTACTTTTCGAATCTACATTGACCCAGAAGGGTCATTTTTTTCATTTAGTTCAAAATTTTTCATTTTAAAATTTCTTGTATTTCTTACTTTGCAGGGTTATTTTTTAGAGTGTTCTACAAAGAGACAGACAATTACAAAAAATTTTATATCTAAACATAAGGGGTTTGCTTATAAACATCACGAGTTATCGCGATTTTACAAAAAAAGAAGTTTTGAAATATTTACTTTTTGCGTTTCTTTTTGTTTCGTCGTCCGTGTCTGTTGCGGGTGACCATGAACGGCCATGATCAACGACGACCAAAACTTTTTTTCGTAAAATCGCGATAACTCGTGATGTTTGTAAGCAAACCCCTTATGTTTAGATATCAAAATTTTTGTAATTGTCTGCTCTATAACTTTGTAGAACATTGTTACACTTTAAAAAACCCTGCAAAGTTAGAAAACCACGAAATATTAACATGAAAATTTTTGTTCTAAATGAAAAAATGACCCTTCTGGGTCAATGTAGATTCGAAAAGTACATTAAATTTCCCAAAATGACATGTGCCAAAAATGTTTACAGTCAATTAACGGAAAATAACAGAGTTTAAAAACTTTTTTTGTGTTTTTTTCGATGAAAAATACATTTTTTCAGAATAATGAGCGCGCCATTAAATCGGGCGTCTAATTTTACATAAAAGTCTCTTTGACACCAAATTAGGACAAAGTTTCACGCAAATCGAAGAGGAGTCGGGGCAACTTTTCCCGATTTCGAGTGAGTTGGTAGAGAATAATCCTTGTATGTAACCCCTTAACCAACTATTTCAGGAACAACATGAGAAATGCTACTTGTTTAAAAACTTGTTTTCCAGCACTTATCGTTTTTATCTAACTTGGTAAACCTCAAATGAATTTTACTTGAGTTGAATCTCCTGCAAACTCAAAAGATGATTTGTCTCCAGGAGAGTAAATTACCTAATCATGTTTCGTTGACCATAAATCTTACTCAACTGTTTCGTTACACTTACAGCGATTTTTATTCCGATCTTTTCCCAACGGCATTCTTCAAAAAGCATTTATGTACAAACATTCTGCTCATACCTTTTCAAGATAACATGCGCCACACAGTGCGTGAATAAAATTACAAAGAGATGCTCTTTGCCCTCCTCCAAAAAACACTTACCACCTCAATACGCACCGCTGGGCGCGAAACCATGTGAATCCACCGCAAATCTCGTACACCCTGATGACATTATGATTAACGGCTTAGCCGCACCAAAGAACCCCCTCTCCTCCTCACTTTTCTCGTCACTGCCTGAGATAATTCACGAAAAAGATAAAAAAAAGCTTCCACCGACACGGCGAAAAGAATTTTCCACAGGCCACCGCACCGTAATTTACATTTCGCTCGGCCAGGTTATTTTCCCCTTAAAACTTGCTCCGTTCCGCGATCAAGGAGGAACTCCTAGCAGTGTGCTTCAAAAATCACATGTGCATAAATCATGTTGATCATCGCATTTTTTCGCTTCGTTTCCCTAGATGTCGCGCCATCAAGCTCTCCACCCTTCCCACAGTGCCATCCTCTAAATGACACGCAGGTAGGCAGGCAGGCAGGCCGGTCCTGTTTCCTGAGCGTTGGTTTGATGTTTGGTGGCCATTTTCACCTTGGCCGCTGCTGTAGCTGGGTGGTTTGAGTTGGGGGAGGTAGTGGTAATGAGAGCTACCTTAGGGAGGAAAGTTGTGCATGCTTAAGTTTTGTAAAATGTTAGAAGTTCTGATTATTTGTTTTAATTGACTACATTAGTATGTATTTATTTCTTAATCTGTTTATAAATAAGACTCCTCATGAAAAATATCTAGCTACACATTTGAATTCGAAGTATTTAAAATTGAACAAGCCCTAAGTTCAATTTTTTATGTGCCAATATCTCAAGAACTTTTTTTTAATTATTTTTAAAAAAATTAAATTGAAGTGAGTGTGGCACTACATTATATTATATTTTTTTTAATGGCAGGATAATTTTATATTTGGCTTCACAATTTACCACGTGCCCACCCCACCCATGGGCACACACACTTGGGTTCGCAGTTTCGTAACTTATGCGCTGATGCTATCCTTGCTTGCTTGCTGCAGCTTTCCTTCGCCACCACCGCAAATTGTCGCTGCTATGGCATGTGGTGCTGAAATTTACAAGTTTTCGCCCTGTTATTTCCTTTTATCATTCAGGGTGTTTTTCACTTACCGGGTTTTTTGCCGAAAAAAGATTTACATTCAGTTGAAACATAAATTGTAAAAAAATGTGATAGAAAGTTTAAAACAGAATTAAACAACAACAAATAATGTAAAATATTTAAAACAATCGGTCTATCATTCTTGTATACCTGCTAGGAGGTTTAAAACTGTGATGCTTTTGTTTACCCAGCAAGTCAAGTGAGCATAACTTTCGCTTTCTTTTTTTGTTTCGCCCTAGCACCGACATCTTGATTAGTGTACTATGTTTCATCTCGCACACTTCGGCGCGGCCTTCGAGGAAGGTAGCAGGAAAGCAAAGCAAAATGGAAATCTTGTGGGAAAAGGACCAACGAGCGAACACCAACCTTATCTTGTTTACAAAAATTATGCATTAATGGGATTAATTTTTCTCTGTTTGCGTCAGGGTTCATGTTTTATTCACCATCCTGGGAAAATTGAAAAGAAAACTGGAGTTTGGAGTAGTTTGTTGTAGGCCTGATGGAGGTGTAGCTAAGAAGATATTCGTGTATTCTCCTGGAGATAGGTAGATTTACACAGCACTTGAGCTAATAATATCTCTTGTTGGTGAATTGTTTAGTAATTTTTGAATGATTTTTTTTACCAATACAGCCAATGGCTAGGGTGACAAGAAAAATTGACAATTTTGGAAAATCTTACGAAATACCCCCCTGGTTTGATTCTTTAGATAGAAAAAAGTAACTGATTCTTATAAAAAATATGAAAAACAACTTTGTCGAAGACAGCAAAACGATCCGAGATAATCCAATTTAAAGAAGACGTTTTTGCATGAAAAGTTGTTTCCACCAGGTTATCGGTCTATTACGGGATTTGGCCAAAATTGGCAATTTTTATTTTTACTTGATCGAACCAGGGGGTATTCATGATTATTTATTGGTAACATCATATTGACTTTTTTGCCAGGGTCATGAGTGACAGCTATTTAGGCTGATTGTAGATAATGGCCTATCTACAACCACTTAACTTAGAAAATTGTATTTAGCGTAGTAATTTGAATCACAGAAAAGGAATCTGATCTTCTACAATGGAAAATTAGGCA
Source organism: Culex pipiens pallens (assembly GCF_016801865.2). NCBI lineage: Eukaryota > Metazoa > Arthropoda > Insecta > Diptera > Culicidae > Culex > Culex pipiens. Next base: position 115,221,436 of record NC_068938.1, read on the forward strand.
AATTAGTGACTTGAAGTATGGTTTGAAAAATTTCAAAATCTACGGTTTGTTGACGTTTCCATATCAAACAACTGCGGTCACAAAAAGGTTACTTATTTTCAAGTGAGATAGGCAAAAATCTCCAATCAGATTTCATAATCATATGTTACGCAAAAGCCATTCATTCACCAGGTGGACACTTTTTTCTTAAATAGCTGATTACCACGTTCCCCATGTGGACAATCGACTTCCTTTGGTGTCCACGTGTTTTATGAATTTTCCCAAACTATTATCAAGCCAATCTTTCTAAATTGTACTAATCTTTTTAAAACAAAGTCCTTAGCAAGATCTCTTTTGTCACTCTTTTGAAGAATTTTAGACAGCAAAGCAAAGGCAGTTTTTACTTGAATAAACCAACTGTGACATAAAAAACGCTAAAAAGCAAACAACGGAGAGCTTTCGAAAAAGGTCAAACCGTGTTCCAGAATGCCTTTCACTTTACCGCCCACGTACAAACTCGCACAATGTTTATAAAAATAGTAGCAGCAGAAAAAAAAACGAGCATCATCAGGGAATACTGGTTAGCCCAGCCATCATCACTCGTTTGTTGTGCAGGCAGCAAAATGTGTTCAAACGTTCGCCCCAAAGCCCGCCTTTTTCACTTTCTAAAAATTTCCATCTGCACTTTCGCTCGTTGCAATGCAGCCACAATCTTGCCCAGCACTGCTGCACCACGTTGCTCCTGCTTTATGCTCAACAACATGCAACACTGGCTCTCTGTGCACAAGCAAGCTCTCCAGAACATGAATGAGGACGACGTGTTGCATATATGAGAATTGATTGTTCATGAAATTCGCACTGAGTAGCTTCGCATGTGGCAGAATGTGTTAATGTGTGTGCTTGTGAAAAATGGAAAATGCACACCATTGCTGACTGCTGGTTCAAGTTTTGGACAGACAGATCCTTACGGCTCTAATCCCGTTTTAGACGTTCCGTTGGGATTTGTGAGAACAATGTTTCCAAGTGCTCTAGCTAAAACACTAACTGGATATTTAACGCTTAAATCAGTCTTGAAATGTAATTGAAAAATAATCGTCTCTTTAGGGGGAAAACGGCGTCATATTTTTTTATTGCTGTAAACAACAAATTTCTTGTCAAATAAATTGATTCAAGTTCAAAGTGCTAGAAATCTTATTATTTTAAAGCACACTCTGTTGCTTTTCAACAGTTTTTTCCGCAATACCTTTAAAGCGAAACATCTTCAACAAGTAAAAACAGTTGCCCGCAAACAAATCGCCCCACAATTTCATCGAGGCGGAAGACATTTCGATAAAAACGAGGATGTTTAGTTCAATTAACCACCGTCGTCAGTGCGCTTTGTGGGATGCAGCCACCACAGCCTTTTTCCTCTCTCCAAAAAGGCCTTCAAAGAAAAAGTCGCAAATGTCTACCGACTCGGTTGGTTGGTACGACGAAACTTACAATCATTGAGGAGAGCTTCGCGGAACCAAAGCGAAAAAGACATCGTCTCAATTTCCCACCCACCACCACCTCCACCAGTAGACAGTCAACTAGTCAGCACTTTCGTAGAGAGTTTAGTCGAGTTGAGTTCAAGGCAGAGCCGTTGACAAGGCGGCGGCGGCTGCAAATCTGTTTTCGTGCTTAACAGCGCGTAAAAAATAATTGGCTTAATTAAGTTTAAAATGAATTAAACGTGCAACTAGCTTGTGCCTGGGTTGATGTGTTGAGGATCACGGTTATGAGAAACTCACCTTTAGAACACGTTTAGTTGCCACCAGGATCTGCATGTCATAATATCTGGTTCTTCATGGCAGCGATGGCAAACGTTTCCAATCACTTTGGCCGACCAATAACGAGTGCAAGAAGCTCTTAGGCCCATTAGATTGAGTCGAAACTTGACCTCTCTCTCTGGGATCAATATCGTAAAGCCTAAAAGCCTAAAAAGTTAAACTGCATTATTTCCAATTTTGGGGTGGCTCTTTAAGTGCCACCACTTTTGGACTTCCTTTCTCCGAACTGGCTGTGGCCACGTGGTGAATCAGGATGAGCAGCAGCAGCAGCAATAGCACTTTCATCTGATCCATTTGCCAAATGCAGTGGAAAACATTACGAAACCCAAAACCGGGCCAGCAGCAGCAGATCTCCGCCCTGGAGCAACCCGAGAGTCTGGTCCATTCTGGACGAAGGGGCCAAAAGACAAGAACCTATAATCCAATTTTCAATTTCGAATGTTTCTAAATCACTTCGTCCGAAATGTTTTGGGATCGCTCTGTGGGCACTTTTGCGGGTAGAGCACGATTCGCAATTCGTGGTGTGTGCGTGGGTGGGATGAAGTTGTTATGACGCTAAATGTTTTCAGACTTACACTTGGCGGTTAGAACCTGCCAGCCCTCTCTGTTCCGGCGTAGCTCCGCTCCGGGTGTACGATTGTTGATACCGGGCACGTTCATGTTGGCCAGCGAGAGAGGGTTTTCTTAATATAATAACAATATCAAATTTTCATTCGGCCTTCGGTACACCCCAATTCCAATTCGTGTGTGTGTGCTTGGTGCGAAGTTGTTCGATTGGGGGGAAGTGAGGGTTTGAAGAAAACTTCCAGCTACACTGCTAGTGCTGCTGGATGGTTCGGATTAGTGACTAATGGATTACTTGATTGGGAAGGTGCACCTGGCCAGGAAGATCATCTAGTGGTTACAGATTTGTGAGAAATTTAGTTAAAACGAAACCAATCGCTCTACGCCTTGGCGGTCTCTAATGCAAGATTTCTACTCGAACTTAGGCTGCAGGCCCGATGACCAAATATTACAATTCAAACGCCTCAAAATTTTGAACGTTGTCCATCAAAAACTTATCATAAATTACAATCAGAACGATAATCTTCTTTAACTTACTTCAATCACAATCTAATTGTAAGAACCCTTCGGCAACACATTGCGATTCTCTATGTCAGTTGCCTATTCCATCAATTCACATATCAAATGCAACGAGAATTCCGGATTTGCAACATTTGTATCATCCTCACAATTTTCCATGAATCTCAACACACAACAGACAGCATCCGGTTTTGTGATTGAATTTTCTGGAAAACCGCTTCCAGCAACGTCATTCCTCTCCCAAATCCCCTTCCCCGCTTGTCCCAGCGTAAGGCGAATTAACTCGTTCCAAGTTGGGAGTTAATTACTCAACCGTCTCTAGTTTGTCATTTCAACAAGAAGTCTGCCATTAATTCTGCCGGAACAATCAAGCTGTTCATCTTCCTGTTGAGAAGAGACGACCCCGGCCTGGATTCGGGGGGCTTTTCCTGTTGAGAGAGAGAGAGAGAGATATTCGCGGAAATACTGCTGCTGTTACTGCTGTCTACCGTCAGTCGCTCCGAGGCTTGCGCGAAAATCCTCCAAATTCTGCAAAAGACGAAGAAAAATCTTCGACCTCCTTAAATTCCACATCCTTACTTTTTCGCTGCTTAAGTTGTGCTATGTTAAATTGTGGTGGCAGCGAAAGTGGGTAATTTTACATTAATTAGAGGTTCATTAAATCCTTTTAATCTTGGTCGATGGCGATGTTTCATCCCCAGAAATAACAACGAGGTTGATAAGGATCGAACCTGATTGATCTTTTTTTCTGTGGGAAAGGTGTATCTTCGATGTACCGTAAAATGGGATGATATTGAGAGGAATTCAATTTATTTTTCGAATATTATTCAAACGGTAAGACTTGTCTCAAGATTTATATTTTTAAATCAAGTATCATGTACAATGTTCATGCACGATTTTTCAAAAAAGGTCATTCAATAGTAGTGCATTATAAAACAGTTTCATTAAAAGTCGTTATTTTAAAAACCTATAGGTGGCTTTGATAGTCACTGTGTTTCTCACCAATTTCCTCCTATAAGTAAAAAAATTGAATTGATAACGTCAAATTAACCCTTAGTAAGGTCACTTTAATTTTTTTTTCATTTTGGGTAATTCTCCGTCAACTCACACGAAATCTAATCTAATCTAATCTAATCTAATCTAACCCTAGCGCAGCCAGTCTTTCGAGGGCATCCTGGAAAATGCCTTAGGTTGATTAACGCCTAGCATCCTCTTGTCATTATTAACAATTGCAGTGCCCAATGCAATAAATTGCTTTGAAACATCACAAACGTTAAAGCGGCCAGGCCAACTGCGTAAAGTTTACCGCAAAGATGATTCTTTGAATTGGATTGAGTTTGAACACGAATGTTCAAACAACAACACATTTCTGAATCGACAGGGGAGGAAGAAACGTGGGGATCCCCCGCTCACGTTCCTGTTTGTTTAGGCAATTTATCGTTGGGAGCCACCATGCTAAGAAGTTTTGGTGCTCCGGGATCCTCGAGGATGGGACACTGTATTTCCACAAATGCCCTGGACACTATTTGCCGTGGTTATAGCGCCACAACTCGCTCACTGTTGGTGACAGAAAGAACATTAATAAAACTCTTATAAACACAAGATTTCAATTGATGGGATGACAAGATCATCTTACAAAGACCCAGTGCATATTAAATATGAAATGGTTTATTTTGATTAGGATACATTATCGGATTGATCTCACCAAATTAAACCAGCCCTCTGAGAAATGTAACGCCTCGATCAGTCTGATGGCTGATTAAAAAAAACGATCAGGGCGTTAAATTTCTCAGTGGAAGCTGCCGCATCTCAAAAATTTAATCACGAAAAAACAGGACTGCGCGTCCCAAGAAGCACTGCACTTTTGATGGCATTATTCAATTATTATGCCCAATCGCCCCATGCACACAAAGAGCGACACAAAAGAGACGAAAATTATCACGAAAAAACAGGACTGCGCGTCCCCAGAAGCACTGCACTTATGAAGGCATTATTCAATTATTATGCCCAATCACCCCATGCACACAAATAGCGACACAAAAGAGACGAATAATATCAAAAAAAAAAAAAAAAAAAAAAAAACAGGACTGCGCGTCCCCAGAAGCACTGCACTTATGAAGGCATTATTCAATTATTATGCCCAATCACCCCATGCACACAAAGAGCGACACAAAAGAGACGAAAATTATCACGAAAAAACAGGACTGCGCGTCCCCAGAAGCACTGCACTTATGAAGGCATTATTCAATTATTATGCCCAATCACCCCATGCACACAAACAGCGACACAAAAGAGACGAAAATTATCACGATAAAACAGGACTGCGCGTCCCCAGAAGCACTGCACTTATCTCTCCGTCAACTCACACGAAATCGGAAAAAGTTCCCCCGACCCCCTTAGGTTTGCGTGAAACTTTGTTTTTGATCACAGAAACGAATGACGAAACAAAGAGAAACAACAAAAGTAATTTTTCCAATTTTTTTCTCAGAATCGTGAAAACTCGTGATGGTTGCAAGCAAACCCCTTATATATCATTTTTTTTGCAATTGTCTATTCTAAAACTATGTTAAATATTGTTACACTCAATACCCTACAATGTTACAAACAACACGAAATTTTAAAATGAATAATGTTGTTTTAAATGAAAAAGTCAAAGTAGTTATGTCACAGACATAACCGGAATGGCGTAGACTACGTAAAGTTTATATGTGTGCGTTTGGTGAGAATCAATTCGGGTAGCAAATTGTTTAACTTTCGACACTTTCGAAAAAATGTAATTATTTGAAATTTTCAATATGATTTAAAAGATTAATAAACTTTTAGCATTTCTAGGCATGAATCAATACATAATTATTGATTTTGAAGATAAACGAGAGCATTGGATGAATTTATGTAAGAATGCTAAGAGCAGAATGCGGGGAGGGCAGAGAGGTTGGGGCGAGAGCAGCCTCAGAAAGCTGTGCATTCCGTCGGCCCGAAGACCAAAATTTGTTCCTGAAATTTAAATTGAAATTATTGCAGTTCGCTGCCTCGTCCCGGGGATGAGGGCAACTCTTTCAACAGTTTGGAATTGGATACGACGTAACTCTTTCAGAAGCGCTCGCCGCGAATGCGACGAGCTAGTTGGATGTCCTGATTGTTTCACAACCACGGCTTGACCCACGAGAGGCTTTTCGGCGGAAGGCAGCAGGCGCGCGCCTCATCTTGTTGATGCCTCGTCCCGGGTGGGACGAAGGACGGGGAGTGAGGCAACTCAGAAGAGTTGGGAAGTCTTTATCCCCTACCACGAAAGATCCAAACGGTCCGGCCATCGAGAGGCAACTGGCTGACGGTGACGACGAGAAGGCGATGCGCGCTTCTTTTCCAGTTCTGGTCCCTCTCTCTCCTGCTGCTGCTGCTCTGGTCTCTCTCCTGCTGCTGCTGCTCTGGGCTGAGCTTTCCTGCTGCTGCTGCTGCCGGTCCGACGTCTGAGACGTGAATGTTGGAATGAAAACTGGCGCACTTTCTTATATATGATTTCGGCCCGCTACTTCCCCTCCTTATTCGCGACCGACACTCGGTCGCGTTGCTCGGATGATTTTCCCCTCAAAATAGGTACTTGACATTCCCGTCCGTGAGTGGAAAGCGCTCATTTTGCTTGCAAAATCTCTGCATTTTGAAAACATTTTAAAACATTCAATTGTTTCAATAGTTAAACTATTTTGCCAACAATGAAAGTTTTATAGCAAATTGCTGAATAACTTTCGAATCGAATGGAACATAAAACGTGTCGATTCGATTAGAGGGAAGGAAGATATAAGCGTTTGACGGATGACGCAGTAATCCAGGGCCTTCGGCCCGGGTTTTTTTGAATGGCACCCCAGTACCTTCGACAAAGACGTAGTCTACGTCAAAAAAAAGTTACCTAATCCACCGTAAGGTGGTTGATGCCTTCCTCACAATAGTATAGTTTTTTTTTTTTGGTAAAATGAAAATGTCTACCTACAAATGTTCTCTAAATATAACTTCATTTACTCATTACTCGATAGGGTTGTCAGATGTCTTTTGGACTCGTTGGATAGGTTTTTAGATTATGCATCCAACGATAAGCAGCATGATTGATTGGACATCGTTTTCATCAAAAAATCTGAGATCCAGCTTCAAAAGAGTGTTTGAACATCACTTAAGTGATCATAACTTTTGATAGGGTTATCAGATCTTCGATGTTTTAGGCTCATTTGAAAGGTCTTTCTATTATTTAACTAACGACCTGTCAAATGATGGACCCGGACCCTAATTTTCATCGAAATATCTGAGATCCGGCTTCAAACGAGTGAATAATGTCTTTAATGTGGTGTCCTCTTTATAAATACCTTTTGATTACCAATCTAACTTGGGGTCACACGATAGATCCGGACAACGTTTTCATCAAAATATCTGAGATCCGGCCTCTAAAAAGTGTATAAATAAAACTTAAGTGCTAATAACTTTTGATAGGGTTGTCAGATTTTCAATCTTTTGAACTCGTTGGTAAGGTCTTTTGAATACCTTTATAAAAATGTATAAAAGCAAGCACAATCTTCCGGACTTTTGTTAAAATCGTTATTGTAGCATAACTTTTGAAGTCCTTTTCTGAACTTCATAATATTAACTAGGGTCTTACGGGACCCCACGACGAATCAAATGAGCCACCACCAAAACGGTCCAAATTGGTTCAGCCAGTCCGGAGATAATCGAGTGCATTTTCTAGGTGCACGGACTCACATCCAGACACACACACAGACTTTTGTTCAGAATTTGATTCTGAGTCGATAGGTATACGTGAAGGTGGATCTACGAGATTGAATTAGAAAGTTCATTTTCGAGTGATTTCATATCCTTTCCTCAGTAAGGTGAGGAAGGCAAAAATATCCTTCTGGGTTACTGCAGATCCGAAAAGTACGTTACAATTGTTTTACAGTTGAGTAACGGAAAAAATAACTAAATTTTTGGTCGCTCCTAACTCCATCCAATTTGGTGATTTTCACTATTTAAACAACTAATTTTGCACAACTTTTGATATAAACTTGCTTGCTCACTTTTAATTGAACTACACACTAAAAAAATTGGAATTTTACATTTGACGTAATCTTTTATCAAACCGATTATCAAATCATGTAAACGTCTTTTCGATGTAAGATTAGGTTTATTTTAATGTAAATCGATCAAATTCCCATTGGTTTTCTTTTACATCGAGCAAACCTTAAAATTACATCAAAAATAACCTAACTTCACGCCTAATTAGATGCACATATCTGGAGCATCAAATTTGATGTAATGTTACATCTAATAAAACCCAATATCACGCACCTTAGCCACTACAAAACGTCAAACGTCAAAACGTCAGCAAGGGTTCACGTCGCAGCGGGAATCAATTTTTCGTTCAGATTTTTTGCAATTGTGTCCTTTACTGACCGGAACCTACTACAGTTTTAGATAAAAGCAACCAAATCGCTGTTGGAGGTGAGTTTAATCGATCTTGAGGTGATAAGAACAGATTGCTAATATGTTATGCCGAATTCCTTTCGTTTTTTAGATCGCGGACATCATGGAACGTGAGGGAAAATTACGGTTCAAGCCGCTGTTCCGATGTAGCTGGCTGGACATTTTCTGTTACCGAAATGAACCGAAACTGTGACCTGCTTGAGGGTTGGCCAACACACAAATGGCTAGTGGAACAAAAACAAAAGCAGTAATTGAAATGGAGCAATTCTGGTGATTAATCGTAGTTGAAAACACAAAGATAGACAATTTTGGGCCAAGAGCAAAGATTTTTGAAATTTGTTAACATGTGATGAGTGATGTGTGCAATAAAAACGTATTGTTTTAAGAAAATTTAAACACGTGTTTTCTCGTCTAATAAGAATGATACGTTTCCAATAAGAATCATTTCCGACCAATATTGCGATTAATGTAATTTTACACGATCTTCGAAGCTCTTTGGAACGTGTAATATTACGTTTAATTTGACCCAGCTTTGCGTCTTATTTGATGCTCCAGTTATGTGCATCTAATTTGACCGAAAATTACACGTTTTTTTCGTAGTGTGTATTTATCACTTGATTTCTGTTGAAAACGCTTTTCAAATTAAATCAAAAATTATGCGCTCTACAGCATTGCCTTGGCGTTCTCGAAATCTCGATTCCTACTCGAAACTAGGTGTCCGAAGGCTTGATTGTTGAGGCAATTGCAAACCTCTTTTTACACCTTAGCTTCCATCCACCCCGGGATTCGAACTGACGACCTTTGGATTGTTAGTCCAACTGCCTATCAGCGACTCCACCGAAGCAGGACCCAGGGAGACGACTCCTACACCTGGACTGAGCTAACGACCTAACCTTTTTAGGTTAGTCCGGGGCCAACATTTACTTCCCGTCCGACGGAAGGCGAGATCAGACAAATCTCGTCTCGAAAAATGCCACCGGGACCGTCTGGGATCGAACCCAGGCCGACTGGGTGAGAGGCAATCACGCTTACCCCTACACCACGGTACCCGGCTTTTAATGAGCTGTAATTGAAGGTCAAAGTGCTGATATGGCAACAATAGAGGCACGCTGGAGTTAGATGCTGTTACGCTAGCTCCGAACAACGTTTTCATCAAAATATCTGAGATCTGGCCTCAAAAAGTGTATAAATAACACTTAAGTGCTAATAACTTTTCATAGGGTTGTTAGATCTTCAATATTTTGAATTTGTTGGAAAGTTTTTTTATTTATCGTTAAAAAAATAGTATGACGGGTTTTTTTTACAAAAGCCACTTTTTTAACAATCTGCTGGACTTTACATACTATTCTTTTTACATCTTCCAAAATCTTTAATTTACGAATTTATGAAAGTACTTCACTAAAGTAAGTAATTATCAATAGAGACACATGGGACCTCAAGACGGATCGAATGACACCGTTTTGGACTAAATCCATTAAGTTAGTTCGGAGAAATTTTCGTGACCATATTTATCTTTAAATCCATCCATACATACATACGCACATTTCTGAGTAAATATGTTTAAGCGAAGTTATGTAAAGGTAGCGTATTCAAGAAGTCAACTTCCACAAATTTTAAAGCCTGTTCTCAAAGAAGAAGGTTAAAAATATGAAAGAAATACAATGCATGTTCTTTGAAAAATATGCACACTTTTGATGCAAAATTCGTGCCTAATGGCACCTCTACTGACGGTACTGGAAAGCATGCTAAAAGGGTATTCTAGCCGAAGACAAAATTGTATGACGGCCTATCAATGTTACCCCAATTTGAGGTATCTGTTGCTCAAGGAAAAATTGATTTAGTGGCCTCCTTAAATGAAAGTGATTGCTTTTTCTAAGTAAAAAAAATCACCACTTAAGAGCTCATAAAGCTGATAATTGCATGGTTACTATCTATTGAACTTCCCTCATTTTGTCTTGCAAGACAAAAAATATTCTTTTCTCATGTTGGTTTATAATCACCGCAATGATCTCAAGTAAATAATTGTTAATCATCGTTCATGTTTTCATTTTTTTTTTCAGTTATAACACGGTCATCCCCGGTGGTCAAACGGTGCCAGTGAGAAATTCAACACATGGTCGTCGCCAATGAAAATATCATGCTTTTGCGAATGATCTGATTATGCACCAAGTCGCGTGTCGATAATCCTTCTGGAGCCATTTAAAGCCAGCTGAATTATGCTGCCGGCGATGAAATTCCGAAACATTGACCTCGCTGATGCTCACATATTTAAAGCATAATCCCTGGCAAATTGATTAATTTTCAATCTTTCATTATGGTGACACACATCGTGTGGTTCAAATCCGCTCATACATAATTAATTAATTGCTCGAGTTTTGTGCGAGGTAGGGGCAGTCCCGGTGCCAATAAATCCGGCAAAATCTGGAAACACCTACTCGGGCTCGGACCGCCGGTTCAAACGCTTCGCCAAATTGAATCAATTGCGTGCAATTTGTCACGGAAAATAGAGGCAGTGCACGCGCGGACTGTACGCAAATTTCAGGATGCAAACGATTGCGTTGAAAGGAGTAAAAATCGGGATAACGGCGAAATTAAGCTTTAAATTGAGTTCATTTTCAAAACAAACAATACACGTCGGGAAAGAAGGGGTGGCGGCGGCTGGAAATTGAAACAAAATGGTACAGGATTTGGGCGGACAAATTCACGAAATGTTTTTTCCGCGATCAAAAGCAAGCAAAAGCCGACCGCTCTCGATTGTGGGGGAGGCATTCGCGGAAAAATGGAGGATAATTGAATCTGCGGACACGAACGGACGGACGAGCAGCTATTTGCCATGTGTTTCTGCAAACAATCGGTGTTAAATGAGCCCAGAGTGTGAAAATTAAACGCGAGTTCAATAATTGAAATAAATACACACATCGTCGTCGTCGTCGTCGGCTCCAGTCAGTGAGAAAGCTGTTGTGCGGCCAAGTTGGGAACAATCCGCTGGAAAATGGTGCCTTTTCCCCCGGCAGAACATGCATGCATGCAAATTGAATTAAACATATAATGTTTGCTCAATGCGTGATACCAGAACAAACACACACACACACACACGCACGCACATGCGCTAGCGCGTTCAACAAAGTGTACAATCATTTCACTCGTTTCATAATTTACTTTTTGGGTTTAATTTTAATTACGAACATACAAATCGGCTGGCGGAATTTTGCGCGGATCATCCTATCGCTATGTTAACTGGGGGCGCGAAATGAAATCATGTGAACTGTAAGAGTAAATTTGATTGAGTTTACCCGGTGCATATTACCCATTCATTCACCATTTTACGTGTGTTTTGCATGAGTAAATTTAATCAGACATTGTGTACCTGTTTTTTTTTCTTCTAGTGATGCAAAACATCGAATAGAAAGGATTAATTTTATATTTTCTAAACCAACCAATGCATGTTATATAAACCAACTCAACGAGTTTTTAATTTTATTTCATCAATCAGAGATTGAATTAAATTAAAGTGCAAAAACGGTGCAGATAGAATTGTTGAATTTTTGAAATTTAGATAGACTTGTTAACAAAATCTGCACCTAACATTTCACCACGACCATGTTTTAACACCTCAAGACGCCTTTTCAAAAAACTTGTTGGTTTTACAATATTTTCCCCAAAACTCGGGAAGCCTGTGTCGAATTGGAGACAAAATTATGATTGTTATAAAATCACAGCTTTTTATGCTGAAAAAAACGGAATCGACGTAACACCTTATAATGTGGCCCTCTTAAACCTTACGGTTTCGTCAACGAATTCACAGGAGTGTATCGTTCTTTTTGCGACAAGACTCCGCCTCCCGGGTCTCCTAAGTGTGAAGGTATGGCACGGGAAGAGGGCACCGAATACCTATATTAACACTTAGAATTTTTGCGTTTGCTTCGGGATTCGAACCGGCGACCTCTGGAGTTTTTCATCAGGCCTATACGGGTTAAAAACGAAACAAATTGAAATATGGTAAAATAGAGTAAATTATCAATTCAATTCAAGTGTAAAAATTGTGTAAAAATTAAGTTGTCTTCATATTATGTTAGATTTCATAAAAAATGGTAATAATAGCAGAATGCAAATTTGGCCTTATTGGAAAAAAATACGACAATTTCAATGAACGATGCAATTTCAATACCGTCATCAGGGGTGGGTGATATCTTCATTTTTGTATGACTCAATCTCACCTTCTAGACCCAATGTCACCCCTGATGACAACACTCAAGTATTTTGAAAAAACGAAGGACATTTTCAGTGCACGAGGTTGCATATGAAATAAGAAATAATAGTTTATCCAATAAGGTGCAAAAAGTAGATTTTTTCAGCACGAGTCATACAAAAAATCAAATTTTGCACCCAGTTCCATACAACATTTGTTGCAATTCCAAGAACTACATTTGGATAGGTTTTATGTGAATGAAACGTATTTGTTTTCCATGCGTATAGTCTAATGAACTACTTTCTAACCTAGCAGTCATTGATTATTGCAATTATGTTTTGCTGCCACCAGTTTTTGAGTGGTATTAATTTCAGGTCTCATAAAACGTTTGAAAAGTAAGGCGTCGGTATTGCCATTAAAGAGAAAAATGTCTCAAGCCAACCATTGATTTCTCAGCAGAGTGCGGAAATTTTTCTCTGAATCGGCTAAATATATTTACGTTCTAAAAACAAAACTGAAAAACCGACGCCTGTAAATATAGTGAACTTTCTAGCACTCTATCTTTTTGTTTTCAAAGGCAGGCTCTTTCTTCGTTCGAGAATGACAGGAAAAGTAAGTAGTTTCACGATGGAATTGCACAAATTGTTTTTAAAGCTCGAGGTTTCTTATAGTGAAATGTTAAAACTGCAATGGGAAAGTGAATGTTTCACCGTATTTAGTCATATTTCAAAGAAACTCAAAACATCAATTCCAGGCAGGCCAGCCTCGATTATCCGAAGAAGTTGGAAAAATTTCACTTTGAATCATTGCTTAAGTATGACCCCTAAAAACTACACTAAAGTGATTTAGAACTTTTGGATCCAAGATGGCGGCCAAAATAGCGGTCTGGACATCGAAAAAATGCATTTTGTAATTTAATAGGTAATCGACTGTTCAAATTTGACTAATTTGTCACTGAACTCGAATTTTAAGATTTCGAAGTCCCATACAAACCTTCGGGTAATCGGACTTCGGGTAATCGAAACTTTGGATTATCGAGGCTTTGGATAATCGAGTCTGGACTGTTTTTTGACAAATTTACTATTATTGAGGGCGGATTGAGGTATACTGGACAAATTATATGAAATAACTTATAGTGGGAAGAGAGTTTGATTTGAGTTTAATTCTGCTGCGGTCCAAACTTGCTTTAGCTTTTTTGAAGTGCTTTTGTAGAACTCCTGAAACTATTTTCACTTAGGTGTTTTTGACACTAATTTCAAATCAGTATTTTATATTATTTTTTTAAAAAAAAGAAGCGTTAGGAACATTGAATCAGTTGAACTCATGAAACACTTTTTTATAATCAAATCCTGATTGCCAAGTTATATTGTAGCTTGCTTTAGCTGTTGGCACACTTTCTATTTTGAATACGTAATTAGGTTTTATTTTACTAATATGGAAATCTTTTTCAAACGTCGATATCGACGCCCTTGGTGATCACCATCTGTGCCAACCTCTAAGTACGGCGCTGGATATACCATTAAATTTTAAGATATTATGGTTTGGGGTCGAATATATACTAAATACGCATGTGATTTTTTTTGTTATACCAAGAGAAGGTTACGTTACGTCATGACGTTAAGAATCATAAATTTAAAAAAAAGTATGCTGCAAGGGTTTCATAAACAACCAACACTAGCGAGTTCTTGATACTCGCCAAACAATCTAAAACCGGCATGAATAAAGCATTTATTAAATCCGCTGTAATTACTTTCCGCATTAATGTTGACTTTTGCTCAGCACTTTCCGACTTTGGCTGGCACATTCATTCGTTTTGGCATCCGTTTGCCCCGGGCCAATTTTCACCTCTGCTGCTACTTCTGGTAGCTGCTATCCCCCGATATCCATTCATTTCTGGATGTAATTACACCGTGCTTTGAGAAAGTCCATCCCCCTACAATCCGTGGCCACGTGCTGCTGACCTGCCCTTAAAACGGTCAGTTTGCCTGGCCCGCGATTCCAAATTCGGGAAGGGGTTGCAGAATTCTCCACACGTTTTCTTTTGTCCTGTCGCCCATCCAAGAGAGGTCATAGGCATAGGTTAAGGCCAAGTAGGTCACTTAACCCACTAATCGCAGCTAGTTAGTTTGAATTTTGATCCAGCGTTTGTGTAATGATTTTCGCAGTGTTATCTTTGAGCCCACCCCCCAAACCAAAACTCAAGCACGCTCATGGTTTCCCATTCAGACGCGCGAACCAGATGGACCAAAAGTGGACAAAATTTGGTGTAGAAGTGCCCTTCTCACCGCTGTTGGGACATTCAGACGGACCACCGAGTAAGGAAAGTTACACAATTTTATCTGTGGATTTAATTGCCTCTGGGTGGTGGTCGGTCAGTAAGCGGAAGGTGGCGAAAATCTCGTTCCGAAATGGGGTCGGGTCTCATTTATGGCCGCTAATTTTCTTATTTGCGTAATTTATCCGCTCTTTTTCGGGCAAATAATGGCATGAACGCGCGGGATTAACAGTGTGCTATTGTTTGAAAGTACTAAATCCAATATGGAAACATAAGGGGTCCATAAACAATAGCGAGCGTGAAAATTAGGACCGCCTTATCAAAGCAATAATCTTTATGAACCTATATTTATAAGCAACGTGTTGCTGCTAAATGCATACGAAAGATTTATTTTCACAAAAAATAAACAGTTTAAAACTAGAGTTTTTTTAATAGTTCCTATAAACATATAAAAGACAATAGCTTATAGGACCTTTTCAAAAAAAAAAAAAAAAAAAAAAAAAAAAAAAAAAAAAAAAAAAAAAAAAAAAAAAAAAAAAAACAAAAAACTGGAAATTTATAAATAAAGAGGGCAGGGATGCCACATTTGCAGATTTTCGAGCACAGGCTTAAAGCTCAAACGTCATGATTTTTAATTATTTTTGCCTGAAAGAATAATTTTGAAATTTAATTGAAGTCGGGGTCATTCTGCCAAATTTGCCTCTACTAACCCTACCGTTAGCTCACTTCTTCCGATAAAGTTGTCACTTTATCGATCGGTTCCAATAGTAAACACACACACACTGATCAGCTGAAATTTGCCCACCTGCAATATGCTGAACAGTTCCAATCATGCCTTTGTCGATGTCACCGTTATAGCCAGTACATAATAACCTGTCGCATTCACAATAGCATCAAAATCCAATCGGTAGGCAAACGTAATTTTCTATACTGTACTACTATACTACCCGGCATGACATTATTAATTCTTAATCAACTCATTATGGGAGAACTGCGCGCGGCGATGGCTGTTTATTATTCTAGCCGTGTTTGTAATTGTAGAACTCAAACGCTTGCCGCGTTGCGTGTGACAATAATGTGTGGAGGGAAATGTGTTCACGGGGTCTGCTAACATAATAATGCGTTGGATTACTGTCATAAAAGTCGTCTCCGAACACGTCTCCCATAGAACCAATGACTCTCCGGTCTCGACGACCCTAAGAAGACGATTCTGCTGAGCTGGGAAAGCAGGAAGAGAGAGTGTCTTCCAAGAACATTCACCGCATGTTGCAGTATCAACTCAGCTTGTCGTACGTCGGTAGACCTACCTCAAAGCAAGGATTCTCGTGTGAGTGTGTTTATTCTATTAAATCGTGCATATATAACCAGGTGTCGAATAATCATTAGGTGACATGGTTGCCCTCCAGAAATGGGGCAAATTTATGCAAATCATATCCATCGTTTGCGTGGCATACAGAATTTGGCTTTAAATTACATTATATTTTAAAATATTTTAACCAGTGAAAGAAATTTTAGATAACAATATGATGAATATATGGCAATTTTATTAAAGACCAAAATTGTTTGCTTAACCTTAGGTCAGTAGACGATTGGGTCTCAACTTGTCGCAAGGCGAAACACTTCTTGAATAAAGAGCATTGATAATGATGTGACTAAATACGTAGGAACGCTAATGTACATGCAGCGTTATGCAGCTTTCACCGTGGAATACAAGCAGTTTACGATTTTGCACAAATTGAATCCTTTTTGTTGGTTAGGTAGACAATGAACGATAAAAGGCGCAGAATTCAAAATTTTCCGTTGCTTTCCCAATACCTTAAGCATTTAACCTATTACTATTTTCCGTTTTCCGATTTCCACTTTCCGGTTTCCACTTTCAGCAATCCGTTTTCCGTTTCCGTTCTCCGTTTCCGTTCCGATTTCCACTTTCCGTATTCCGTTTTCCGGATTTCTTTTAGTGTTTTCCGTTTTCCCATTCCCATTTTCCGGTTTCCGTTTTCCTATTCCCGTTTTTCCGGTTTCCTGTTTCTAAATTCCGATTTCCGGTTTTCAAATTTCGTTTTCTGTTTTTCGTTTTCCGGTTTCCTTATCTTAACTTTCCGTATTCCGTTTTCCACTTTCCGCTTTCAGCTATCCGTTTCCCGGTTTCTGGTTTCAAATTCTAATTTCCGGTTTCCAGATTCTGTTTTCCGGTTTCTGGTTTCCAATTCTGCTTGCCATATTCCGTTTTCCGGTTTCCAGTTACCGTTTCCAAAATCCGGTTTCCGGTTTCCGGTTTCCGAATTCCGTTTTCCGGTTTCCATTTTTTCCGTTTAAAAATTCCGATTTCCGCTTTCCGTATTCCGTTTTACGTTCTCCGGATTCCATATTCCATTTTCCAGTTACAGTTTTCCGTTTTTCGGTTTTAGTTTTCCATTTTCCGTTTTCAGTTTCCCGGTTTCCGTTTTCGGTTTCAACTTTCCGCTTTCCGCTTTCCGCTTTCGGCAACTCGTTTTCTGGTTCCAAAATTCCGATTTCCGGTTTCCTATTTCCAGTTTATGCTTTCCGTATTCCGTTATCCGGTTTCCAGTTCAGGATTCTGATTTCCGATTTCAGAATTCCGGATTCCGAATTTATTTACCTTTTTATATACACTTCATTCGTTCTAACCTAATTATATTACTATGTTATTGCCACCAGAAAAGCATGGCTCAGACATCTAAATTTAACGCTTTTAGATAAAAGTCGCAAAACCATGTGAAGCTTTTCTGCTCGAAATCTCATGCATAGCAAAAAAGCTTCAAAATCGTAACGCAAGGAAGCTTTCTTGTTTTCGTGCGTTATTTTATGGCATGTACTCCATCCACTCACAGTGTGGCGTCGCTACTGCGCAATTCTTCACATCTAGATGGCCTCGAATGCTTGGTTGGTTGTTGTTGATGATTGAGCATAAGCTCTTTCAGTCATTTTGAATAATTATGTATGATTTAATTTAATTTCATTTCAATGTCAGCAGGCTTGGCTGAATGCTTACGCTGTCCGCTTTGTAAGCGAATGATCATGGGTACGATTACCACCTTCCATCGGATGGGGAAGTAAAACCGTTCAGTCATTCCAGGTGTGGGAGTCGTTTCCCTGCCATAAAGACAAACAACGCACCAAACTAAGCCTGCTCCAGTGGAATCGCTGGCGGCGGTTGGACTCGTAATCCAAAGGTCGTCAGTTCGAACCCTGGGATTAAAGGTCCTTTGACGTAGAAAAAGGTTTGGGTGCTCTCCCCATTCAAGCCTTTGAACTCCTTGGTTCGAGCAGGAACTTGCAATAGAGGCCAAACAGACCTGGGCTGCCCACCATTGAAAAAACGGCTAATATCCACTTTTGGCAAAAACGAGATATTAGCACCAGATGGTAGAGGATGTTCCAACGCATCTTATGGAACTTGAATTTCACTGAAATAGTGTTTAGACTTGGCTGCCGATGCGAAAAACCAAACGGATAATATGCCACTCTTATGGGAAATTGCCTTGACGGAGATTTTGTGACAAACACTAAAACGCGTTTTTCTCGGAATACTTGATTTGGCATAATAGCAGAATTTTCAATTATGGGGATGGTCTGTTGAGTCTGTGGTAGCGTTCGGTTCGTTGGAAACAGCGCGGCTATTAATTACGTCATTGTACAGTGTAAAAGTGATTTTAAAGTCTTGATTTAGTGCGAAAAAGTTGCGCAATTATTCCTTTTATTGTTTCCATGTGGATTTTCAAAAGTTTTCAATTGTTTTTTGGTGTTTTAATACGAATTTTGAATGCCTAAAAAGTTGTCTTCTTCATCATCTTTGCGCTTCGGGCTCGCGTTTCGTTTTCGTGCCGCGTCAGATTTTCTGCTCGACGAGATGTCAGAAATATCAATTTCTGCTTCATGGGTTCGCAATTTGACAAGTGTTATCCGAGGACTCAGGACTGTTTACAAACATTAAATTGCTATATTTTTATTTTGTGAAATCTGTGGAAGAGCTGGGTTAAGTTGGGTGAAGTCAGGCGATTTGTATCGGAGAAGACGTAAGGAGTCGACTTCCGCTCGCGCGTCCATAAGCCGTCGCGGATTTCATCATCGTCGTCGTCGCCGTCATCCATAGTGTGTTCGATCCTTGCTGGGTGTTGTTTCGTAGACTTTTCGACATTATTGCCCAGTGGATTCCGGGAGGCCGTGAAATTATTTGAAATTGTGTAATTGTGAAAAGTTCCAGTTGTGCATAGTGCTTGAACGACGTGGAGATGGAAGCCTATACATCAGGGCCGTGGCTGAATATCCGGCTCTGGATCGTGAAGAAATAGTAGCGGCCCATCAACATCACTTTGGAGGAATATCATCGGGCCGCTGGCGCAGTTCGTAGGGTGAGAATAAGGACGAACTAGGAGAGAACAGCTGATATTTAGTGAGATCAATCCAAAACAAATGCATAACAAATGATACCTGCTAAATACGCGCTGGGTCTTTGTCCATTTGACAAGGGTTCGGAAGTTCTAAATAACGTTTGAATCCGATTGATGCAAACGTTCTTCAGGGCGGGGCTTGTCGGTTCAAGCTGAGGTACCTCGCGCTCGGCTAGCCAGCGTAGAAATGGGTCACCGAAGCTCGGCAGAGCTAACACCCACCAAATGCCTATGCGAATTATTTGCATGTATAGAATTTTAAAATCTAAAAATACATGGAAACAACTCAATTTGTAAGAAGCGACCGCGTGGTCCCGTTTGGATGGTTGCACACACACACACACACAATAGCCGAATTTTCAATTATGGGCAGTGGGGGTCGTTAATGTGGATGGTTTGATTGTTGATCACTTCCGGTGGTTTAGTGGTTAACGTGGTAGCCTCCAAACCCCAGTATGGCCTGGGTTCAATCCCAGACGGACCCGGTGGCATTTTTCGAGACGAGATTTGCCTGACCACGCCTTCTATCGGATGGGGAAGTAAAACGTCGGTCCTTTAGCGTAAAAGAGGTTTTGAGTGACTCACCACACATAACCTTCGAACGCCTAGAAATGAGCAGAAACTTGCAACAGAGCCCACAAAAGACCCGGGGGTCGTTAAAGTGGATTGCTTTGCTTTTTTTTCACATTAAATTGTAATGTAATGTAAGTAATGCTTACGATATTTATTTATATTTTGCATTAAATTTAATAAACAAAACATATACATTCTGTGACCAAACCAAAAAAAACGACAACTGAATTAGGCAATATCGAAGCAAAGCAAACCGCTTTCACAACATCGGAAACGCTGTTATCGTAAACTTCATAGAGGTCAGGATCAAATTAGTTTAATCCATTCAAAAATTACTTTCAGCGATCTTGTTTTTTTTAAGTTCAAATGAATTTATCATTTTATAACTAGTTCAAATGTTTCAAATAGTAAAATCATGTAACAAAATATGTTATAAAATTTTGGCAGTTGACAGTGTTTCGTCCCCTTATTTTATGGAGCATTTAAGGATGTAAGAAGGGCAGTGTAGCACTATGATGACAATAGAACCTTTTTAAAGTGGGTATGAATCCCTGTTTTTAAATTCAAATTATATTTGGAACAGTGTATGTTTAGAACCACAATCTTATTCTCATTCACATTTTTATAATGGTGGCAGCATAAATATTAATAAGTACCTTTATATCCGTCCTGGATTTTATGCTGTAAGATGCTTCCAGAAAATTACACCGCTGACTGCTCAAGCACAAAACCGTTTAATATTAATTCAAGCATGATGAGTGAAATTTGTATATCATGCATTAAAATTGCTCCTTCGTCTGACTAGAATAGATCAAACGATTTTTGATGAACCTTCACATCTCCGGTAAGCGGCTGCAATCTTTTGGCCACTTTTCGGCTAGGATGGGTTGGGTTGGGCTGTCTGTCTATCCATTTCAACCACACACGTACCCATTTCGATAGTTGTGCACTTGAAGGGTTGCCCTCTCGAGCGATTAGCATCAAAAGCACACGGTAGTCATATACCTTCTTCATCGTCATCATCAAAATCACATACGGATCCACTTCACATGTTACCTTTAGCTAGTGTGTTAGTTCCTCGAGGGCATAACCATGTTTTGGAGATTCGTTTTGAATCTTTCTCAAAATCACACGGCTTTAACGTTCTAAACACTTCTCGTACCTGCACCCCTCACAACTCGCCCAGAATGGGTTTGTTTCTTTAGCTAAACCGTTTACCCTTTTCAAAGGTACAACGAAAAAATCAACTTTGGCCGGCGCGAGGAGGAAAATTTTTCCTTTTGAAAAGTCCTGAATCAAAATGAGTTTGTGTGTGTGAAAGATGAAATTTAATCCTTTCTAAACAGAAGCAAAAGAGCCAATCTGGTTTGATAAATTAAACAAAACCATTAGGTACACTTGGATGGTCCACAAAAGCGATTATGATTGATGTTTAGTTGGTCAACTGGAAGCCAAACTGCTGCCTTTTTAGATTACGGAAAGAATGTTTGAGCTCAAGTTGAGCAGAAAATGGGTTTGATGTAAGAATCCTATCAGTGGCAAAACAATGCAAGGAAAATTTTGTTTTGTTATTCGCAGTTTTCAAAATAAACAGGAATACATTATTTAAAATAGGTCACAAGACTTTTTGAAGCTGATTTGCAGAAATAAAATAAAACAAGGAATCTACTTGAGAATTTAAATATGGGATGATTTTTTGCAGCTAGATATTTTTAATTAATTGTTTTTTTTTGTGTGGGCCATTCCATCTGAAGCGGAACAGCATTTGAAAATTACCTTCTCCGATCCTGCTCAAATTTTGCAGGGTTTTTGATATTATCATGCAAAACATGCAAGAATCCTGACCACCCCCTCAATTACCAAACCTCCCAAAAAAATCGACTTTTTGCGATTTTTTAGCGAAACCCCTATTTTCAAACCGACGCGACGTCGTCGTGCTATCTTATCGCCATTTCGGCGTTCCGAGAAAAACGCGTTTTAATGATTGACCTTGAATAAACAAAAACAAGAGCACGCAATTTAAACAATAACAAACACGTTTTGTTTGGCTGACCATTCTGTGCACTGTCTCGAAGTTTTTGTTAAGTTGGTTGCTGGAGTCCCGAGTTATAATTACAAATGTCTACGGTAGTCTAACTTGTACGTGCGTCAAACGCGTTCTGACCTGAAATCCCTTTGGCCAGTTGTCGCACTTACATCAGTTTTCAGGGAGTGACAAGATAGCACGACAAGATTGAGTCTTCTTTTATATGTAGAGTGACAACAATGCACGGTGTTTTTCGGTTTTTATTGAATATATCAGGATTGAAATCGAATTTTGGGGATCTGCGAAGGTCAAAAGGTGAGGCATTGCGAGCTGCACAAAATGGCGTTCTTAACTCAATTTGGCCCAAAATGCACGTACGACAAGCACGACGGCGACGAAACGGTGATAGCTCAGGAACTACATATCTTAGAAGGTCAGTCTTTGGCTCAATTTTGAAGGGGATTGGACGTAGAATCAATTTCCGTGATCAAAATTTAGATTTATATGATTTTTCTACCTGCGCAGTTGCAAACATTAATTGGCCATATCTCAAAACAGCCCTATTTATTTATTTTATTTGACCTCACCATCGTATTCCCCGGCCAATTTTACATAAGAATCACTTATCGACAGAAATGAAAATGTTTCGTTCCAGAGATATCGAATTTTAAAGTTTTGAGTATTTGATGTACAGTATGTAAAAAAAGCCCGCATAAACGAGAACCCGCATAAAAAAGTACCATATAAAAACTTTTTTTCATATGGTAATTGAACTTTAAACTATATTGTTACTACCATTTCCAAAAATGTTTGACTACTATTTTAAAAATGGTATTTATATGGTTGGCATGAATTTTTACTATCTCACAAATGGTTTAACCATCTGGCATAAGGGTGGTTAGCAATGGTAACCTTAAAAAACTCAGTACTATTTTCGTCAAAAAACTGTTTGTTGTATGGTAAATAAATGGTTTATGTACTATTTGGCAAAAAGTAACCTTAAATCAAACAGTTCACAAATAGTTTAATATAGTTAAATTTTAATTTTGGGAAATTGAAAAACGATTTCACAAATAGTTACCATTTCTCAAAGTGTCATTGTATGATCCAATATGGTAATCAAATGGTAATTTTTTATCCGGGAACCTAAAAAAAACTTTTTGTTAAATGGTTTTCTCACCATTTCAGAGATCGTAACCACTATTTGAAAAATGGTAGGAAAACCTTTGAAATACCATATCGGAAATGGTACCCTACCATTTTTCATAAAGTTCGACCATCTGAGATGAGGGTGGTTAGCAACGGTAACCTTAAAAATCTCCGAACAACGTTTCGTCAGATTACCATTTGTGTAATGGTAAAAATAAAGTTAATTTTCGCGTGGAAGCGACCTTTTTCCTCCGGTTTTTACTGTTTCAGAAACGGTTTTTCAATGGTATTTTAAGGTTTTTTTTTACAACCCGCATAAACGAGAACCTTAAAAAAACTTTGTGTTAAATGGTTTTCTCACCATTTCAGAAATCGTAACCACTATTTGAAAAATGGTAGGAAAACCTTAAAAATACCATATCGGAAATGGTACTCTACCATTTTTCATAAAGTTCGACCATCTGAATTGAGGGTGGTTAGCAACGGTAACCTTAAAAATCCCCGAACAACGTTTCGTCAAATTACCATTTGTGTAATGGTAAAAATAAAGTAAATTTTCGGGAAAAAGCGACCTTTTTCTCTCGGTTATTAATGTTTGAGAAATGGTTTTGAAAAAGTATTTTAAGGTTTTTCTTACAATTTTTAACCTTGCGACTACTATTTCAGAAATGGTGTGTAAATGGTATTTTAGGGTTTTTCTTGCTATTTTTACCTAGCGCTTTCATATGGTTATTTAAGGTTTATCCTACATTTTTTCCCAGTTTCACTATTTCAGAAATAGTTTTCAAATGTTAAATTAAAGTTTATCATACAAATTTACACTTTTTGAGAAATAGTTTTGAAATAGTTTTTGAAAGTTTTTCTTACATTTTTTACCTACCTATTTTTTACAGAATTGTTCACTTTTTGACGGATGGTTCACAGCAATAATATTTGAACTTTAGCGGCTTAAATTCTAGTTGAATGTTGATTCTGTTTAGTTGATCATACTGCCAAAATCGTCCAAACCTGAAAAAGTAAGAAGAAAAAAATCACAAAGTATCAAGTTGAATATAATATTCAAAATATCATATGTACTTATCTGATTATGCAGATTGATTGATGCCAATCGTTTGTTCGCTTGGTCGCATCCTCGGCGGAACAATATTGTCGGCCGGCGGCAAAATCTCTTTTGATCACCGATCGAGTTCTCCAGCACCAGCTGTTCCGTTTTTATCAAGTTCTCCACGGCGCTGAAATGATCAACAAGAAAAATATAAACAAAGTATCTGGTAAATTAAATGATTTGTTTGAAAATTATACCTGCGCACAAAACGTAAACAACGACCAGCCGCACAAACGTTTCACTTCAGACTGTTTTTGCCTGCGCTAAGCGCTTGCCTGCGCGAGAGCAGGTAACGAAGCGTAGCGAGAGAAGAGAAAAGAGAGAACGCGCAAGGCAAATATTATTTTGCGTTGAATATAAATTATTGATAAATTGATTTAGAAATTTAATGCAAAAAGAGATTCTGCATTCAAAAGAAAGCAACCCCTAACTTTTTTGAAGATTGTGTTTCCTTTGATGGTTGGTGTAGATTATGCGAAACAATGAATAACTTTCGCAGAGGATCTGAAACTTAATTTCGCCGGGACAAAACGCACTATTTGTTTAAAATATCCCACTACACCTCCACATCACCGATTCCGTTGATGCTAGAGCACGGAACCGTAATTCCGCTGGTCAATCTAACTGACCTGATACTGTGAAGATCGACGTGCGATGGTAGAGAGCGGTCCAAAAGAATTTAATAACTTCCGCTCGTCACACTCGAGACATTCGTCGCTGACCTAGCGGAGAGTCGAAATCGACATTGGCACAGGTGCCACGACACCAGTGATTTCGCCCAACCAGTCTAGAAACACTGTTTTGTTCTGGCCATAATGTGTTAACATTGTGGAGCAAAACTGCTAGCTCCACGGCGGCCAAAAAATCCAACGCTGCCATAGTGATACGATCACTCACCGAAACACCGCGAATCAAAACCCGTCGAATTTCGCTCTAGTTTCTAGTTTCTTCTGAGCAGGTCGTTTGCGCATTTGCGACGGCGAAGGAGTCGCTGGGTTTTGCGCTCCCGCTTGAGCAGGTTCGGGTCGAGGTACCGGTTGAGCTGCTTCCGCCGGACGTGCCGCGCCTCGATCTTCATGCCGTCGCGTGTCGTCTCGAGGACCTTGATGTGCACCTGAAAGAAAACAACTCGGTTAGAGACGCGTTTTTTTTGGCTGTAGAATCGCTCAACGCACCGCATGTTTGTGCACGGCATCGGTAAAGTTCTGGATGCTTTCGGTCAGGTCCACGTTCAGGTTCTCTGACCGCTCTGACCCCATGAACCAGAGCGAGCAGAGTGTTGTCTGCGCCCTCGCCGCCGTCGTCCTTTTGGTTTTACTCCTGCTGCTCGAAGCACTTCGGGTTGACGTGGGCCAGGTTGATGTGCAGGATTCGCTCCAGGTTCTGGATTAGGTAGCGGATCTTGGACTCGACCAGTCCGCACCACTCGAGGTGGTCGTCGGTGTTGTTCGAGGTCACGAGCAGTACGATAAAGTAGCGATACTTGAAGAAGAAGCTCGGCGCCTCAAACAGCTTGTCCTAGCCGGCCTTGCCGAGCATGATTTCGTCCGTGATCTGCATGCCGCGGTTGAACTCGTTCAGCATGACCTTCCGCGTCGAGCTAGACACGTAGAAGGTCGAGTTTTGTTGCGGGTTTGCCGGCGTGATGATCGGCATCAGGTGGAACCGGCCCTGCACGTTCACCCGCGGATCCCACACTTGAAAGCTCAGATTCACGGTGTCCGGCCGCTTCAGGAACACCGGCTGGGGCCACTTTCAGCGGGAAAACACCAGAAAGAACTTGTGCACTTGCGTGGCCGCGACGACATTCGGGAGCTGACACGTCCTGGCCACCAGCATAGCCCACGACACACCTCCAAAGTAACCCAAAGAGTTGGAGTAGATTCCATGCTCTGAAAACAAAAAAAAACAGTGAAAAGAAGAAAACCCTAATATTAACAAAAACCCTAAAAGATACCAACCAAAGCTCAACTTACTCTTCGCCCACAGCTTGATCGAACGCAACGCCAGCCGAAAGTTGTCAATGTTGGGCACCGGCCGCAGGATCTCGTCGGTGGCGCGGCACCGGCACCGGTCTCTTCTAGGTGGATTAGTTGGTGAACGGTTGATGTATCGACCCAACAGGACGATCGCAGGGATCAGCTCCTGCTGGGACCACTAAAATGTTGGAAATCTTAGTTCCTCTAGACTGCATGAACATATCGAGGTCGGTGTAGCCCTCGGGCGGAAAGTTGTCCGTATCCAGCGTGGCTCAAAGTCCTAGCCGGACGTCTTCTGGGATTGCTCAACGGAAGCCGGCACGTTCTGCATCAGTTGGGCATCGGTGATCTGCAGCAAGCCCTTGCTGATGACCTCGCTGTAAAGGGACGGATCGCGGGTACTGAACTCTTCCAGCATTCCAGCGAAGTGATTCTCAGGAACCTTCTGTAACTTTAAATGAGCTTTGTTCAACATGTTTGAAAACTCGCTCTTCTTCTGCGGCTCGACCTGATTCCCTTTCTTCTCGTTGTTCTCCATGATCAGGGGGCCTTTTAGATGTTGAACTCCTCCTGGGCCTTGGCGTCGATCTCTTTCGCTTTCTCGTTGGCCTCCTGCTAGATAATGGCCATGGCAATTATGCGCTTGATCTCCTTCGGAATGTCTACGTCGCGGAGGGCCATTTTGGCAGCGTTTTGGTACGGC
Source organism: Culex pipiens pallens (assembly GCF_016801865.2). Classification (NCBI taxonomy): domain Eukaryota; kingdom Metazoa; phylum Arthropoda; class Insecta; order Diptera; family Culicidae; genus Culex; species Culex pipiens. The sequence continues at coordinate 115,248,183 of NC_068938.1, forward strand.
CTGGAATCACCATCACTGGAGAACCGGTGTAGTCTGGCGGAAGCTTATCACCGTCAGCAGTTCACAACGGCAGCAACAGGCTCTTTACATTTTTTCTTTTTAACTTTTTGATATTCAAAATATTTTGATTTTTTTCTTGTTATTTTCCTATTATGCCAGTTTGCTAGTTTTTATTTTTTTGCTTTTTTCTATTGTGCTTATTTGCTATCTTCCTGTTTCGTTTTTTTTCTATTTTGGCATTATGCTATTTTTTTCTATCTAAATTTTTTTATTCTTCAATTTTGGCTTATTGAAACTGAGTCATTTTGCTGTTTTGCTATTTTACTGGTTGGTTAGTTTGCTTTTAGCTTTCTCGCTAGTCTACTTGTTTGTTCTTTTTTTTGTATTTTACAATTTTACTGGTTTGCTATTTGGCATTTTTTTTTTCAGCGAACAGGGGAAACTCGATCATCGATTCGTCCCGGACGGATCAAAGCCAGAACGAGCTTTTTAATACTGGTGTTGCCAATCGAATCCTTCGCTGAATTTCCCACCCACCACGGAACAACTCGCGAACTAGCTTCGGACCATAGCCGAGATTTTTTAAATCAAATCCGACCCAAAAACGCACTGGATCGTTGCGTTGTCGACGTTTGATTGGACACGGCCTAAGCAAGCCAAGTGATACCGGTTCCCGGAGATCCGGACTTGCCTCATGATACGGTCCCTTGGTTTTGTGCTTCTTCTTGCCAACCCGAGTTGAAATCGGATGCCCGTTCTTTTTTTTATAGCAACATTCTCCGGCGGACTGAATTTTGTGGGCGGGTAAAAATGCGAGGCGAGATGCCACAACGTTTCGATTGAACCGGAACCAGCAGCGACGCGTTTTTGCCGTCGATTCACTCACGTTCCATCGCTGCTTTACTGCTGCTAGCACTCGACCGGATTTTGGGCGTCCTTTACATGCCGCCGCCGCCACCGTGACCACCACGGTGCTTCTGGTTCTTGCCTCGTCCTCCTCTTCACCGTCGTCGTCCTCGTCCATCACCTCGCCGGTGTAGTACAGGATGGCCTTCGGGATATACGGGCGCGCAGGAAGTGTCCGACTTCAGGAGTATCTACTTCTCGTCTACAACGTTCTTGTCGTCCTCCTGCACCTGGGCGGGTTTAAGAACGAGTCGTTTGGCAACGTTAAACCATTAAACCCTTTCATGTTGAACGGTTCATTGGTCGACGGTGCAACGCTTACTGTTTCGTAAAGTGAAAAGTGAACTCAAGTACGTAGCTCATCGGGTCGGTCTTGCAGACGATGTCCACTTTGGTCAAGTGGGTCAGAACCAGTTTGTCGTGCGGCTGGATCATGTCGGCCATGGTCCGAGTATTCTTGAATACCGTCAACCAGAACGCCGGAATCCTCGTCCTCGGACTCTACCTTCCACGCGGCCTCACCCACCTTCAACTCTGACTACCCAGTGATGACCGCTTTCCTGCGGTCCCCCAGCGGCTGGCACAGCTCCTGATATTTGCCCTCCTGCAGGTGCTTCAACGCGTTCACCTGGTGCTGGTCATTCTCCGGCAGGATCTTAATCACAGTTGTCGCCTCCTTCATCATCATCCAGCGCGATGCACATCTTATATCCGCCGGTTTGTCCAAAAAGTCCGGATCATGGTCTTCCGACGCCGACTCCACATCTTTTCCGGCACTCTCAGTTCCAGCCGTTCTTCTTGGAAAAACTCTGCCCACAAACGGACGGAACTAGTTGCAGCGCGAACCCGGAATCTGTAGCAACGTACGCGAAGGGACACACCACACGTCGTCGCGTAGCACAAGTTCTTTCCTTACAGCCCAGGTTCAGTTGCTCCCGCTGCTTCATCAAAAATTCAGAAAAAAAACAAAACATCAACAAAAACATAAACAAGGCCTACCGTTCTGTAGTGTTAGTCTATATTAAACTAAAAAAAAACTAAATGTGAGGGAAAATCTAATATTTTTGAATATAATGAAATGCAAATATATGGAGATGATTTTAGTAACATAATGACTAACTTTGCGCTCGTTAATTTGAATATTGGAGTGAAAAAAACTAAATTTTTAAATATTTTTTCAAAGTTTCAGTTGACTACCTGGCACGGTCACTGTTTGCATAACAGTGGCGACATCTATGTTTTTCAATCTAGTTCTACGCAAATGACACCAGGGGGATCTTTTAGGAAACTGGCCGTCAGGTGTTCCATTCCTCAAAATGATCAACTCACATTTTGGGTGTATCGCCCAGTTTTGACATTTCTCTCCTTCTTCGCAAACGCCCTCCCAGTCACGGCGTTCTAGCAGGATTCTGGAAGAGTTCTCACAGAGGTGGATATTCTAACAGCATTCTAGCAGAAATTTTCTACTAATTTGCAGGATTCTGGCAACCAGCTGCAGCTAGAATATTTCGTGACTGGGCTCAAGCTGATTCATCTGTGAGAAACCGGCGCAACCAGAACAAACAACAACAACAAATCTGTCGTCGCAAGTCCATGTTTAAAAAAAAGTTATGTTAAACAAAACTTTTAGTGAATTTCTGCTCGGAAACTAGGCTTCGTATTGGGTTTGTATTTTGTATATGAAGAATTGGAGAACAGAGCGGCGGATCGTTTGCCTGATGTGGCTTTCGATGCTGGTTCGATTTTAGTTGGTTGGATGGGAATAAAGGTGGTCAACCACGATTGAAGGGAAGTTGTTGCAGGGAGGACAGGAAATAATTCAGGTTTTTGATTGTGTGCCGCTTGTGGAAAATCTCTTCGGATAGTAAGGATAGGGCTCGTGCAAACAACGTGGCTACGTGACTACCAAAATTCAAATTCGAGATTCTTCAAATGATTGAAAAAATATTCCAAGAAAGTGCACCCCGTATTGTTAACATCACTTTATTTTTATTTTTTGCATGATGGGCGCCAAAATGGGGATTACGCTCCGAGGCACAATTTTTATTCAAAATAATAATAAAACCTGGTTGAATTTGGTGAAACATATTAGAAAATCATTACAATATTTCGAACAGATATATAATATCGCGTATTGAAGTTAACCATTTGAACTTTAAAATAACCTTTTGATTTAGGATAACTATTTCAGTAAACATCCTCAAAAAGTTTTTCAAAGTCATTCAGAAAAAAATCACCATTACAAACTTTTTAAAAACCCTAATTATAACGGTAACTATTTGACAAATGATCATCCAAGTTCGCCAGTTGAACCATTTGAATTTTAAATTTACCTTATGATTTAGGGTAACCATTTCAGAAAACATCCAGAAATAGTTGTTCAAAGTTATCAAGAAAATTGTTGACCATTATGAACATTAAAATAACTCTATAACGTATGGTAACCATTTAACAAATAGTTATCGAGGTCCGCCAAATAACATTATTACAAATGGTGACCATATTTCATAAGGTTTTTTTAAGTTCCACACTGCAAACGATATAGTTTTCGTTTATCCGGGAATTTTTAACCTTGCTGCTACTGTTTTACAAATGGTTCGTAAATGGTTTTTAGGGTTTTTCTTGCTATTTTTACCGAGCGCTACTATTTTAGAAATAGTTTTCACATGGTTATTTAAGGTTAATTCTATAATTTTCTCCCAGTTCCACTATTTGAGAAATAGTTTTCAAATGGTTTTTAATAGTTTTTCTAGCATTTTTTACCTACCTAATTTTTACAGAATTGTTCACTTTTTGACGGATAGTTCACAACAATAATATTAAAACTTTTTTGGCTTTAATTCTAGTTGATTGCCGATTCTGTTCGGTTGATCATACTGCCAAAGTCGTCCAAACCTAAAAAAAATAAGAAAAAAAATCACAAAGTATCGAGTAGAATGTAACATTCAAATATGTGTACTTATCTGATGATTCAAATGATTTCCTTGATTAATGCCAATCGTGCGTTCGCTTCGATTTTGTTTTGTCGGTCGGCTGCCGCCGAATCCTCCAGCACCAGCTGTTCCGTTGTTTCAAGTTCTCCACGGCGCTGAAATGATCAACAAGAAAAATGTAAACAAAGTCTGGTAAATCAAATGATTTGTTTGAAAATTATACCTGCGCACAAAACGTAGACAACAACCAGCCGCACAAACGTTTCACTTCAGACTGTTTTTGCCTGCGCCAGCCTGCAACGAGTGCAGGTAACGAGCATAGCGAGAGAAGAGAAACGAGAGAGCGCGCAAAGCAGAGTAATAATACTCTGCCTGGCGCGCTCTTTCGTTTCTCTTCTCTCGCTACGCTCGTTACCTGCTCTCGCAAATATGCCGTAAATCCAAAATTATCAACTGTTGAAAAATGATTCGCTCATACAATTGAAATAAAGTAACAATTATCACAAACATGATATGCTTAAAATTGAATCGTCAACGAAACTCAAAGGAATTGTAGCGCATCAAAAGGAACCGACATTTTCGAGCCTTTTTGTTCTTGAGCTCCTCAGTTTGTTTTCTCTTTTTGTTGGTTTAGATTCTGTCAATTAAAATTGGTAAACTTCGGATTGGCTTTCTTTGGCAGCTCAAATGTGGGTAAAATCCAGGGCCAAGTAAGCCAAATGATGTCCACATAACTTGGTACTACTGGTGCAGCTGCACGACGAACACTTCACCGTAAAGTGAATGCCTTTACCATATGGTTCACAAACTCTCTGCCAAAGTTGTCATTCTTCGCTTTTATCAGCCCCACCATCGTTGAGTAGATCGTACACTTTTCCGGCAACTTAGTCAGACAAAATCTTGTTCCGGAAGTTGCCCAAATCCGACTCCAGCACAAACCCAACCCCTTATGAAGCTACAGACAAAAAAGTTTGATTCTTTCATTTGAAAACAAAACTTAGTCAAATTTGGTAAACGCTTTTTGCAAATTCTAACTATTTTTCAAATGGGTATTTAATGTTTCTATATGGTAATCGTGAATCAATATGAACCATTTGAACTTAAAAACCACCTTATGATTTAGGGTAACCATTTGAGTAAACATCCTCAAATAGTTTTTTAAAGTCATCAAGAAAATAGTTGACCATTACAAACATTCAAATAACTCTATTACTAATGGTAACCATTTGACAAATAGTTATCAAGGTCCGCCAAATAACATTATTACAAATGGTGACCATAACTCATAAGGTTGTTTTAAGGTCCTCACTAGAATTCATATAGTTTTCGTTTATCCGGGAGTATGTACACCCCTTAGGCACTATGCACATTTTGTGATGAAACATGTAAACAATTCAAAGTTTGACAGAAACCTAGTACTAAGTTTAGTTCAGAAACTCATGCCGAACATTTTGCTATAAAAAGCTCACGAAAAGATGATTTTCATAAAAAGTTATATAACAAAATTTGTATTTAATACTATTACATAAATCAAAAAAGGTGCAAAAAAGTTTGTACACCTTTCGAAAAAGTATTTAAAAACGTGGGTTTTTTAGAAAACCTAGATTTATGGGTACCAAAAGATCGGAAATTTTATGCCCTTTCCGATGCCACATAGGTTGACCGGTTCGGATGCCGGCAGATTTTCCGACGACGTAATTCCGGGTTGCTACGAAATTCCAACGAAAAATATATTCTAGCAATACAAAGACCCCCAAACGGTGTTATACCCACTCCAAAATGTTTCTTTAGCAATTCTATGGTAATATATTGACATTTAGTTAAATTGAAAGTTTGCAAAATTAAGTTTAGATAAGTTTTATATAGAATTTCCAGAGTTATATAAAATTTTATACTAAGTATTTAGTAAACTTTATATTCAATCCAAATTACTTTCTTAATCAGTCAAGGATGCCTATTTGGAGTTGGGAGACTGGATGTATTGTGATTTGTCAACAAATAACATTAGTTATGTTAATTTTTCGAAACAAACTTTTTTTGCACTTTTTTTTTATTTCTGTAATAGTATTTGTTATATAACTTTTTATGGAAATCATCTTTTCATGTGCTTTTTATAGCAAAATGTTCGGCGTGAGTTTCTGAACAAAACGTAGTACAATGTTTCTGTCAAACTTTAAATTGTTTACATGTTTCATCACAAAATGTGCATAGTGCCCAAGGGGTGTAAATACTTTTTTTACATACTGTAGGTAATGCATCAGCTTATTCGCTGTATCTGTAAAAGCACACAGGAGAGCTGATCAATAACTGCTACCTGACCATTGATGAAATATGATTTCATAATAAATGATCTTTAGCAAAATGGGCAAAAATTAACTTTATAACATTGCAGGAAACTGGAGTATAATCGTGAATGTTAACAAATAATATGAATAATGTTAAAAAATCTCGTACTTGTGTCAAATGCGTTCTGACTTGAAATTTCTTTGCCCTTCGTCGCACTTACATCAATTTTTAGGCTGTGTCAAGATAGTACGAAATTATTGAAAAATCTTTCATATAGGGGAAATATACCCTTTCTAATCAAACACCTATCTTCGTCATATGGAGAGTTTGATGCTCGATTAAAGCTCCAAAAATACTATTTAGGCTGTAAACTTACCAGCAACAGCACCGCCTCGAGTAAGCACGCAAATGTATGCCACTTACTGGCCAAAAATATCAAATTTAATGCACTTTTGATCATAATTTCTATTTTGCGAGACCATTTCTCATCATTTTGGTGGCACACACATCCACACGCATGATCAGAGGTTAACTGCTTAACGAAAGTCGCCATCAATATCCTTTCACTTGCGCTAACGATTTCAAGGCGCTTAAGATATAAAATTGCTTCCAACTACCGGCAACATGTTCTTTTGACCGTTACTTAGTCACTCACTTGAAAAATAATCCCGAAACATGTAAATAATTAGCAAGCGCCATCAAAAAAACAAACGCGCCAAGTCTTTTGACGTTTCAATCTTGATGACCCATTCCAAGTACAGATTGTCGAGGGAGACAGATTGGCCGATGCAAAATAAATCGGCACTGGCAACGTATGTTTTGCGCTTGCAACACTGCCAGTTTTGCTGGGCGTAAAGGGCGGTTGGTGTCCAGCACGTTTGGTGTCCAGAAACATTGGCCAATCTGTTTGCCTTGACAATCTGTAATTCCAAGCGAAGCCTGAAGAAAACCGAGCGAGAGGCAAAGGCAAATAAAGAACAAAGGGTGGCCACCAACACCACCAGCAGCGCTTGTGGTGTTGCCAGGAAACTTTCTCTATAAATGCTACTTTTCGTGAGTGTTCGCTCAAAATTTCATCAATTTTGGCAGCACGAAGCAGGCCCAAACGAACGTTGGAAGAAAAAAAGAACTAAGCTGAAAATACAAAAATGGGCGTGACCCAATGCACACGACTGATTAGAATGCGTTTTTGAAATATTTTTTTTAAATGCTTGGTAAAGAAATAGCATAACTTTTAATAAAAGTGAAAATAAACAGAAATGTTCTCAAAAAGTTGCTCAACTCGTTGGTGTACTTGGTTTTACTGAATTTCAAGGAACACTCCAGATTATCCAACATCATTCAAACAAGACCGCTTATTAGGCTTAAAATGGGTTTATTTCCCCTAAAAAGCGATACAAATGCACGGAGATTTTTCTGTATTTTTTATAATATCTAAGGATTGAAATCAAATTTTGGGGATCTGTGAAGGTCAAAAGGTGAGGCATTATGAGCTCCACAAAATGCCGTTCTTAACTCAATTTGACCCAAAAGGCACGAGTGACAAGTCAGCACGACAGCAAAGATTTAAGAAATGATGCCTAAGATTTTCTTGTCATGAGCTCAAAATGGGATACTGTACTGTATACCTATAGAATAATTCCCATGTTTTAATAATGAGAATCAAGGCACGAAGTATTTCATTTGCTCCAATAAACCATATCTCTATAACACTGGCGATATTTACACTCTCATAATAGCTTTAACATCCATAAAAGCCATTACGAACAACATATTCATAATCGTAAGTTTTGATAAAGAAAGAATTTTATCGTTTAATAAAAAGTCCTTTATGGGATCGGGTCAAAGCCGAGGCAGGTCCCAATAGCAACGCCAGGCCAAAGGGATCGAGCGAAGGCATTTCATAACCTATCATATTGAAAATGGGACTACCTTTTCTGTGTCTCGCACCCTACCTCCCCAACGGGCTTTACCGGCCTCTGGAATGTCTATATCTGCGGGAAGAATGTGTGTGTGTATGAAATAGTAGGGAAATCCTCTCGATTTGCTCCTGCAGCAGCCACCGCACGCTTAGAGCATCGTCATCGCTTTAATCTTTTATGACATCGACCGTTATGCTCTTCCTCGGTTGGGTTCAAACTGTTCAACCCCCACCTTCCTTTGGGTGGGAGAACCGATTTTTTGGGGACCCCAAAGCACAACAAATATTTGATGGGAGCAGGAAGACTGACACAATTCACGCTCTCGTTCTCGGAAGCACTTACGTTCAGGTTTTCTGCATAAAACTCCACGTTCTAAACAGTTTTTCCATCCCTTTCCCATCAGCCGAAGGTGTTGGCTAAAGTTGTGCTGTGAAAAGAAGCTGTGCGGAAGGGTAAGATTGTGTAAATTTCGTTTTTCTGCATGAGATCATTACATTTCATGGCTTATACGTGATTACCAAATATGACCTCTGCGGGTGGTGGAAAAATATCTGCCAGCAATAAATGCTACTTACGAGAGGAATTTGCTTGATTTTTTTTATTTATCTAAACCAGGAATGACGTTTTCTTCTGGTTTTAATATTGTTGCATTATCAGACGCAATATTAAAATAAATTTAAAAGATAGTAGAGTTACTTTATTGTTAATCCTTTTTTCTGTGTTAAAACTAATCCCATAGTTTTCAAAATACAATCTAATCTAATTTAACACAAACGCACCCAAGTAACATTTTAGGCTTTATCAAAGCTGTCACAACCGCTATAAAACCTATCAGCCAAAACCAACATTAAACCCCCTTAGTCGTAACAAAATCCCCAGAACCTTGATAAACCCCACTTAAAACCCAAAAGGACCTCCGCAAAAGGTTGTTACGGCCTATTTATTTTAATTTGCAAATTTCACACCTCAATTTCAAAACATCAAATTTTACGGAACTACTTGTTTTATATATAGATTCCTTTTTCTATTATTTTTCAATAAACAAAAAAATATATAAATATAGTTTTTAACGTGACACATTTTTTTTCTCTAGATTTCAAAATAGTTTCCACGTAGTTTATGGCTTTGGTCAATTTTTTTTAACGAGATCTAAGTCATGTGTATTTTCATTTATTGAACTGTTTTTTTTTTTTGTTTAAATTCGACTTATAAAGTAAAAAAGATTTCGCTGAATTGCATACAGTTTATCTTTTTAGATTTAATTGAAATTCACATAATACAAAGTTTAACATTTTGTCCAATCAAAAAGATTAAAATAACTTGAATTTTCTGCTATATTTTGACAAGTACATTTTTTAAAGGTTTTCTCATTTAAAAAATAAATAAAATGAAAATCAAAATCTGAACAGAAAACTTAAAAAAGTTGTATTTTTTTTAAATTATACGGAAACTATCCACACAAATAACAAAATATCGTGAAAATTAAACAAGATCAGAAAAAATCTGAAATGTTCTTAAAATGTTTTTAATATTACATTTTAAGAACATTTCAGATTTTTTCTGAGTCCTGTTTAATTTTCACGATATTTTGTTATTTGAGTGGATAGTTTCCGTATAATTTGAAAAAATACCACTTTTTTAAGTTTTCTGTTCAGATTTTGATTTTTGTTTTAATTTTTTTTTATGAGAAAACCTTTAAAAAATGTACTTGTCAAAATGTCGCAGAAAATTCAAGTTATTTAAATCTTTTTGATTGAATAAAATGTTAAACTTTGTATTAATATGAAATTCAATTAAATCTAAAAAGATAAACTATAAGCAATTCAGCGAAATCTTTTAATAATAATATTCAATAAATCTTTAATAAACCTAGCTTGAATCTTAAGATTACTTCCAGAGTTATACAGTCCAGACTCGATTTTCAGAAGGCCTCGGAAAAATGTCAGTCCGGATAATCGAATATGCGGATAATCGATTCACGAAACATTTTTTTTGTCTCATTTGACCCATGAACTACTCTAAAATGATTAAAAAATGTTGAATCCAAGATGGTGGCCGAAACGGCGAAGATAACATATTGAAAAAATGCAATTCAAAATTTAAAAGGAAATCAAATATTTAAATTTGAATAAAATGAGGTCGTAGAGCTTAAAACGAAAAAAATATTATTTGGTCATGATTTGATTATCCGAAGTCCCATACAAACCTTCAGATCATCGAACTTCGGATAATTGAGTCACGATTTTACCTTTAAAATAAAGTAGTAGTCAAATTGTTTTTACCACGAATGGAAATGTTACTAAATTTAGTTAGTTTCCTAAGAAAATCTGAAATTGATGCTCTAAAAAGAAATATATTCTCGGAATAATTTTCTCTAATCCAATGGAATTCAATGTATCATTCTATATTCTGATTGCTTGCTCCTCCAGTCAATGATATATTGACTTAGCCAATAGGATGTTTCTACTGTAAATTACTTTCACATGAATGTTTGCTTTTAATTGAATTCTTTTAAAAAAATGATCACAAATGACTTTAACAAGTTTTGGTTGAAAATTCCAAAATTTGTAAAAAAATAAACTTTTTGGTAAAAAAAATAACTGCAATCAAATGATTGAAAATATTATTCTTGTAAAAAGTGGATGATTACGAGAACAAATTTTCACTTATTTTTGTTAACATCATGTAAGTATTCAGCAGCATTCACTTTTTAATGAACGCTGTATTTTTTTTTTTTTTTTGTAATAATTCAATTCCATTTGAAAAGATAGGCTCCGATCGGGCTCAAATTTTTTCTGGGGGTTCCTTGGCCAAAACAATTAGACCCGTATTTTTTGTTTGGCCATTAGAGTGACCTACATCGTGCTAGGGTGGTTCGAAAAATGGCAATTTTCGTCATTTTTGCAAAAACCAGTTTTTTTTAAAATCATATCTCCGCGTCATTTTATTCGATTTTAGCTGTCTTAGACGCAAAAGAAAGGTGATTGGTTTGGCTATTTGAGAAAAATAGTAAAAAATTTCAAAAATCTGGCTAAACATTTGAAAAAGTCGTATGAAAACTTAAAATGGCGTTTTGACCGTGTTTGGACCAAAGAGCCTATGTCTTAAAGTTTTTTTTATCGGATTCCTCGGAAAATTTCACATAAGGCCGTTGCAAATATTTTTTGAAGTTTATGTCGAGGGGGGGCAAAAAATTGAAAAAGTATAAAAATAAAATTATAACGAGCCATGGTTTGAACATTTGAATGAAAAAGGCGTTTTAAAATGCATTATACACCTGTCCAGTTGTTTTGCCATCATTAATTCTCAAAATACATAAGTACTGACGAAAATTTTATTTTTTGCGATTTTTTTTACATTGGAATTTCATAAAAATTCAAAACATTTTTCAACAAGCCCAAACATGCTAAATATGATTATCAATGCAGAAAAACGTATTTAAGATTGTTTTCAGTTGATTAGACTTCTATTTTTATGGTATTTTTTTTGTGTTTTTTGAAAAATATTTTTTTTGAACCCAGAATTTTCAGACCAATTTTGAATGGAAGGGCGACATAAACTTTGAAAAATATTTGCAACGGTCTAGTTGCCGAAATCGGCAAAAAATCAATCTTTTTCACTTAAACTGCGATAACTTAAAAATTTCAGTTAGAGTTCTTCATGTAAGGGTACTCAAATATTTAATTAAAATACGCAGCTTTTGGTACCCTAACATGTATAGGTCATCGCTGAAATTTTTAAGTTATCGCAGTTTTTGTTAAAAAAGTTTATTTTTTGCCGATTTCGTCATTTTCCTGTTTTTGTGCGTGGCGCGTCGAAAAACTCTATTTTCAAAAAATCATATCTCGGGTGAGTTTTCAAAAAGCCGTAAGAGCCACCGTGACCTCCGACACTAATATTCGTTTTTCTCCAAATTGTAACAAAATTTCATTTATTTTTAGTTTGGGGCACTTGAAAGACGTGTAGATGAACAATCTTAAGCATTTTTGAAATTGGTTTTTCGTAAGTAGGTCGAATACCGAGGGAAAAAGGCTTTGTTTACCATTGGCTCTTACGGCTTTTTGAAAACTAATCCGAGATATCTCGGAGACGTACGGTTCGACATCGCCAATTTCTTGAAAAAAAGCAAAGCAATCCACTTTAACTACCCCCGGGTCTTTTGTGGGCTCTGTTGCAAGTTTCTGCTCATTTCTAGGCGTCCAAAGATTATGTGTGGTGAGTCACTCAAAACCTCTTTTACGCTAATGGACCGACGTTTTACTTCCCCATCCGATAGAAGGCACTTTTTGAAATGTTATGTGAATTTTCCGAGGAATCCGATAAAAATATTTTCAGACCTAGGCTCTTTGGTCCAGACGCGGTCAAAACGCCATTTTAAATTGTCATACGACTTTTTCAAATGTTAAGCCAGATTTTTGAGACTTCTTACTATTTTCTCAAACTAAACACCTTTCTTTTGCGTCTAAGACAGCTAAAATCGGATGAAATGACGCGGACATATGATTTTTTGAAAAAAGTGGTTTTGCGAAAAATGACGAAAATTGCCATTTTTCGAACCACCCTAGCACGATGTAGGTCACCCTAATGGCCAAACAAAAAAATACGGGTCTAATTATTTTGGTCAAGGAACCCCCAGAAAAATTTTGAGCCCGATCGGAGAACTTTTTTTCGGTTTAGGCTCTTTTCAAATGGAATTGCTGACAGCATTTTATTCCAGCGTGCCTAATGTTGCCATATCAGCACTTTGACATTCAATTATAGCTCATTAAAAGCGTTTTCAACTGAAATCGAGTGATAGATAACTAAATAAGAAGTGAGCAAGCAAGTTTCTATCAAAAGTTTTGCAAATTTAGTTGTTTATAAAGTGAAAAACAGCAAATTGGATGGAGTTAGGAGCGAGTGCTTAACCTGCCAAACATGCGACAATTTTTCCTAATACATACTAATAAAATTTATTTAATAATCCTTCAAGGATGAAATATTTATTTTGTTGTTATTTCAAAGAATTGATTTGAGAAAATTGATAAATTTCACGGGATTTCACGGTAATCTTCAAATTTCACGCTGTCCGCGAAATCGTGAAAAATCACTAACCCTAATGATAAGATTAAGCCCCAAGCAGTTTGCTTGTCAATATTAATAATTGCAGTACATCCGAGAACACCCTAAAATGTAATACAAAAATTATAATGTTCAGCTCTACAGCGTTGTGTTTACCGCAGAGGATGACAGATGCGTGGACATACCGTCCAATTTACTCTTTTTTATGTGCTATATAGGTAGTGTTTAGTGTAAAAATAGAGTGATATATAATCCATCATATGCAATATAATGATTATTCAATAACATTCATCCAATAACCACTCTCCCCAGGCATATAAACAGCGACACAAAAGAAATGAAAATTCACACGAATAAAACAGGACTGCGCGTCTCCACAGGTAGCGCACTAATGATCTCACAAGTATGCACAGAATTCAAATACAAACTAAAATAAGCCTAAATCATTAGTTTATCCGATTCAATCAGTATATTTTCAAAAACAAGAGATTTCATTTTTTTTTTAAATCCAACAATTTGTATGACATGTCCCAAGATAGCATCTTGTAGACTGTGTTGACTTTACAAAACGACATCATTTATTCTTTTTTTAGACCAAAATAGTCAGCATACAACAGGCGAAATACTTACCAGTTATTTTGAATAATACGATCCTAAGTTGTAAAACGATGAACACTATATAAAACTGGTAACTATACTGTAAGTTAAATTCTTTTTACAGATTCGATTCGATTGCAAACTTTGTTTTTTTTTTCTTTCCTCTTTCAGCTAACAATTTCCCTCCCTCGAACCAACGTCATCGCTCACGTTCTGTGGTTTTGACAGCAATTGTTTTCCCGCGTCTGCTCGATGGCAGCGTTCCATTTACTCGCTGTCAATGTTTGTCAGGCTCTGTGCACTTGTTAACGTCTTGTACTCTCATATTTTCCACTACATGATTACAGCGGCAGCTCTTCCATGGCCTCGGGTGGTTCCATTTTCTCCCGTCCTGCCTCGTCCCTGTCTGGTGTCGCTGTGTTGCACGACGAGCGGGAAAATGCTGCATTTTCATTTCACCATTCTATTGTCATTCCAAATTATAGCATGTCAGCAGCACTGCAGTCAGGAAAAATGATGAGAGAAAATAAGTCTACCACCAACAGAACCACCAGTAGGGCGCGAGTCCTCGCAAAACCACGTGGCAAGAGGGTTTTTTTTCGAACGCCGCAGCAGCCAGAAGCAACGACAACGAACGTCGAGACGAGTGACGCAAGGACAGAAAGGATAACCGTCGCCCAAGGGCGTCAGGGAGGAAAATAATTTTCCCGCCACACTGTGTTGGTGAACTTGGTGGTTGCACAGTGGAATGGTTTTGCTCAAAAATATGGAAATAAAATTAAACCTCGTTGAATTGACTTGTGTTAAAACTCATCATTTTGCAACTGTTTACATGAACTTAAAGTTTGATGTTCAAACAGTACTTTTGTGACTTTTAATAAAATGAACCGATGTTAGGATTATACTAAAAGCAAAGCAATCCACTTTAACGACCCCCGGGTCTTTTGTGGTCTCAGTTGCAAGTTTCTGCTCATTTCTAGGCGTCCATGTGTGTCATGTGTGATGAGTCACCAAAAACCTCTTTTACGCAAATGGACCGACGTTTTACTTCCCCATCCGATACACGAAGAAAAAAGAGTTCCCAAAATCGTGAACAAGCGTTCATGAAAATGGGAACCTCGAACAAAGTGTTCAAATCCCATGGTACGATTTTGATAAACGTACCATGAAATTTGAACACTTAGTTCGTGGTTCCCATTTTAATGAACGGTTGTTCACGATTTTGGGAACTCTTTTTTCTCCGTGTAGAAGGCCAGGAGGATAAGGCGGGATTATACTCATTTAAGTTGAAAACCTAAAAAAAATTGTTGTTTCAAAAATTGTGTCCATCGTCGTCCAAAACTGAGAAAAATCTCAACAGTTTACTTATTTTGGATATTTCATATCCGACCTTTGGTAACTGAAGTTTGACCTTAGTTTTTGCTTTTGCTTTTGTGTCTTCTAGTGTCAGATATTTTTGGCAGCAATTAGCGAAAACAAATCAGCAGAATGCTGGTTTTGATTTTGTTTAGCTGCTGGTTTTAGCGACAAATAAACGCTGGTTAATCGAAAGGTTTTGTAAACACAGGCGTTGGACAAAATGATCGGGACAGGCAAAATTTTGTCAAAATTCAAAAGCTCATAACTTTGCGAAAATTTATCCGATTTTGATGCTTCAAGTAGCATTATAAAGGAAAATTATTCTAGTTTTTGAATATGTAATGGAACAAGGTAACGATCCATGGCCACCGGAGATGTTCCGAATTATCCGATACCGTTTCAAAAAGCAACTTGTTTCAGTGCTTGCCATTTTGGCTGAGATGAGATTTCCACTTGATCTATATTTTTTCCTGAAAGTACAACTAATGACCAGTCGAATGCAACCTGGAGCATAAAAATCCGTTGAAAATCCGCTGAGTTATGGCCATTTCCGTAAAAAAGACCCGGATCAGGTTCCTGATATGGCCAATTCTCGATTTCAGTCGGAATTCGTCTTGCGACGGCTCAAACTTCATGAAATGACTTGAAAAAGCTTTTCGGATACATAGTTTGAAGAAACTTCAATTCTGGCCACTATCGGAACCTCCCTGGAGATCCCCCAGGGAACCTGTAATAATGGCTATTTGCATGGCTCAAACTTAATATTTTTCAATGAGTAAACTATTTGAGAATACAGAACGGCTCTTTGCCAATATTGGGTGGTCACCATCCGGATCGTCAGGGGAACCGGTTTCAGAAGGAATCCTCCTTCAAAACAACTAATTTCCGAAAGTGGCCAGAATTGAAGTTTAATCAAATTATGTATCCGAAAATCTTTTTCAAGTCATTCCATGTCAACATCACCACCAGGAAAATCTCTCTGCCGATTTGTGGTGGATACTGGAAGATTTTCATTTTTCATAAATTCAAACAAATTTTAAAATCGAGTTTTGTTTTGAAACGTCAAGTGAAAAAAACAGGGGAAAACCAGACGGAAAATCGATTTTGGAATCTCTAGCACAAAAACTTCTTAACGTTTCATTCAAACTAGATAGTTACGTCTGTTTATCTGTGGCATAGCATCATATCCGATGGAGTGATTTGAGTCTTTTTTTTTAAGGAGGATGTTTATTTTAATTTTATTTGTCACTTTTTTTTTGCTAATCCTGTATTATAATATTATATTTCAATGCATAAAACTTGCACTTTTTAATGGAATAAATATCAAAAGTATCGATCAAAAGAACACTCAATTTGAATGACAATTTTACCAACGTTCTTCTCATTGTGGGCGGGCTGGCTGCGGAGATTTCCCTCGGAACAAAACATGACAGCGCGACGAGGAGCTAAAGAAAGATGGGATGTGGACAAAAAAAGTTGTGAACGAAAAAGAAAATTACACTCTGAATGAATGGAAAAGGACATGCAGACAGCACCCAGCAGCAGCAGAGTGCCGTCAGAACAAGAGAAAGAGAGTTGAGAAACAGGATCAGCGGAGGAGGAAAAAAAAGTAGCACAACGTAAAACGATTACAAGAAAAGAAATGCCATGACAGCTACTGGTTAAACGTAATATGTTTATAAAGGGGAGCCGAATGGAAAACACTTTTCACCCAGCCACCCAACGGAACTGACTGGGTGCTAGTAGGGTACCTCCCACCCCAATCCAAGAGGGTAAAAAGGGCAGGGAAGCTTGCTGCTGGATTTGGTGAAAGCGCCCAGAGGAAAATTCATTTCGAGGGTGCATCGTGGAATTTCATTTATAATTTGTTTTGAGCTTTCATTCCCGTTTTGAGATGACTGTTGGTGACACATAATTTATTCAGCATATTAAAATCTTTGTAACGTGGCTGCCCGGTATAGTTGTGAGAAACTTTTATTTTCGCAAGCAAAATGAACTATGACTTGCTTACTTTGTCTTAATTATTTTTTGCTTTTTGGTTCATGTTACCAAAATACTTGAATACATATGACGCTCAAAAAACTTGATTTTCTCAATTTTAATTATTTTTTATAAAACACTGTTCTACAAAAATATCTTATTCATCAACACAAGTATCTCCGAAAATATTCGAACAACACAGTGAGTAGATTGCCTTCCATTTCAACTTTAAGATAAGCATTTTTGAAGCATCCCAGCTGTCGCAATATTAATTATACTTCCCACGTGAGCCGTGCTTTCAGAGAGTCCCTGACAGTCGAACACATTGTCGTCATAAATTTGAATCAGCGTTTCATTACTTATCTCCGGCGCGTTCGGTTCGGCTGGCCTATCCATCATCACGGTGAAGCATTTTCGTCTGCTGACAATAGCTATTCCATCAATCTGCAGCCGAGTTGGTTGAGTTGAGCTGGTCCTGGTCCCGGGTCCTTCTGTTGTTTTCATCAGTTCTTCGCTCACGAGATGCCATTTTTCAAACGCCAGCTCAGAACTCCCCAACGAAGATTAATGTACGGCGAGACTTTTTCGGAAAGCTCCACACAAATATGATGGACAGCTTTCGACTCGAGGGTGGCTTAAAAGCAGTAAGAGAGAGAGAAGGGCTCATCTTATCTCTCACTCTCACGAAGGCGAAGAAACGCCCTCTCATCGTCAGCTGGGTGATCGCAGTGATTTATACAATTTCATTTACAAGAGACAGTCACATCATGGTTCACTTTCCGAACATGTATGGATTGCCGGCTGATGTATTGTATGGTTGAGTATGATTTACAATAGAAATAAAAATAATAACACGGTCAAGTGGGTTTTCGAGCAGAAGATTAATCGTTGCTGATTATTAATCCCCGACTCGGAGGGGTTCCTTGTATGGAACATAATTCCCACCAAAATAAAAGGGTGGTTGCTCCATTACCGGACCCCTTTCCTATACAGTAAACATTTGTGTTAATTTGGAAGGATGTTGTGCAAATATTACGTACATAGTTTTTTTGGGATTTGAGACCCCCTCCTGTCATACATTTTTCCTATAGAGCAATTCCAGCTCAAATCAGGAATTTTTCTGGAACTTTTGTACCCGACCCTCTCCTAGGCCTATATAAGCCATTTTTGTGTATATGGAGCCAGTTGCACTCGATAATGACATTTCAGAAGGGCGTAATGGTTTTAATTATTTTGGTATTTTGTAAATTAAATATTGCTGTATCTTATTTACAATCCAGGTCTCTACCACACTGAAAAAAAAATTCTTTTTTTTAGTTATGAGCAATGTAATTATGCTTATATCTATAAGCCCATACATTCAATTGAAATGCTGTCAAAGACAAACTGGAAATTGGACGAGCTTTCCGGTAAAAATATTCACGAGACTGAAAAATCAAGTCTGTCATATAGAAATTGCCAAAAACCACTAAAAAACCTGTTTTTTCAACATTTTTATTTTTGAAACCGCTGTATCTTCACAAGGATTTTCACAAAAATTTTGAGCGAAAAACAATCGTGACATCACCTTAAAATTTAACTTTTAAACTTAAAAATTGAAAAATCTTATAGAACTGGCGTGTATTATTCTTTCAGTGTATTTTTTTCAAAAAGCCTGTCTAATTTCCTACAAGTTTGTCTTTGGCCACTTTTTGATACGATGTAACGACTTAGAGATACACAGCATCCGATTGCTTGCCTTGAAATTAATGCCACACCATCTAAACTCATTTATGCCAATGGTCGTATCGCTTGCTTAGAGCGACTCCCAGACCTTTACCCTACACAAATACCAACTCCACGCGACGCTTACGCAGCCCTGTTGTTTAAATTCGATCAAATTTGGTCAAACGGTCCATTTGGTCGAGTTCCACAATAGGGTTGGGAAGAAGAGCCTGCGGTTTCGCTACCTTTTTCTAAGTAAGTCAAGCATCAACATTTCCTGTGCTTAGAATCCTTTTCCCTCTCCCGGTGAATAGTGGAGATGGGAGCGGCCGGCAATGGATGGCTTTCATGGTGCTGCCTGCCCTGTTCGGGTAGAATTGGTTATAATTCCCTTTAATCATTTTCTAAGCAACCTGGGCTGGAGAATCATCACATATACATGAAGAAATCCAGTCTGCAACCCGCTAAGATCACCATCTCCATGCGAATGCGAATGAGAATGTAACGGCTTAGAGATACAGAAATATATAATTTACAAAATACAAAAATAATTAAAACCATTACGCCCTTCTCAAATGTCATTATCGAGTGCAACTGGCTCCATATACACAAAAATGGCTTATAAAGGCCTAGGATAACATGTCTAATAGTTTCATTTAAATCGGAGAAGGTCGTGTACAAAAGTACCAGAAAAATTCCTGATTTGAGCTGGAATTGCTCTATACCAGGCCTGCCCAACGTCCGGCCCGCGGGCCGGATCCGGCCCGTGAAGCTATTTCATCCGGCCCGCGACGGCTTTTC
Source organism: Culex pipiens pallens (assembly GCF_016801865.2). NCBI lineage: Eukaryota > Metazoa > Arthropoda > Insecta > Diptera > Culicidae > Culex > Culex pipiens. Next base: position 115,267,732 of record NC_068938.1, read on the forward strand.
AAAATAGTTCTATGACAGGCCCTTAAGGCTGTTCATGAAATATCAAATTAATTAATTTATTGCCTGAATTAAAAAAATAAGCTGAAGATCAAATTTGAACATAACAACATTCTTCGTGTTTATGTGTGTTTCAAATCATTTTTAAATATTTTTTTTTTAAATAGGAATAAAGGTGCACAACAAAGCAAAAAGTTTTTTTTTTAAAGGATATTCGAATCCAAATTTCGTTTGAATAAATTTTATCACTTCTCTTAATTTTTTTTTAATATTTTACTGTTGATGAAATTGAACTTAAAAACATTGCAACGACCATTGAAATTTCAATGTTTTTTTTTATAAAAAAATATATCAATGTATTTAATTGCAATCGTCAAAAACAATAACTATAAAAATTTTAAATAAACAAAAATTAAAATAAGTCAAATAAACACATTTTTGAAAGTAATCTTTGTTTTTCACTCATCAAGAAACATGAATCTTATTTGCAATCTCATATTTATTTACTTTAAAAGAACACAATCATAAAATAAAATAAAAAAAAGTGTTTACTTTTTCAACTTTTTAAAAATATTAGTTCCGGCCCGCCACTGCTTCAGAAAAATCAGATCTGGCCCGCAGGGCCAAAATGTTGGGCACCCCTGCTCTATACCGTCATCAGGGGTGCCATTCGGTCTGGGAGTGAGATTGGGTCATACAAAAATGCTGAAATTTGTATGATCCAATCTCACCCCCAGACCCAATGTCACCCCTGCTGACGGTACCTTCAATATAGGCTGTCACAAACCCCAGGCCTCCCCACCCCCTATTCATGGACGTAATTTTTGAACGAATACAAGTTATAAAATTTTAAGGTTTAGGCTGGTACTTTTTCTTATCTTTAAAACTATGGGAACTATCGATAATTTTTTTTTCGTTCATCTTCTAAGGTACTTAGGTTAGAAGAGTACTTGAAGAGAGTTTTATCCTACCGCTGTCCAAACTGCTATGCTGTAGCTATCTTGAAGAGCTCTTGTAGTACTCCTGGAAAAAAAGGTTTTTTTCTCATAAGAAAAAAAAGGTTACTTGGGTGGGAAAATAACAGCGAAGGTAAAATACCATGAAATCAATACCATACCATAATCTTATATGCGGAGGACCTCAGCACCCGGTACGAGGATTGAACTCACGACCTCTGGATTGAAAATCCAGTACGCCGCTATTTTTTTTTTTTTTTCATAAAATTATTTTTATTAGGTCCTTTTCGGTACTCAGTACGCCGCTATGTTTGTGAATATTTCTTAACGCACCCTTCTTAGCTACTCAATGACAAATTCTATAATTTTATAGCATCAATTGTGAAAAACACTCAAACGATTGAGAAGAATGCAAAGCACCAAATATGCAAGCTTGCAAAACAGGCCCAAATTTTTCGCCTATCGGAAACAATCAAAACCCAAATATAACAAGATTAATGTAAATAAAAAACATTGAAAAATAGAGCAGGATTTTTAAGATCAACGTTCGTTTCTATGCTTGATCAATTCAAAAAGGGCAGCGAATGGCTAAAGTTGCCAGATATAAATTGAATAACAACACCAACAACTCAAAAACCAGCAGATTGTCAGGAAAAGTTTTTATTAATGTAATTCAAAAAAAATATCTGTTTGAATCAAGGCATATAGTTTTGTAGCCAGCTCCACTTGACCAATTTTTTTGTTTGTTGAAAATATGGGTTAATGCTATGATTCAAATGGAAAAATAATTCCAAATTTTGAAGAAATTGTCTTTATCAAACAAATCTAAATCAATCAAAAATATAAAAATGATAAACAAAGTTTGAGAAACCTTAAAATTCAAATTTGAAACTCTCTAATTATTGAAAAGTTAACACGGCAATGAGTATAACAGAATTTTGTTCACATTATTGATTGGTTGATGTTGTGCCCACTATTGGTTAACATACCCTAACCATGACGGGCTCGACAGCCGAAAGGATTGAGAAACTTTGAAACCACATTGTGGATATGTTGATGCCTGTTGAACGATGCCGGTGAGAGTGAGTGCCAAAAGACCTCTTTTGCTTGGGGTTGGTTGGGACTGACAGCCCGAAAGGAGTGGATAACGATAATGATGGAGATCAATCGGCCAAGCCACCAAGGCTCAGAAACACGGTCAGAATGATGTGGAAAGACGCCAAGATGAGATTGTGTAAAACCTACCGCCATGACAGATAAAAGCTACTGTATGACAGGTTCAGATTATTTAATATGGCATTGAAATATGACTTTTTTCATCGGCAATCCCCGGTCCTGTCAAGCGCGGCTGCCCATCAACCGACGAAGCCGCAAAGTCAAGCAGCTGCTGCTGATGCCAGAGTTTGACATGCTGTCGATGGAAGGAGACAGCCGGAGGAGCACATGTCTGAAAGGCTTGATTATAGGGGAAAGTGGGGCAAGTGTAACAAGCTAAGGAAATGCTCGTTATAACCCATAAAAATGTTAAAAAATCTGTCGGATTTTATTATAATCATCTTATTCTAGGTCTTGACTTAGACTTTGTTAGAACAAGTTTTTAAAAAATCCTGTTTTTTATTGTAAAAAAATGATTTTAAAAATTTTGATTTTCCGTACGTTCTACTCAACTAGTGGGGCAAGACGAACAACCCGTTGGGGCAAGAGGAACAATGCATGAAAAAAACATGTTAATTTGCTAACAATTGAACTGTTATCACTTAGATACATCAGATTAGAATGTATTTGAAAGGTTTCTTCCATTTTTAGATTAAATAATAATATTTTACTAAAAATTTTATCGTTTTTACGAAAAAAAATATTACTTAGATGATAAAAAGTAAATTTTCATAATATCACTATATTTTGTATGGACAATTTTTTTTAACAATTGTTTATCAGTTTTTAAGTACTTTCATGTATTTATTTCCCAATAAAATATGTTGTTGCAGCAATTCGTAATTTTTTCCATACTAAAAATCCATATGGTACACTTGCCCCACCTGAACAAGATTTTTTAAAAGCTCTCAACAAAAATAACCAAAAGTTAAATCATACTTTGTAATAGGTGCATGTCATTGGTAGGGACACTACTGATCTAGGAAAAATAGCATTTTGATAAAATGAGCCTTAAAACGAACCCTAAGCCTTATTTTGTACTTTCCAAATATTATAAGAAAACAAAGGTTTTGAAAAAAACTTCATTAAATCTTATGCCCCGTGGCGTTTACGTCGTTTTGGCGGTTATGTGGTAGTAGAATCAGCTAATTGCATTGCTAGCAACAATTCCTCATACTGGAAATAATCAAAATTGTAAAAATTACGGCCGTACGAGCAATTGTTCCTCTTGCCCCATATGGTCGTCTTGCCCCACCTTCCCCTAATACACATGCGAGACATGTTTGCAGTCTCATCAAATCTCCTGAGCTGAGCCGAGAGTAAGGGGTTCTGTAATTCAATATCTAACGGATGGGCGCTTCGCTTGTCATTATCATCTCTCCCGGGTTCTCGGAGCCCAGTCAAATGAAATTATTCCACTACATCACGAGGGTTTTCTTGATTTATTCAGCCAGATCAATTCGTTTATGGTGTTTCATTTCAGCTCGCCGTCCCGGTCGTCGGAGTCGATTCAATCTTTATTAATTGAATGACAGCCAGCATCTTGGCCATCGAGAGTGATTATCGAAACGAACGAGCCAGAGAAGGGTCGCTGCTGATGGGTGACAGAGACAGAGTTGGGAGGGTGACGACGGGGGCATCAAATCAGAAAACGTCCGTTTCGATTCATTTCGAACCAATCGGACGGTGTGGTTTGGATTTTGGCTTGGTTTGGCTTCTGGCTGATGGGCGGCTCTCGTTGTGGTTTATGTTTCCTGTGGTTTGGTATCACAAGCGCAAGACCAACGCGTATCCGTTGCAGACTGCCAACCAACCAACTGTTGTTTTGCGGTAACACGACGACGGCTGGCAAAGTTGTTGAAAGCTCTCAATTTGCACAGTAGCAGCAGTCAATCAACTGTTGGCTAATTGGGTATCGAAGATGTTGATGAATGTGATGTTGGACATACAAATTAGTTCGGTTTGCGTGATGTCGTTGTTGCACGTTCTCCTCGAAAATTGATGAAAAACACTGTGCAACTTAGGAATCACCTATTTTTAAGATATTTTCCTCCAAAAATATGAAAAGGACCTGAATAGTTACGTACTTCTTACATAAAACCGAAATAAATCCAACTCTCCATTCAAACTTTTTTAAACCTGTTAAAATATCTCGTTTTAGTTTTTTTTTTTTTGCATTAAATTCAATCATAAGCTTTGAGTTGAAAATGTTAAGGTGTAATGTATTCTAATATAATTTATCACATGTATGAATAAAAAAGTAGAAACAACTTAAGAGATGCAAAAAAAGAGAAAGTTTGGTTTAAATCGTTGTAAAAATTGATATGAAATTAACGTCATATTTTCTTCCAAATTTCAACAATCATTTTCTTTCCTCTCAAAGAATAGTAACCAAAAAGGAGGCAAGCTTGAAAATCCTTCGTTTTATTTCAGGAAGCAAAGGACAAATGTGTCCATAAATTTTGATTGTCCACAAAGTGTTGCATGGACGGGGCGGGCGCACAAATACATTATCCTTTTTGCGGTGGTGACCCTGATTGTATACACGATGCAGGGGTGGAAGACAAATGACGTAGACATCGGATCATTTCCGCTTGAATCCCTACTCTGGCGGTATTGGATTCCAATTTGTGAAATGGACGAAATTTGATTTGGGTTTTGTTTTAAGGTGATGTTATTTATTGTATTTTTTAGTGACCAACAATGATCATAGTACTTTATTTTTATTTAATTAAATAACCTTAGCTAAATTTTAAACAATTTTTAGTTATTCCTTCTATGTGATCTGTTCCTTCCATTTCAGTGCATTTGCGTATGCAAATTGATGTTTGAACAAACTGAAACATCACTCAGCTTCGATGAAACTAACTGACAGTTGCACTGACGTAAACTGATGGGGCGAGGCGAGAAAGAGAAGCCCAACCTGCCTGCCAAACCCAAAGTCTAGCCGGGACGGCTCGACTGATGAAGCTCAACCCAAGATATTCCAACAGACCCATGCTGGCAAAGTCACGTTGCATCACAAGTGCGATTTTCCGAACAAAACGGTTCTACGGTGGTGGAAATGGGATTGTTGCTGAAAGCGACAGTTGGAAGTGATCACGAAAATGAAGACAGTTGGACCGGGTTAGCTGGCAACGGCGGCCAGAGGACCAGAGGAAGATGATGTGCACCAGCAAGTCGGATGACGTACTAAAAAGGCCGAGCTTCAATCCGACCTGCCGACCGGCTGACTGCCGTGGCAATCACCGACGCCGACGACGACTGACAGAGACGTCAAGAATACGCAGCAGGAGGCTCGAGGCACTAACAACTATTGCCATCCGTGGCTGAACCAACCTGGATCAACCTCACGGGTCAGTCACAGTGGGATTGATTTAGCTTAAATTTCATTTTATTTTTATTTTCAAAATTCAGTGCCTCCAGTTATTGTATCGAAAATTTAAAAATCTTCAAAATTTTGCCCGCAACCACTCTTGGGATTGGCCAATTGTGCCTGTCGGATGACAGCCAGCAGCCGACACTGTTGGCCTCACAAAGCTCGATCCGACGACGGTGCTGGACGCTCTGGTGGCAAAAGGAGATGCGGGCTTCACGCTGAGAGGTTTGATTGACAGCTTCTATACATGGTCTGACGGGTATAAATGACTTATAGCAATTCATCACTTAGTGGAGCTCGAAACATGCAGCCAAATCAGTGAGATATCAAAATACAAAACAATCAAAACTAATTTGACGTCGGCAAATCAGTCGCTCGGTCGGCGGCGATGAAACTGTGTGTGTGAGGCCGTGCTGGCCCTGAAAGCCCTATAGGCCCTATAGTTCGCGGCGGTTGAGATAGAAAGTTTTGATTTAAATTATTAATTCATGTTTTAGAAAAAGTATCTTCAAATAAACTTTTAAAATTATTTGCAACGGCCTTAATAATATGTTCATGTTTTCAAAAAAATGGTTAAAAATTTTGTGGGTTTTTCGATTCCTAAATCGCTATCCTTAACTATTCAAATGACCTAGTCAAAAAACTTAAACTCAAAGAATATCAAATTGTAAATTTTCACAAAACAGTTGCTGCTTTTGAAAACTGCAAAATTCATGAACATTGTTTCCTTAAGTTTAACCTCTTTGTATTATTATTTTTTTCAACTTCAAAATTTTACACTTAATGCAAAATAAACGTATTGTAATCTTTATTTTTGGGAAAAGCATTAAACTGATCTTTTAAAAAACAAATTTATGAAAGGAAAGGCTGCCTTAAATCATACACCACCATGTCAAAAATGTTGAGAAATTTTCAAAAAAGAATATTTTAAAAGTTGTATCCTTCCTTTTTCTTTAGTGCTGTTTGCAACATTTAGGCCGTTGCAAATAGTTTTCAAAGTTTTGTCGTCCTCGCCCCTTCAAAATCGGTTCGAAAAATCATTGCCCCCTGAACAATATTTTTTTCAAAAAACTTCAAAATTTTAAAGGGATTAAGAGTTTAACCAACTGAAAAAAAAATCGAAATGCATTTTCCTGCGTTTAAAATAATATTTAGCATGTCGACGTCGTCGTGCTATCTTGTCGCACCCGCCATTTCGACGTTCCGAGAAAAACGCGTTTTAATGTTTGACCTTGAATAAACAAAAACGAAAGCACGAAATTTAAAAAAAATAACAAACACGTTTTGTTTGGCTGACCATTCTGTGTATTGTCCCGAAGTTTGGTTGAAGTATAATTACAAATGTTTACGGTAGTCTAACTTGTACGTGCGTCAAACGCGTTCTTACCTGATATCCCTTTGGCCAGTTGTCGCATTTAAATCAAATTTCAGGGAGTGACAAGATTGCACGACAGGAATGAAACTTCTTTCATATGAAAAGTGACAAAAAATTTCAGAGCTTTTTTGGCTTTCTTTGAATATCTCAGGATTGATGTCGAATTTTTGGGGATCTGTGAAGGTCAAAAGATGAGGCATTGTGAGCTGCACAAAATGGCTTTCTTAACTCAATTTGGCCCAAAATGCACGTACGCCAAGTTAGCACGACGGCGACGATGTCTAGGATCGATCAAACATATTTTCATTTTTTGTGGAATTCCATCTCTTGAATACCGTCAGTAGGGGTGACTGTGGGTCAAAAAATTATACACCTTTCGTAATTTCTTAATAATAAAAACAATTTAAATAGCATCGAAAATCTTTCAACGTAGATTTGTTCTTAGATAGTTTACTAGCATTTTACCTAAATATGGTGGATTTTGATGAACACTACCTTAAATGCCGATAGTTTGAAAATTGACCCAATCTCACCCCTTAGAGGGGGTGACATTGGGTCAAATGAAACTCAAAAAGATGCTCAAATACAACGATATGGTAAAAACAAGTCATCCAACAGTGTTTCTTGTTCGAGGGAATCGTATTGACACGCTACAATGTTTGAAGTGGAGATTTTCAAACATTTGGGTAGTTTTCGAGCAATTCTAACAAAAATATAAGAAAAATGATTTTTCGAGAGGTCATTTTTGGCCAAAAACGTACCTCAACTTTAGACAGCTGCCAAAATAACAGGATTTTCTCTAGGAACGAGATTTTTTCAGCAAAGTCATCTTAAGATGTCCCCTACACAACCCTTTTAACAGAATTCAGTTTCAATGTCACTCCCACTGACGGTACTTGGATATTTTGAAAACTATTGATTGCAATACAACTGGGTTGGTGTAAAATGCATTTTAAAACAATTTTTCATTCAAATGTTGAGACCATGGCTTGTTATTTCAATGTTTATATTTTTTTGCCCACACCCCCCCTCCCCCCCCCCTACCATTTTAATTTCTTTCGGCACTAGATTGACTTGTATTGATTTTAATTTTATGTTTAAAAAAAAAAATTCGGCCCACCATCGTTTCAAAAATCGATGCCTCAAAGCTCTCTAATGCTAATTAGATAGGAAAACCAGCAAGCTTAGTACAAGAGGATCAGAGGCATCGAAATGTTGGGCACTTTTTACCTAAAAAAAAGCTTGTATTTCTAAATATTATAGACAAAAAATGCTAGTAAACTCTTCTAGAAACACACTCCCACGCTTGTGTGCGCCCATCACTTAGCCCCGAATAGCCGAGCCCCCGAAAACAGCTCCGGAAAGAAATAAAATTAATGTAATAACCCATAAATCTCCGCAGTGCAATTCCACAGTTTGCATACTCCCATAATTTTCTCCGTTTTATTACGTTAGCGGCGCAAGACAAGACCGACGACCGACGAAGCTGTCCGGAACTCCCTTGCAAGCCAGCCTGCAGCGACGACTTGTGGCCCATTACACCAGGACCATCTTCCCAGAAATGGAACTCCGAGCTGCCGGTCGACCGTGCGCATTTTATATGCAAGTAATCTGTTACGATTTCAAAAACCTTGTTGCCTTCAGCCATTCATTCAGAGGGCTGAAGTTGGTCGCCGCAAAAGCGCAGTAGCACCGGCAACCGGCCCAGAACCAGGAACAATCCTTCCCGAAGCCCAAGTCGGCGAAAAGGAGGAGAAGGATGTGTTTCCTGGCGGCCCCCTTGCTTCCTTCTCTCCACACGTGCACAAGACCGATGTGTGAGTTTCACTTGCAGTGGGAAAATTCTCTGAGGTTTCGAAAAATGATGTAATTTTCTATGTTGATTAGATTAAAACTAAGTTTAGATCTTTGCTAGTTTTGTTTAAATTTTGAAATAAAACTCAATTCATATGGACATACGAAAAATTCCAAATTCTTTTGCCAAAATAAAACCAAAAATCAATTGTTTTGAAAAGCTGATTTGTAGAGAATTTTCTAGCAGCTTTTTATAGCAAAGCTCACCGACGACGATGGACGGGACCCCAAAAACCGTCGTCGACGTCGACGTCGTGTGGCATTGTCGTTAGTCGTCGACAGTCGGCAATGTGTTGGTGTGTGCAAAATCGGAGAAGGAACATATTTTATTTCAACAGAAATTTATGTACACAAGTCCAAACTTTATTAGCTTCCATATATATTCAGCAACGTTAATCACATTGAATTATGTGACATCTTTATGTCCTTCTGTCAGGTTCGCATTCATCCTCACACATTGGGCCAGGCCATGCTCTGAAAGGGGTAAGAGTGGGGTTCTGGCCACCCTCCGGTAGCAGCACCATAGACGACGTTGACGACGTATTGCTGCTGGGAGGATGTCCGAAAAGGGGTGACCCAAGAAGCGTCAAAAGCACAAACAGCGCCAGAACCGGAGCACCGAGCAACAGTCGAATACTTTAACCCCCCCTTTCCAAATCCTGCCATGGAAAGAAAGAACAATTCACATTTTTGTGTGTAGGAAGTGCAATAAAGGATGAACAGCAGTGCTTCTGTTCCAGTTTCCATCCTTGCTTGGCGCACTCTGCTTTCCGGTTTAAGCCTTTGGTTGTACACATATTGAAATTTATTTGCTAAATATTACGGCAGTCACGAGCCCGTTGTACACCGGGAAATGGATTGCCTGAGGGTACATCCATTTGTTATAACAGGTGAGAAGTGTTCTTGATGATAGTAAATATTTTATGGACATTTTGATTTGACATATTTTTTTACTGAACCCATCTTAAAGAAGTGGGACCTTCTTCATATTTATATACCGTTATCAGTAATGAGGAGTAAAATGTAAATAAGTGTAAGAATATATCGTCACTTGTGTGCTATCTTGTGACACGTCCTATCCTTTAACAGCAGACGTGTCACAAGATAGCACACAAGCGACGATATAATGATGAATTTGAAGTCTGTTCTAACAGAAACCAATAACAATTATAAAATTTCAAATAGAATTCACCCCATGCCCTTGATTTGACAAAGATTACGGTGTCAAGAAATTTGGAAACATCATAAAATCATCAAAAAAATCATATTATTCGCTCTACAGCATTGCCTTGGCGTTCTCGATTGCGAGATTTCTACTCGAAACTAGGTGTCGGAAGGCTTGATTGTTGAGGCAATTGCAAACCTCATTTTACACCTAAGCTTCCATCCACCCCGGGATTCGAACTGACGACCTTTGGATTGTTAGTTCAACTGCCTACCAGCGACTCCACCGAGGCAGGACCCAGGGAGACGACTCCTACACCTGGATTGAGCTAACGACCTAAACTTTAGGTTAGTCCGGGGTCAACATTTACTTCCCGTCCGACGGAAGGCGTGATCAGACAAATCTCGTCTCGAAAAATGCCACCGGGACCGCCTGGGATCGAACCCAGGCTGAATGGGTGAGAGGTAATCACGCTTACCCTTACACCACGGTTCCCGGCGTCATAAAATCATAAAAAAATCATCATAAAATCATAAAATCATAAAATCATAAAATCATAAAATCATAAAATCATAAAATCATAAAATCATAAAATCATAAAATCATAAACTCATAAAATCATAAAATCATAAAATCATAAAATCATAAAATCATAAAATCATAAAATCATAAAATCATAAAATCATAAAATCATAAAATCATAAAATCATAAAATCATAAAATCATAAAATCATAAAATCATAAAATCATAAAATCATAAAATCATAAAATCATAAAATCATAAAATCATAAAATCATAAAATCATAAAATCATAAAATCATAAAATCATAAAATCATAAAATCATAAAATCATAAAATCATAAAATCATAAAATCATAAAATCATAAAATCATAAAATCATAAAATCATAAAATCATAATATCATAAAATCATAAAATCATAAATATCAAATAAAGTAAAAAAGTTTAATTTTGGAAGGATGAACAAATTTATGGTTAAATATTCGCCAATATTATAAATAATTAAAATAACACATTTTCAGACGGGACCATCCATAAACCACGTGGACACTTTTAGGGAATCTGTTACCTTCCCCCCCTTCGTGGACAAACAATCGCCAGTAAATTACCTTTTTAATTGACATTTGCCGCATAAAGGGTACCCTTTTTTGTCTTCCAAAAAAAGTATCTTGTACCATGTTATTACGCGTTTTTTGTCCCTTTTACTGCCGACGACATATTGGTGCAAAAATTTGCCCTCAGATCGTTCACTCGATTAACATACACATATTTTCACTTCTTGTCGGTTGGCCAAAGCACTTGGCGCGAAATGGTTTCAGCATGTAAATTATGCCGATAAATGGGCAGTCACGAAACTGCACTCTGCAGGCTGACAAAAAAAATTAGTCCAACAACACAACATAGTATGGGAGCCTGAGATGATGTGGATGTGGCCATTCCGGTTGGGCGGCTGACGTGCTCGATAGGTTCCGTGTTAATTCCGCACGTCATGTTTCCTAGCCCATTTTTCACCGCAAACGCAGTGGACAGACTGGGCTGGAAAAGGGTGCATGTCTCACATGTCATAATTATATATTACCCTTTTCAGAATTTTTTAACCCCTTCCTATAGGCACCTTGCTGTTTCTTCATGAATAAATTATCATAACACGATAAATTAAACATCTAAAAAAAGCGATCTCTGATACATTATTATGATCGGTAAATGAAATATAAATTATAGCCTCGTGATGTTGGTAAATTATTACTTTATTTTACGTCCATCGGCATGAGAGTGTTATCATACACAGTAGATAATTCTGTAAAATGGCGTGCAACGATAATGCCATATTGTTACTTCAAACTGAATACCATGAATATTCAATCTCCATAAATGTTGACAACGAAGAAGAACAGCTGCCTAAATTAAGCAAATGTTCCAAGGGGAAATTTTCGATGGAATTCTCAGACCAAATAATAACATTGAACCCAAATTTTGGAAGCATAAGACAAAAATGTACAAATATTGTGATCGCTAGCTGAATTCTATATCCACCGTATCAAAATCTCAAAGAGCTTAGATTAAAAACATTATAGCTTCGATCAAAACAAAGGAGTTATTTGCCGCAAGATTAGATTTGATTAGATTTGATTAGATTTGATTAGATTTGATTAGATTTGATTAGATTTGATTAGATTTGATTAGATTTGATTAGATTTGATTAGATTTGATTAGATTTTATTAGATTTTATTAGATTTTATTAGATTTGATTAGATTTGATTAGATTTGATTAGATTTGATTAGATTTGATTAGATTTGATTAGATTTGATTAGATTTGATTAGATTTGATTAGATTTGATTAGATTTGATTAGATTTGATTAGATTTGATTATATTTGATTAGATTTGATTAGATTTGATTAGATTTGATTAGATTTGATTAGATTTGATTAGATTTGATTAGATTTGATTAGATTTGATTAGATTTGATTAGATTTGATTAGATTTGATGTGATTAGACAAAGATTAGCATTTAATTCCGAATCATAAATTACATTCAAGAAATCATTAAAATTGGCTAAAAATCACCCAATAAAATGTCACGTGGAATTGCTTCTTTCCCCCTTTATGAGGAGAGTGCTTTTGTCGAAAGTGACATCGTAAAAAAGAACAATATATATTTCGGTGTCGTCCCGTCTGGATTACTACGTCCGTAGAACTGTGGAAAAGACCAACCAGGGTGGCACCTTGCCATCGCAGCAACTGCGTGAAAAGTGTTTTGACCAGGGCCTCCTCCTTTTCCATCGTCACAGTACCGCCAGCCACTCGCTAGGTGAGGACCTCAAACAACGACACTAGAAGTAGCAGGCCATGCCACGCTCGTTACAAACTCACTGCCAACTCGATGTCGACTCGGAGCTCTAGCATGACGACCTCCGTATTTCTTGTTGCCGCTGCCAGAGCGTCGTAATTCTTTATACTCCAACCAGCATAAACACATTAGTCTTGAAGTAAAAGTGATATATGTTTGCAATAAATTCTCATTCGTTAGCGTGTGTAAGTTATACTTTTTTTTTACTTTTCTTACCCCATCTTCCGCACGTTTTTCCCATTTCGCTCCTTTTGGGGTTTTGTCCGCACGCCGCACCACTTCAATTCATTTTCTTTATGCCGAAGATGTATTTTCGCTGGGATCGTGCCTTTGGTGTTCTTACCCCCGATTGAGCGCGTGGAACCCTAACCTAACCTCACCTCACCAAGGTTTCCTCGTGTTTCCTGCCACTTGGTCCTGAACGACACTGGTTTGCCGTTCCGTTCCGGGACTCGGGGACAGGCCAAATAAACGATGAGGTATATTTTTTTCCTTGGCGGTCCTCGTACGACGACAACGCAGGAAAACCCACTTTAGCGCGGTGAAACAACTGAGGTGCAGGGGGTACAAAATGTATAAATATAAATTATATTTTATATATCTATTTTCTTGTTACTCAACGCTTCCAAAAATAAAATTTATGTGCTTGAAACGTTCATACTCCCAGTGTCCTGGACGTCATCATTGTCGTTGCCGGCGTCGTGCTCTAGTAAGAACAGGGGTGAAACTTGATTTTAAGAGAGGTATCCCATGATTTGTCGTATCATTTGTGGAAAGATATTGGAATTGGATGGAATGCTAGTTATTATATCTAAGTAAATGCTCTCGTGGATGTGCCACCCAATTGTAGAAGTTACAGAGTAGGCATGAATTGGCATTGTTCAATGCAAAACTTATAGAATGGTTTTTTAATTGCTCAACTCGAAATTTTTGACGGTGATGTCAGTAAACGCTTAATTTTAGTCAAGATATAAAAGAATTGACTTTAAGTTATTTTCAAAAAACAAAATGGTGAGTTATGGGTTGCTGAAGATGATTCCTTACCATTGGTACCCGAAATTGACGATTTTATTTATGAGCAGGAAATGCACTGAAATTCTATTCTATTCATTGGAACATTTTCGTAAAGCCCAAATCTATCATACCTTAACGAAATTGAAGCGTTAGCTGACTCTTCTGCTACACCCCTGCTGGTAGTGTAACCTCTGACTTGCGTCGCTTCAGATAAAAAAGCGAGTGCAAACATATAACAATATATGTTTATTGTCATAATTTATCTTATTTAATACGACTTCCACACTCTTATTCCGTTTCAAGTTTGAAGCTCGGTCCGCTCCGGGATTGTTTTGGCTTGGAGCCACTCACCACTTTACTCTTCGGTTGTTCTTTTTTCATTCTTGTTAAGTTGGGTTCTGCGCCAGAGATTGTGAATCGGGTCACTCTTTTGTTTTAACCGAAACCGAAACCTCACGCATGGAATTTAGCACGATTTTCAACATCACAGGCGCTATGTGACGCCAGATATTTAGTGGGATTTGGTCGAACTCCTGAACTTGGAGGTACATGCAACAATTCCTGGAAAATTTATTAATATATCCACTGTCTCTTTTGAATGGGCACGTATTTAAATTGTATGATAAATTTTGTTGAAATTCCGGAACACGTGCTTATTTCCATTCCAAAGTACCTAACCATACTTTTGAGTGCTCACAGAAAGGAAAGACGGCGGAACAGTTTTTCTGTGTAGTTAATCGACAGTCATATTTCATCCTGAGTGGGATATTTTGTATACTGCGCGCTGCTATACGGCCACACAAATATACCTACTCCAGACTAAGTGAGTGTTTGTTGCGAGTCGGGAAAAAATAAAAGCAGCCGGGGCAATAAATGCGATGTCGACGGAATTTATGTCAGGTTGTCATGCATTAATTATACCAAAGGAGGAGAAATTAGTTTGTCAAAATCAGTGAACGCCGAAATTTGTATGGAATGAAATGAACCGTGCGAATTGATGGTTGTCGGCGCAGTACCGAAAAAACAAGCTGACATTTATGAATGGCATTGCACTTGAAAGTATTTTTTTCCGATAACAGGGTGGGCTTTGACAATGTGGGCCAATAGGTTTTTTATTAACTTGATTTTATGCGTCTATTTTCTTGTTTAATTTTCTATTGCTTATAATACATGTGTAATTTCTATAACAATATTTCAAAAAATCAAATCAAATTATTCGCTCTACAGTATTGCCTTGGCGTTCTCGATAGCGAGATTCCTACTCAAAACTAGGTTTCCGAAGGCGTGATTGTTGCAGCAATTGCAAACCACTTTTTACACCTTAGCTTCCATCCACCCCGGGATTCGAACTGACGACCTTTGAATTGTTCGTCCAACTGCCTACCAGCGACTCCACCGAGACAGGACCCAGAAAGACGACTCCTGCACCTGGACTGATCTAACGACCTAACCTCTTGGTAAGACCGGGCCAACATTTACTCCCCTGTCTGACGGAAGGCGTGATTACGCAAATCTCGTCTCAAAATTTGCCACCGGGAACTTCTGAGTTCGAACCCAGGCCGACTGGGAGAGACAACCATGCTTGCCCCTACACCTTGAGTCCCAGCTTTGATCTCATGTTCTATTAATTAAGCCTAAACCCATATCTTTTGATAAGTGTTTCAGATCGTCAGTCTTGTTGGCTCATCTGAAGAGTCTTTTAATTTCCCATTAAACAACGCGTATTATGATGGATTTGCACACCATTTTTGTTAAATATATTATATCGGGCATCAAAATGACCTTCAATATTTTGGACTCGTTGGACTACATCATGGTTGCGGACATAATTCAAATTTAAGATGCGGCTACACAGCAAAAAAAATAATTTTGGAATGTTGAAAATTTGGAAGGTTAGATAATACATCTTTTTAATGAATATTACCTAAATAATGTGTAAGAATGTGAACCTGATGAACATTCACGAGAAACTGATGAAAATTCATTATTTTCTGATGTAATATTACTCATTGTTTTTTGACACAAAATCTGTCGCCATTTCCTGATGAATATTACCATCATGTCTAATTTCTGTGTAACAAATATATCTAGATTACTTTTTCAAAACAACCAATGCGCCATGGGTTTCCTGTTCAATTGAGACCTTTTGAAAAAGTAAGCGAGATATAATTAACACTTAATTTCTCTTACTTTTGACATGGTTTTTAGACTTTAATCTTAATAACTCGATGAATGGAGAGGTATTTCAAATAACTGTCTAAAAATAAAGAAGTTTTCTTACAAAAAGCAGCCTATTGTTAAGCATAGCTTTTGAATTACAGGGGTGAATTGGATAGGTTGATTTTTTGCAAAATGAAAAATACAAACGGTATGGTATGGAACCGTACTGAGCTTGGTAGAGAAGAAGCAGTTTCAATCAGTTAACTGATTAAATTTAAACATAATTTTGTTAGCTGTTATTTAAAAAAAACAATGATTAATTAGATTGTATTTAAAATCTTAAAGTTTCATAATTCTCTCAATGAAAATGAGTTCAAATCGGAAAATGGATTGCATCATTGGATTCTTTTAGAAATTTTACTTAACGAACAGTAGAGGTGGGAAAAAAGAGTGAGCCTCTCAAAGAGCCGGTTCACTGGAAAGAGCGAACCAACCGTGGCTCACACAAAAAGAATGCGGTTCTTTTTTAAACTTCTGTCTTATGAAATAACCGTTCAAGATGGCTTGATTTTTTATATGAATATAATTTTTTTTTATTTCCCAAAAATTGTAGTATCAAATTTGTTTTTGGAAATTGAATATGCATTTTAAAATATTTCAAAGCTTATAAAAATAAATCCCAAAAGCAACTGATTTTCTAAACAAAATGAAAAAAACTTTTCATTGTACAACTGATCGTACATTAAAGTATTACCGGAATACAAATTTGAGCATTTCAAATTGCATATGTTGTAAAACATTACCAAAATCTACTGAATGGTTTAGAGATTTCTGGAAAAATATATCCTTTTGTCCGATTAAACCTTAGCGTTTATAGAAAAGAGATCACAGAAACAAAATAAAAATCAAATTATTCGCTCTACAGCATTGCCTTGGCGTTCTCGATTACGAGATTCCTACTCGAAACTAGGTGTTCGAAGGCTTGATTGTTGAGGAAATTGCAAACCTCTTTTTACACCTTAGCTTCCATCCACCCCGGGATTCGAACTGACGATCTTTGGATGGTTTTTTTTTTTCTGTTTGAGTATTTAGACACTGAATCCTGATTACAAGGACTATTGTATCGTGTTACCCATTTTTACTGTTATTAAGCATTTCCAGATCTATAACACAGTACCTATTGAGAGGGAAAGTGCTGTTCCATCCAGATGCTGTAAACTCCTTTCCTTGTGCCTTGTGCGCTATGTATCGCTAGAACCGCGGTGACAATTTTTTCGTGTCATTTTTCAAGCTCTTCCCAGCAGCTATTATTTGCCGCGCGGGGTCTTGTAAAGACAATTGTCTTTTTGCAGCGCTACTTTTGCGGTGTTCCCTTTGCTCTGATTTGGACAATGCGACTGGACTGCAGTGCAATACCGATCGGCTGGGCATTATTTACATGCGAAGGCACGAGGAATGTATTTTTGGGAAAGAGGCGCAAAGGAATATCCCAAGATTGATCACATGCTTGAAGAGCACGTGAAGCAACCGTTTTATACTCATGCGGTTGCTGCTACCTCTGAACTTAAACCTAAGGCTGCCACCCTGAGAAGAACCCATGACTTTCCGCTTATGAGGCGAAACCCGTAACCATTCGGCCACAGGAGGTTGGCTTTTTATCTTGAATAGAAAATTATATATTGTTTAGTCAGATACTGATTAGGTTAGAAACCTTATTTTGTTTTTTAATCAATTCACAAAAATAAATTTCTATTTCCAAACATTTACCAGCATCAATCCAGTTATTTCCTCCTACATTTACAGCTCAGTCGTTTAGTAGTACATAGCTTACTAGTCGAGTGAATGACTTTGTCAAGTTGTTCAAATATATACGTTACGACCCCAGCGATTTGTACCACAGCTTTTATCTACACTTGTTGATCTGACAGTTTGTTTCCACCAACTGGGTTGTCCTCCGAGGTTGTTCCATAGGCTAGACAAGCCCCGTCTTTGGAACCCTCTTTCTGAGCAGCGAGAGCAAAAACAAAAATAGCAATTTTTCTTACATCCCACTCGAGCGGTCGCCTGTCGTCGTATGAGCGCTCAAATGTGAAAAGTTGGTTCTTATCGTTCATCTTGCTCTCTGACTTATTTTCGAGTCTCTCACCCGTGGTGTGTTTAATGTTGCCACATATATTAAGCATATTTATTAATATGGGCTTAAATTCATTAGTGATTTTATCGATATCTATTTCATTTACATATTGGCTTCCTCGTTAACTCGAGCGTTTCGTGTGGTTGAGTTTCGGACTTTGGAGTATCTGGAAAGCCGAAGCTCGATCCCTTGGGCTTTCCGATCAGTGAGAAAGATAGAGCACGAAGATATGGGAACCCAATCAGAGCGCATATAAATTATTTCGGGTTGTTTGTGTTCACCTTCGCGGGCATAAATTTAGAAATCATGAACGCTTAATTTGTTCCATTTCCAGCCAAATAACCTTTGTCGGCCTGTCGAGGACAATCTCGTAAATTTAATGACTCTCTCAGAAGGCGTACACCACATCGATGGCCGACCATAACTTTCTACCCGCCGGTATCTCACACCAGCGAAGTTCTCTGAGGTTTTGAAACATTTTTTATCTGTGTCCAAGAAGCCACTTTGCAAAATCTTTTCGTTGAAACAATTATGCATTGTTCCCATTGCTTTACTTCTTTTTTGTTGTTTTTTTATTGATCTTTGAAAAGATTTTATGTATATTTTCCAGAGACCTACACACCATCCCTTCTGTTTCCGCTGCGACCCGAGCCAAACGCAGAGACAGGAGAGACGGGGAAAAAACACCCGACCGCGACCGAAAACTTCCGAAACTATTCGAAAACCGATAAATTACCAACATTCGGGGCGAACTTTATTTATTGCGCTTTGATATGTTTTATAAACGAATAAATAAAACTACACTAATCCCACGTTTGGTGGTGCTGGCCCACGAATAGGGAGTTCGATTTCAATCGATTTTTCGTAATCGCCAAATGGAAATCGCGCCAATCGTGAACGAGCGGCGACCGATCATCAGGTAATTTATTTTATGAGCCACGTTTCTCGCCGGGGAGAGAGAAATGGCTTTTATCGTCAAGTGGATACGGCCTTTATGGTCGTCGTTGGTGATTTTTTGATAATTTATTTGCTTTATCCGCTCTTGATAGTGCTGGCAACTGTGGCTCCGGCAATTTTCTCCCTTTGTTCGCAAATTAGGGAAGAGGATTGTGCAAGCTGGAAAAATGATCAACTGCTCGTAAGAAAAACTTAATATCGGGAGATGCAGGGAGAAGTACACACAGACATTGGCCTGATCCTATTTTTTTCAATAACCTTAATAAATCCTGATGAATTTCAATCTAATTTGTTCTAGTTCAAAAGTTTGCGTCCATGAGTATTCGAAAATATTGTGATGTTCATCAAATAAAATCAACACCCAGAACTAGGCATCGGTATACGAGAGGATAAAGAGCATAGTTCGGTAGCGGTTCACGAAATTACCGAGAGTACTTTACTCATGGGTTCATTTTCCAGAAAAATCACCCTTCAAAAAAAAAGTGTCGGTACCGAGACCTGAACCGAAGACCTTCGGCATATTGAACGGTTAAGTGATTATGTGGCGATCATGCGTTCATATAAGCAACTCAATGGGATGAACTGTTTTCATGAACGAATGAACACGATTTGTTGTTTTTGTTGCGCGAGAGGTCTTTACTCTCGCCAAGTAATACTTTCTCTCGTTTATTTTTGAAAGGACTATCCGCATGGACTTTAACTTTGGGTGAATGAATTCCATCAAATGGGGCAAATCGGGACTTCAGTCTGAATACGGACAGCAGTTTTCAAAGCACTTAAAACAGGGATGACCAAAATATGTGAGTAAAAAAAAGTAAATCTTTCCCAGTTCCTGAAGGGAACACCCGTGAAGAGTATCGGGGCCGGCATTTACAAAGCGGATTCAGTGGCAGTTTTTCACTCAACTAATGTTAACATATTTTGGTTAATATTAACATTCCATAGGTCGCCTCCCTAAGGTGTTGTGATAAGGTCCAGTTTGTGACGATACACTACCTTCCTTTTACTAAGCAATCGAATCCAGAAGGGAAAAGATCACCAGTTGTGTTGGTCCGAGCCGGGATTTGAACCCCGATCTACCGCTTACGAGGCGGAAGCGTTACCACTAGGCTACGTGGCTCGGTCACCAAAATATGGCCCGCGAGGAATTTTTTGTCGCCCGTGGACTCATTTTGAATCATTAAGTAAAATGGCTCCTTGACAGGAATGATATTTCATAATTTTAAATATTTATTTGTTTCTACTTGTCATTTGATAATATTGTTTAAGATTTCATTTATATACCACCTAGAAACCTGAAATTGAATTAATTTTGATCAAGACCATACGACACAAATATTGTGTTCCAAAATCTCATTGTAGCAATTTGAAACTTTTGATTGTGCGTGAAAATAGTAATAATCAAGTTTCAGTCACAATTTTCATCAACCAGTTATCGAAACGTGTTAAAAAGTTTTAAATTTGACTGCATTAAAAAGCCGGTGAAGATAGTTAAATTATAAGTGTTCCATATTATTTATTAGCTACATTGAACAATTTTGCGTGGGCCTGACATCAAACTACAGAATCTGTATGATTTTAGATGATCACTTGATAAACAATTGACAAACAACATAAATCAAATACTGGCAATTTTAAAATGGTTTAACTATTTTTTCAAAATTCAAATTAAAAACAAAATCAAAAAAAAATCTAATTATTCGCTCTACAGCATTGCCTTGGCGTTCTCGACTGCGAGATTCCTACTCGAAACTAGGTGTTCGAAGGCTTGATTGTTGAGGCAATTGCAAACCTCTTTTTACACCTAAGCTTCCATCCACCCCGGGATTCGAACTGACGACCTTTGGATGGTTAGCCCAACTGCCTACCAGCGACTCCACCGAGGCAGGACCTAGGGAGACGACTCTTACACTTGGACTGAGCTAACGACCTAACCTTTTTAGGTTAGTCCGGGGCCAACATTTACTTCCCGTCCGACGGAAGGCGTGATCAGACAAATATCGTCTCGAAAAATGCCACTGGGACCGTCTGGGATGGAACCCAGGCCGACTGGGTGAGAGGCAACCACGCTTACCCCTACACCACGGTTCCGGCTAATAAACAAAATAAACATGCCTTTATTAATTTAAATGTGGTTGCATTCGAAAAACAATGTAATGTTTAAACATAATAAAAATATCTAAATAAGGTAAGTGCATACACAGAAAAAAAAATCGGGTAAATTTACATCATTTATGATGTACCAAAAGTGCACGTCATTAATGATGCGAATTTAAATCAATTTCATTTTAAATTTACATGCCATCCGATGTAAACGAGCCAAGGCAAATAATTTTCAAATCATGTAAATTTCCGATGAAATATACGTAAATTTACCAAACCCGAAAATTTTTTTAGCCCCGCTGAATCTTGAATCCGATGTAAATTTCAAATGCCTTTGTAAATCGTAGTTCAGAAAGATTAAATTTAAGCTTCGTTTTGGATCAAATGGGTTGATCTGGATAAAATTAACCTTTCTGTACCTCGAAACAAATTAAAAGCTTTTTAAAATTACACCAGAACACAGATTCAACGGAGCAACGTTTAAAAAATCTTGACGACCTTTAACGAGTTTTTTCGAAAAAAGTGATGTTTACTATACGGAATGAACTTACATGGTGGTCGGTCTTCTGCTCAAGCCATTCCGTGATCGTGACGTGAACCATGAACTCCTCCTAGATTGACAGCGCGGGTGGAATCGTTTGTTCTAGCAAAATTCTGGTGTGCTTCGTCGATCCTGGGGGTTGAAGCAGCGGCGCGTGCATCCTCATTGCGATCGTCTACTAGGTCATCATTGCATACCCTTGATCGGGTTGAACCACAGCTGCTTTCTGCCGAATCGGAAGGACCGTGCGGTTCTGGCTGAACGCATTCTCACAGACAAACAGACGGGACACTCGAGTTCGGAACCATCGTCCTTCAATAACCGAGCTATAACGGTTATTTCAAATGCAATTAAGCTTCGGCATCCACTCACCCGGCGCTGATGGCGCTGCTGTCGTGACAGCTCGCCCGTCTTTCCTCAGTGTGTGTAATGCGAGGTGTAATGTGTTTTTGTTGTTGTAAAGTTGAGCGTGAGCACGTGGCAGCAAATGAAAACAAAACAAAATATGATAGAATTCAGGAATTCTAACGGTGATCCACAATCCAGGCTTTGCGGGACAAGTTTGGGGCAGTTTCGACCAGGGTCAGATGCCCCACTATTAACCCGGTAGGCCTGCCGCTGCCGAGGCTGCTGATGAGGCGTCCGCTACTGCGGAGGAAGCCAGATTGTGTGGTGAAGTCATCTCCTTCGAAGCAACCTTGGAGCAATTGCTGCTTAAATTGCTGCTGCTGGTCGTCCTTTTGGCGATGTTGCGTCGATCGTGAGCGCCACTCAATCTTCATCCACAGTTGTTCTGTTTCGATGTAAGAGTTTGCGGCAGCGTTTTTTGGAATCTCTGCGACTTTTTTCATCTCATTCGTCACTTTTTGCTGTTTAACGCAACTTAACTACTCCGTGGACACGTTTCCCTCGGATGTTTCGAAACGCCCATCGTTGGGATAAATTCCGGTAGATTTGAATTGATTTTTTTTTCTATTTCGGCGGCCACTACTGGTGTTTTCGTAACTTATATCTTGTATCTTGTTGATCAGGTGTAATGGTTCGAGGTTTCGGGAGAGTAGTAATGTTGGACAGTTTTTGGGAGCAACGGGGAGGACCAGTGGTTTGGTCTCTGTCGTTGCGGTTGTGATGCGTCGTTGCTAATGCTGCCGCATGGTTTGGCCGTCATCTTCGGCCGTCGGTGTTAATGTTTATTTTTATTTCATCGAGTACTGACGATAAGCAACAACAACATTATTTAAATCAGCTGTTGATGTTTACAATCGTTAAGGCTTGATTGTCTCACGCATACACTGACATGACACATGACATTAATGGGTTTGTATTGGTATGTTTGGGCTGCGCTTCGGCATAAGCTCACCAGGCAGCACTGGCGTCGCCGTGATTTGGTGGTTTGATGAAGGACGATGATTTTCAAAAAATATTTGTATGGAGAGTCACGTCTGTTTGTCTGTGGCATTCTGGTGGTAGTAGCAGAACAGCAGTATGCTCTGAAAAAGAACGCGTACGGTTAGATTGAGGGGAAAATCAGGAGCAACACGAGAAAAGGGCGGATAAGCATTTTGACATCTAGAACTATTCTGCAAATTTCGAGCCAACAGGTAACTTTTTCACAAAACTCGATGTCTTAAACGATAGCTGGCCTTCTCAGCTACCATCTAACATAGCGAGTTTTGTTAAATAGTTACCTGTTGTTTCGGAATCTGCAAAATAGTTCTAGCTGTCGAAATGCTTATGCGCCCTTTTCAAATGTTGCTCCAGAAATGGTGTATACGATAAGTTCGATACTTGCCACCCGAATATCACACTCAATACACTCTAACGAAAGTTTAGCTGATTCGAAAACCTGACCCGCAAAGTAGCAAGCATTTGGAATGGGCTGAAAGATAAAAGGAATCTGTTACTAAATCTGGTGTCATGCAGCCTGACAAAATTACTCCTAAAAGCACTAATTGAGCAATCCGCTTAAATTTGTTTGCTTATTGCACCTGATGACTAGGGTTAGTGAAATTTCACGATTTCGCGGACAGCGTGAAATCCGCGAAATTTTGCTTTTTCCGCGAAATCCCGTGAAATTTTATGTTTGTGTGAAAATGTTACGATTTAACTAACTATAACTTATCAAACTCAAAAAGCAATAAAAATAATCCCATGAACTACTGTAGAATTAAGCTAGTGAATACCCTGGTTTAGTTACTAACATAGGGTTAGTGTTTTTTACGATTTCGTGGACGGCGTGAAATTCGTGAAATTTATCAATAATCTCGAATCATTTGAAAAAAAAAAACACTTAATAAATATTTCATCCGTAAAGACTATTTAATTAAATTTTATTAATTTTCAATTGAAAAGCTTGAATATATAATATGTATGTCAAAATGATATGAACCAATTTGAAGAAATGTTCAGATTTTTTAGTGTTTTTTAAAAAACTAACTAAATTTAGTAATATTTTCATTCACTGAATTAAAAATATCACTGCTATTTAATTTGAAAGCTATAGTTTTGAGATAAATTAAAAGTATCAAGCTTGATTATTCCAAATAAAATAAAGAGTATTTTCAAAACATATCAAATTTGTTTGTTAGTCCTGTTTAATTTCAACGATATTTATTTGGGTTCACAGCAAAAAAAGTAGTAATCCAGCTGCGTGTAAAAGGCCTGGGTGTAAAATAAATGTTGCATTATTTTATTAAATTCTATGTAATATTACACCCTGGAACATGTAGCCCATCAGTATGACAAACCTTCTCAACCGAAATGTCAAGCTCATATATGCGTTTATCCTTTCAATTCGTCATCGGTCTGATGGCCGAGCGGGCTAAGGCGCCAGTCCTTACTGTTGGTGCTGGGTTTGAATCCCGTCGGCTGCAACTTTTTTTTTGTGTTTACAAAAATTGTACATGCAACGTGTAATATTATGTGTCTTTTTTGACGAAGGTGATGTGCATGCTTTTGCATGCGATTTTACCATCGGATTTTTTGCTGTGTTTATATGGGTGAATGATTTCCGTGAAACTTAAAAAAATTTTTTTTTTGTTTGCTTCTATCATTTAGAACAAAAAACAGCGATTTTGTTAAAAATAATATTATTTTTGCAAATTGATTATAAATTTAGTTTTTTGAAACTGAGCTGAAAACCTTAAAAAATATGTTTAATTGGCTAAATGTTGCAAAAAATTCAATTTATTTTACTCATTTTGAGCATAAGAGTAGTTTCTGTGATTAGGACATATGATTTTCAGAGTTATTTTGACATTTTTCAAGTCCCGCGAAATTTGAGTGAAATTTGGTATTTTAAAATTGAGGTCCCCGTGAAATTTGCAATTTTCGAGCGTGAAAAATCACTAAGCCTACTGATGACACATGTTGCAGTTGCTTACCGAGCTCTGCATTAGTTTAAGCCGATTGTCCATCTTGACCCGCAATTTTTGCGGCACCAATTCCGTCTGGGACGACGTCAGTGGTGCTCCAACGACGACCGCGATTTCCACAATTGGGATTGTTGTCAGACGAATCGAAGACGAGCCTTGCTTTCTGCTGAAAACAAACAATTAGTTAATAACATTACGAGTAATCAACCCAAATCATCTTTACCTAAGGTTAGGCATCGACACCCGTTGAAATCCTGTCACTGGATGAAATCGGACCAGTTCCACCGGATGAATGCCGCTCTTCACTTCGCAGCTCGTTACTCCAGCGCCATTTAATTCTTCTATTTGGCCTCTTTGGACACCGATTCCTTGGAACTCGTTTTCCCGGTTGAAAAAAGTAAATTTTCATAGAACTGCACTCGAGTTTTTTTATTTGGTAAACAAAAACTCACAAGCGATTACAGTCATCGCAGCAGGCTACACTGAACACTTCAAAATAAAACCCAAAACAAACAAACCGAAACAAATTTTACACGCTGCAAGAGAATTAACTGAAATCGTACACGGTCACGAATTCATACCTACTTATTGCAAACTATATTGTCTATTGCACACAAAATAAAAAAAATCATGATATGCTGAGTTTGTTTTTCTACTTTTACAACTGAATTATTCAGTTCAACCCAAACAACACATTTGGGAGCGTTCTTTTATTACGTAACGCAGTTGAGGGGAGAGGGTCGAAGGCTGTCTCATGCTTCATTTTTTTCAATTTTTATGGAAATGTAGTTACGATAGGGAGGAGGTCCAAAAATCTTTTTTTTGCGTTACGTTATTACGTAACGCAAAAAAAAGATTTTTGGAGATTTTTGAACGCTCCTTTTAGTACCTAGTTTGTATTTCTTGACTTTTTTTTGATAAGGTCCTATAAACAAATGTAAACATTGAGTGTATCCCTTTCACACCTTATGTCAAAGTCCATCGGAGTAAGCGGGATACACTCAATGTTTACATTTGTTTATAGGACCTTATCAAAAAAAAGTCAAGATTTAAACTCAAAAAAGTGTATGAAAAAGTGGGGGGTAAAACGAAATCAGCCAATCAATTTTGAAAAATAAAAATTTAGTTTGCACTTTTTATAATTTTAATACGTTTGAAACAACAATATGTAGCGTTTTTTTTTAAAAAAAAGGTCAAAAAAAATATAATTTTTTGCTTTTTGGGTGTTTTTGAAAACATCTGACTCCAAGCGGTCTCATAACACCCAAAAGGCAAATTAAAAAAAAATTAATTGGACCTCTTAAAAAAAAAATAGAATCTTCTTTGAATGATGAACGTACAAAGATATTACTCATTCTCGATTCTAATCAATAACATAACAAATCCAAGGAATTCTAAACCATCTTGTGATAGTTTTCTTTTTATTTCAGCTCAAGATTTTTTTTTATATTTTGTTTTGTTTTTTTTTTTTTGCGGAACTGTAAAGTTTATTTTAAATGGCTATGATTGGAAAATAAAAATGGTAGACATTTTTTTGAAAACTAAAAAATCCAAGGAAAATAGACGACATTGTCAGTTTCATTATATTAAATAAGTCGTTGAACGTGACGTCATTTGACAGTTCATGTGTACCAAACAGGCATGCCAGATTTTGCAGATTTTCGGGCACATCACAAAAACGCAAATTAATTTAACTTGAATAAAAAACAATCTTTTAAAAAACTTCAGCATAAAACCGTAAAACGTTTATCTTTTTGTAAGCAAATTATGTTATAAGAAATCAACGATAAACATGGTTAAACCACAGAGTAACACAGAGCGAGCAGTCCGAAGAAATGTCATTTTATTTTTTGGCTCCATAAGGTTTGCTGGTAGCAGGCGTGCGATGTACCTGCGATGTACCACAAAGTGGAACCAAAAATCAAATGGCAGTAGTGACTCTGTCTTACTCTGTGGTTAAACAATACGTTTGAGCATTGATGCTGTGCTAAAAAATCTCGAATCTGGCATGCCTGGTACCAAAGCGCACACGCACCCATATTTTAACAGATAAGTAAAGCAAAGTAACCCACTTTAACGACCCCCGGTTCTTTTGTGGTCTCTGTTCCAAGTTTCTGCTCATTTCTAGGAGTCCGAAGGTTGTTGGTGGTGTGGTGAGTCACCCAAAACCTCTTTTACGCAAATGGACCAACGTTTACTTCCCCATCCGATAGAAGGCTTTAACAGATACACACGACACGAGTCAAAATCCTAACCTCTTAACCGAGTCATCGTAAAACCTAATTTGGCTTTTTGGCTATATTTTGCCGTGCATAATTGTTTTATGTTATACGACAAAAAGCAAGCATATTATTAAACTTAAAAAAAAGTAACGGAATTGCTCGCTTCATGTGTCAAAAAAAATAAGTTTTACCGTAGTTTAACAAAAAAAAAAGCAATTTGATAATTTGAACTTCATTTTACCTTCCTAACACGATACCCATTTCAACATAAAGTAACGGTTAACGAAAATTTGCGTACTCTGCTTGTCGGAGTTGTAATTGACCCAAATTTTTAGCATGTAAAAATATGCGTGTAGTCCGACACTTTTGACGTTCTGTTTCGTGTTTGAATCGTAGAAAGAGGTTGGGGCTATAGTAAACAAAAAAAGTTTCAATTTCTTTGTCGATTTTTTTAAAATTATCTTATCGCATTTTCTAGCTTAAAAAGTTTTTAAAATTTTAACCGAAAGAGAAAAGTGTTCCTTACCGCCTAATATTTCGGTGACCTAAACCGAATAGGTTACCGTTCGAATGCGAGAAATCGATGGGAATTTTGACGGAAGCAAAGCTGCGTCTTCGAAAAATGATTTAAGGAATTCCAGCTCAGTAGGGATTATATCAAGAAACAAGGCTTAACCTCATCCCACTCCCAGCAAACCGTTCTTTTTCATGTGGTAAGTTAACCTCGCGGTTTCGGTTTAAACAAACCTTCAGTAAGCACTGACAAAATCTCCAACCTCGATGCCAGCAAAATGATACCATATTGCAGATCCACCGGAAACGGAAATAAGTGCGCAAATCTAAGCTAGCCCATAGCTATTCGGCGTAAAAGCTGGTACTTCATTGTCAACTTTTGAGTTCCGGAACCGTTCTGAGGTCTAACAGAATGCATGAGAAATTCAGGTGAAAAAAATTTAATCATTACTTCGAAGAGTAATTCAAGCAAATTCATGTAGACACACTAACGATAAAGTTTAATCAAACAGGACATCCTGCTCACGTCAGTTTATGTTTTACGTCGGGAACGAGCAGGATGCATTGTTTGTTAACACTTCGTCTTTAATTCGTCTCCATTGTTTTGCTTGAATTATGCTAAAGGACTTAAATGTGTGCCAAAAAGTCTATAAACAACATCTTTTATGAAACAAATCAACTTGTAATTCCGTATTAACTTTTCAATCGGGCGAATCAGTAGATGTAAACAAACAGACTATCGCACTTGCTCTAGTGATAGTTCGTTCACGTTGAGTAAGAATAGGATAGGCAGCTTGTTTACATCTGCGGATTCGCCCAATTGAAAAGTTAATACGGAATTGTAGACTAACCTTTCATTTAGCGACTTATGTTGAATGCTTACCAATGTTCAAAACGTCACTGATTTGAAATTTTACTAGCAATCAAGTTCCAGCCCCTCAAATCAAACTGCTTCCGCAACCTTCTCCGAAGTGCAGTTGTAACTATCGTTACTATTCGGTAGTCGAAAGAATTACAGCCACTAATGACATCTATTAGGATATTTTCCACTAAAGTCTAGCTTTGACATGGTAATTGATCGGAAAACACTTCCACTTTGCTCCGCGCGAAATATCAAAAACGAATCGAATGCTTTGTTTTGGTTTGCTGTCATTCGCAAAACAGTTTGCAATTGAAATTTAAATGTCTTTTAAGTTTACATCTAGCAAATTTTACATCGGAAATGTGTTTACATTTCTTTCACATTTTCAAATTTTTGTTTTTCCAGAAATAAAAGTTCAATTTAAATGAAATTCATGCATTACATCGAATCTCATTTTACATTGAGGCTCTTTAAATGCAATTCAAGTTTTTACATTGAATTTCAAATTTACATTGAGCACGTTTACGTTCAAAACATGGTTTCAGTGCTGGGTAAATTTACATTTTTTTTCTGTGTAGGAACATACAAAAAATGTAATAAGCATAGTTTCTCATAAAACTAAAGTTTCCAGATCATGAAAAAAAGAAAATCAAAAAATTTTGCTGTAAAGAATTAACTTCAATAAAGAATCTGTAAATTTGCACAATTTATGAAATATCCTCCCACTAAGTTGACACAGGTGAAGTTAGTTCAACGAAAGTCACATCATTCGGTGCAGTTAGAGGGTGACGATTCTCGAGACTTTCAATTTTCCGGGAATCGATAGTTGAATTTGACCATTTCCCGGGAATTCCGGGGACCGGGAGTTTATTTTGACTATGCCAATATTGCCAAAAATGTTAAATGAAAAGTTGAAAATGTGTTTCTTTCCAATGAATTCAGTTACAACTGATTCATACAAATTATGTGAAATGTTAATTTAAGTTGTCTCATTATTTTGATGAACTTTATAAAACCTTTTGATTTTTTTCTGAGTATAGCTGATATATAATTTCCCAGTATAAGTAATTTTGCAATATAATAAACAACGACTCAAAACAATAAATTAAACAGTTTTATTTTTGAAATTTTTAAGGTCAACTGGGTATATATTCATTGGTGAAATATTTACAGTTATCAGGAAAACCCAAATGTCCACAAAAAAAAAACAGTTTATAATACAGCAATTCCATTTCAAAAGAGGCTAAACCGAAAAAAAGTTCTCCGATCGTTCTCGAAATTTTTCTGGGGGTTCCTTGGCCAAAACAATTAGACCCGTTTTTTATTTGGCCATTAAGGTGACCTACATTATGCTAGGTTGGTTCGAAATATGGCAATTTTCGTCATTTTTCGCAAAAACCATTTTTTTCAAAAAAAAATCATATCTCTGCGTCATTTCATCCGATTTTAAGCTGTCTTAGACGTAAAAGAAAGGTGATTAGTTTGGCTATTTGAGAAAAATCGTAAAAAATCAAAAATCAAGCTTAACATTCGAAATAGTCGTATGAAAACTTAAAATGGCGTTTTCATCGTGTCTGGATCAAAGAGCCTATGTCTTAAAATATTTTTATTGGATTCTTCGGAAAATTTCACATCTATATATATAAAAAATTTCGACGGTTTTGTTCGAACGCGAATCAATTCAACACGGAACGTCGGATCAAGGTGCTCTTTGTTGCGTTGGGTTCGTATAAGCCTGTGGAAGGTTCTTACGCCAAAAAGTTACAACTTTGGCCAATCTGGAAACGATTCCGGAATATCTGCAGATTGTATGGGAAAAGCTGAGTAAAATCAAATTTTGATCACAGGAGGCTGAATTAGCAAAGAAGCAAGAAACGTCAGGAAACCAAAAAAAGGCAGGACGAAGTTTGCCGGGAAGAGCTTGTAACATATAAAAAAATGGTGATGGCGCACCGTACGTTTCCGAGATATGATTTTTTCAGTGTCTTGCGAACCTTCGAGGTGAACGGACACTAGAGCTGCGGTATTTTTTTTTACTACCTAAGCTCAGAGTTATTTCAAACAAAATTCACAGTCTTTTTAAAGACTACCTGAGTTACTTTCCAAAATTCTAAACAGTCTTTTCAAGACTAACCCCACCTGAAATTTTGTTGTATTTTACAAACGAAGCCATCTTTTTAAGAGAACTTTGATTGCAAAATGCGTCAAAACAAAGGTAAACGCAAATCTTCTGAAGATTTGGTCGTTACGTCGGTGAAGCGTTTGAACGCTAAATCGGCTAACGGAAACAGAAAAAGAAAACAGCCTCTTCTGAGGTCTGATTCTGATTCTGAAAGTGAGGTCAATCCTCCAATTCCATTGGCAAACGGTTTCGGTGTTTTATCCGAAACTGTTGACAAGGATCCTTCTCCTCGTACTGAGCCTACTGCCGTCGAGAAACGAGTAAAGGCTCCGCCAATTGTAGTGACTTCCGTCTCCGATTTGGCCAGCTTTCGAACGCAACTGAAGAATTGCAAGGAAACTTGCAATTTGAAGGTTTCGTTCCAGCTTGGTCGAAGAGGAGAATGTCGCTTGTTGACGGAATCTTTACAAGATCACCAAACTTTTGTTGGTTATTTGAAAAACCACAAACACAATTTCTACACGTATGAGACCAAGAATGCTCGTCCATTCAAGGCGGTCCTGAAAGGTCTCTCCAACGACTTGTCGGTGGATGAGATCAAAAACGAACTTAAGGTGTTGCTTGGCTTTGCCCCATCCCAAGTAATACCAATGAAGAAAAAATCAAACGGGAATATTTCTCGCTTTGGTTTGACTTTACAATTTTATCTGATTCATTTCAACAGAAATGAAATCAACAATTTGAAACTTTTGGACAAAGTTCAGTTTTTGTTCCATGTACGGGTAAAGTGGGAGCATTTTAAGAAACATGGCGGTAATGGCCAGAATCTGACCCAGTGCCGGCGTTGCCAGGCATTCGGTCACGGTACTGATCATTGCGCCATGGTTCCAAAATGCATGGTTTGCGGGGATTCTTCTCACGACAAGGACAATTGTCCCGTGAAAGAAGTCACCCAATTTAAATGTGCAAATTGTGGTGGAAATCACAAATCAAATTTCTGGTATTGCCCCATCAGAAAAAAGGTTTTGGATTCTCGTGCTAGGTATCAGCCGAAATCCAAACCGAAATTTTCTCAAAGTCAGGTTGTACCTGCATCTTTAAATCAAACGTTCGTGCTGTCTCACTCGAACAATGCTAGAAATACCCCTACCGTGGAAAAGTTAGGTAACACTAATGGTATTTCTTATGCCAACGTCGTTTCGGGTTCGGGTTCATCCACGAATTTTAAATCCTCTACCATTCTTCCTGAAATTGGGCAGGTACCTCAAATTTCATTTGAAAATGTTTCTACTGGCAACGCTTTGGGATCTTCTGATCTCGGCGATGTTACGTTTGAAAAAATGACTTTTTTGCAAAACTCACTGTTTGGTTTGATTCGAAGGAGTCTGGCAACATTGCCCCCGTGCGGTTGGTGGCTTCGTGGTCCTCCGGTTTTCGAATGAATTTGTCGTGTTTTCGGGAGTTTCAGGGGACGGTTGTGTGTTCAAGTCGTGGATAGTCTGCCGGGGCTGCTTGAGAAAGTGAAAGTTTTTCGAAAACAAAGTTTTAAATCGATTTTCCTCCAAAAAATGCTTAAAGATAAACAGTGTTTTCTTTCTTTGTTGCCCATTGCACGCGGTCGGTGCGTTGCAAGCATCAATCTTGCATGCAAGTGCCAGCTTTTAAATGTAAGCTTCGCTTTCCTGCAGGGTTGGCCGCAAGTGGCGTTTCCGTCTTTGTTGTGATGGGGGAGCGAGGGTCGTCGTGCGTTACAGGAGAGCTTTTAGGTCAGGGATGCCAGCTAGTGTTTTTGAATATCTGTACATTCGAACTGTTATGTTTGTACAAGCTAGCAATGAGAAAAAGTGAACAAAATAAGAAATTTAATGCAAAAGAAACTTTTTACGCCCGTTTCTCGAGTACGAATCACTTGTTTGGACATCTGTGCAACGGAAGAAAAAATATGCAGCTGCTCTTGTGGTTTTGATAAATCAACCAATGAAGGATGACTCCCGTGAGTTTGTTCCGTGTTAATGCCTGGTGTGTGTGTGTGTGTGTGTGTGTGTGTGTGTGTGTGTGTGTATGTGTGTGTGATTACTTGCGTGATAAAAATACAAAATATGCTGTTTTCTAGCGCCGGCAGAATTCTTCAATATGAATCGCGCGTTTAAAGCAATATCTCCTGTTGGATTATTAACCTGAATTTTCATTAACAATGTTCATGTTCTATTCAAGAATTGTGTTCGGATTAGATTATGTAGGTTTCGCAATTTTTATTTTTTTATATACTTTCTTTAGTCATCTTGAACGGGATTTGCAATTGTCGTTATGACTGTGTCAACAGAATTGATTTACTTATAAGATCCTTTATTTCCACAGCCGGCTGTCTAATATTGGATCATA
This sequence comes from Culex pipiens pallens, assembly GCF_016801865.2. Taxonomy (NCBI): domain Eukaryota; kingdom Metazoa; phylum Arthropoda; class Insecta; order Diptera; family Culicidae; genus Culex; species Culex pipiens. The sequence goes on from NC_068938.1 coordinate 115,300,870, forward strand.
AACAATTATTCGCGTCGGGATTAAAAATTTAAAAATACTAACAACAAACTAAATAGAAACTGATTCGACAGCAACATTTAGTTGCTTTAGAATAAACCTTCAATCGTTAAAATTTTAATTCCGCACATTCACTAAACGGGAAATGTCTCAACAGCAGCATCCGATTGCTTGCCTTGAGAATAATAGTTTATCCGTTAATCTCACTTATGCCAATGGTCGTATCGCTTGCTTAGGGCGAATCCCAGACCTTTACCTATCACAACTACCAACTCCCCGCGACACTTACGCAACCCTGTTGTTTAAATTCGATCAAATTTGGTCAAACGGTCTATTTGGTCGAGTTCCACAATAGGGTTGGGAAAAAGAGCCTGCGGTTTCGCTACCTTTTTCTAAGTAAGTCAAGCATCAACATTTCCCGTGCTCCGCATCCTTTTTCCTTCCCGGTGAATGGTGGAGATGGGAGCGGCCGGCAATGGATGGCTTTCATGGTGCTGCCTGTCCTGTTCTGGTAGAATTGGTTTTAATTCCCTTTAATCAATATCTAAGCAACCTGGGCTGGACAATCATCACATATACATGACGAAATCCAGTCTGCAACCCGCTAAGATCACCATCTCCATGCGAATGCGAATGCGAATGCGAAAAACTCACTGTTTGGTTTGATTCAAACAATGAGTAATGCTACATCCATGATGGAAGCAATCCAGATTGGATTAAAATTTGCGAATGATGTTGTTCTTACCCTGAAGTTTAATCATGGATCTAAGTAATTCTATCAATATTATGAATTTTAATGCTCGCTCTTTAAAAGCGAAAGAAAATGAATTTTTCAACTTTTTACGAGTTCATAACGTGCATGTTGCTGTTATAACCGAAACATTTTTAAAAACTGGCACTTATTTGAAAAGTGATCCAGATTATAAAGTTATAACCAATAACAGAATGAATCGAAATGGCGGTGGAGTTGCAATAGTTATCCACCGTAGTATGACTTATAGCACGTTACGTGACTTTAAGTTAAAAGTTATTGAAAGTTTGGGCATTGAACTTGAAACTTCTTTTGGGAAAATTATGATTGCAGCTGCATATTTGCCTTTCCAATGCACTGGGGAAAATAAAAATTATTTCAAAGGGGATTTGAATAAACTTACTCGGCATAGATCTCGATTTTTGATCATCGGTGATTTTAATGCCAAACACCAATCTTGGAATAATTCAAAAGTAAATTCCAATGGTAAAATTCTATTCAGAGATTGCACTTCTGGTCTTTATTCGGTTTTATTCCCGAATGGGCCAACTTGCTTTTCTTCTGTTAGAAATCCATCAACAATTGATTTGATTTTGACAAATCAAAGTCAGTATTGTGGTCCTTTAGTGACTCATGCTGATTTTGATTCTGATCACCTTCCAGTAACTTTTTCACTTTCTCATGAAGCAGTTACCAGACCCAATAGTTCTGTGTTTAATTACCACAAAGCTAATTGGGACAGGTATCAGCATCATATTGAGAATAATTTAAATCATGATTTTGTTTTAGAAACCAAAGCTGATATTGATTCAGCCTTGGAATCTTTAACTAATGCAATTTTGGATGCTAGGAATATTGCTATTCCAAAAGTCCAAGTCAAATTTGATTCTCCCATTATTGATGACGATCTTCAGCTTTTGATTCGTCTGAAAAATGTTCGCCGAAGACAGTATCAACGTTCTCGTGATCCTGCACTGAAGCGAATTCAAAAAGATTTGCAAAAGGTTATTGACCACAGATTCACTCTCCTGCGAAATGAAAAGTTCGCAAGAGATGTCGAACAAATTAAACCTTATTCCAAACCTTTTTGGAAACTTTCAAAGGTTCTTAAGAAACCTCAAAAACCAATCCCTTCTTTAAAAGATGGTGATAATATTCTATTAACTAATGGGGAGAAAGCTCAAAAACTTGCTCAGCAGTTTGAGAGTGCTCATAATTTCAACTTAAATGTTTTGAGTCCTATTGAAGATCAAATTTCAATAGAATTTCAGAATATTGTTGATCAAGAATTTTCATCAGATGAAGTTTTTAATACAGATCTGAATGAAATAAAATCTATTATCAAAAAATTTAAAAATATGAAAGCCCCTGGTGAGGATGGCATTTTTTACATTTTAATTAAAAAATTACCTGAAGCAACTTTAAGTAGCTTGGTCAAAATTTGCAACAAATGTTTTGATTTGGCATACTTTCCCAGTAGTTGGAAAAATGCCAAAGTAGTTCCGATTTTAAAACCGGATAAAAATCCTGCTGAAGCCTCAAGCTATCGGCCCATTAGTTTGCTTTCATCTATTAGTAAATTATTCGAAAGAATAATTCTTAATAGAATGATGACGCACATTAATGAAAATTCAATTTTCGCTGATGAGCAGTTTGGATTTCGCCTTGGGCATTCAACTACTCATCAGTTGTTGAGAGTTTCAAATTTGATTCGAAGCAACAAATCTGAGGGCTATTCTACTGGCGCTGCTCTTCTAGACATAGAAAAAGCATTTGACAGTGTTTGGCATAAAGGTTTGATTGCGAAATTAAAAAGGTTTAATTTTCCGATTTATATCGTGAAAATTATCCAAAATTATTTGACGGATCGTACTCTGCAGGTATGTTATCAAAATAGCAAATCTGATCAACTACCTGTACGTGCCGGCGTCCCTCAAGGAAGCATTTTGGGTCCAATTTTATACAATATTTTTACTTCTGACTTGCCTGATTTGCCTCCAGGATGTCAGAAATCACTTTTTGCTGATGATACAAGCATCTCCGCCAAAGGTAGAAGCCTTCGTGTCATCACTAGAAGATTACAAAAAAGCTTGGATATTTTCAATTCTTATTTGAAAGAATGGAAAATTACTCCAAATGCTGCAAAAACTCAACTTATTATTTTCCCTCACAAACCAAGGGCTGATTTTCTTAAACCAAAGAGTCATCACATTATAAAGATGAATGAGGTAAATTTAAAGTGGGAGGATAAAGTGAAATATCTTGGACTTGCTTTTGACAAAAACCTTACTTACAAGGATCACATTGAAAGTATCCAGGTTAAATGTAACAAATATATTAAATGTTTGTATCCACTTATAAACAGGAATTCTAGACTTTGTCTCAAGAATAAACTGTTAATTTATAAACAAATTTTCAGACCTGCCATGCTTTATGCTGTGCCGATCTGGACAAGCTGTTGCTTAACCAGGAAGAAAAAACTTCAGAGGATTCAGAACAAAATTCTGAAAATGATTCTGAAACTTCCTCCCTGGTTCAGCACCAGTGAACTTCATCAATTAGCCGAAGTTGACACTTTGGATGTTATGTCCAATAAGATAATTGATGCATTTCGACAAAAATCATTGCAGTCTTCAGCTGCATTGATCCGCTCTTTATATAGTTTATAAGTTAGTTTTAAGGTATCCCTTTTCCCTTTTGTACATGTAGGACCTCCTACATTTGAAATCACTGAATAGCGAAAGCTACAATATTTCATGAATAAATGAAAATTGCTAGTATTTAAAATTGAGGTGAAAAGTCATCGATTGTGATTGGACACTCAATAATATTTGAACTGAATGAATGTACATGGAAGAAAAAAATCAAAATAAATATAAATCAAAAAAAAATAAAATAAAAAAAAAAAAAAAAAAAAAAAAAAAAAAAAAAAAAAAAAAAAAAAAAAAAAAATTATTTTTTCAAAATAAAAACTGAGTTTTTCGACGCGCCACGCGCAAAAACGAAAAAAGACGAAAACGAGAAAAAAACAACTTTTTTCAATAAAACTGCGATAACTTTAAAATTTCGGCGATGACCTATACATGTTTGGGTAGGGGAAATTCTCGTATTTTTGGCAGGTTAAGCACTCGCTCCTAACTGAATCCAATTTGCTGATTTTCACTATTTAAACAACTTATTTTTCAAAACGTTTGATAGAAACTTTCTTGCTCACTTCTTATTGAGCTATTTATAACTCGAGTTCAGCTAAAACGCTTTTAATGAGCTGTAATTGAATGTCAAAGCGCTGATATGGCAACATTAGAGGCACGCTGGAATTAGATGCTGTTCCCCTACCAAAAGTTGCGTCTTTCAATTACGAAAATTTGAAAATTACGAAAAAAATGGAGATATGATTTTTTGAAAATGTGATTTTTGCGAAAAATTACGAAAATTGCCATTTTTCGAACCACCCTAGCACAATTATTAGTCTAATTATTTTGGCCAAGAAACCCAGAAAATTTTGAGAACGCGAACTTTTTCTTCGGTTTGGGTTCTTTTGAAATGGAATTGCTGAATAAACAGAAGAAAATAATTTAAAAATAGAACATTTAATGTTCTTAACAATTTTGAATTTTTTAAATATTTTTTTCTGATTAGTTTATATAATTTTGCTTCGATATTTATAGGTTTAAAATTTCCCGGGAGTCTCGACCGAATTTCCCGGGAATCAAGAGGTTCAAAAATGGTCGATTTCCCGGGAATTCCCGCTCGTCACCCTCTAGGTGCAGTCAACGTCGGTGTCAGTCCAGGATGCGTGACAAGCTACCGCTTAGTACCCTGTAAAAATAATGACAGTTCTCAATCTGAGCCATCAACCAACGAAATCGGGTGCCTCCAAAAACGGCCAATTAATTAACCGACTAAGTTTGGATGCGTATTGTTTACAAAATGGACTTAGCGAAATTATTTGCTATTTTTTCAGCAGAGGAAACAGTGAATTACGAAGTGAAATTTATGGAATGTTGTTTTAATCCATCAAAGGTAAGTTTATACAATGAAATATGTGGTAAACTTTTAAAGGAAAACATCCGGAACCGTCCTGAACTTTGCTAGACACTTCTAGCAGAGCAGGCATGAACTTTGTTTTATTTCCAGATGCCGTAGCCAAATCAAGATTGCTGCCGGAAGAAACCTCCAGGAGTTTTAAGGTATGTAACGATCTTATTGATTATTTGCAGCAGATTGACCAGCTGGTTCCAGCAACGGTTCCCGGAACATTTTTTTTATCAGCCAACTAATTGATTAATTTCGTCAGATCAAGTCGGCTGATTCCGTGTACCGATCCGTCGGTTATCGTCTGTGTTAAGCTTCCATAAGAGTTTGGTGCACCATTGACCGATTCTTCGGCCAACTTCGTCGGTTGATTCAACCGACTAAAACCAACTTAGTTTTGGGAACAGTAGGGTGTTTTTTTTACAGGGTATTTCCCCTGTAAAAATTTTGACAGTTCTCAATCTGAGCCATTAACTAACGAAATCGGGTGGTTACGTAGTTGATGGACTAACTAACCGATTAAATTGGAATTAATCGGTACCATGATTTTAGTTTGCCAACGAATTGGTAGATAAAGTTTATTTTAGTTTTATAGGAATGGTACCCGATTTAATTCAGTAATAAATAGCTCGATCAAGTTGACCTATGTTATGAGTTGTTTTTTTACCAGACTTCGTTTGGTTCAGTTTAGTAAACAAATGCTGCCTTAGTTAGCGTCCAACCAGTAAGAGCGGTAAATTATTTTAGAATTAATTTAGATAAAATCGACAGATTAAAAACGTTGAAATTTAATTAAAGGTACCATAATAATGACGAGTAGGTGGACAACGCGGCGTAATGAGATTAAAAAGAGAAGATATGAGGAGATTGATGAAATTTTTCAAAAACATCTCATCGACGTTCAGTCTAATGTGGACCAGACTGAGACGGGATGCGTAAATGATCCAGTAAGCGATGCAGAAAGCGGAAACGACAAGGGCCATACAATATACGAAAATCTCGAAGGAGGACACGAGGCATTTCCGGAGCAGGAACCGGAGCAGGAATCCGATGTAGATGAACCCTCTGGAGCTAAGTCTACTGTGCCACTGAAGTACCGTTTGGCCCAGTTCGTGTCTGAGTTCCGGCTGAGCGTTGAGGCCACCGCGGCCTTGCTGAACATACTGAGAGATGAAGGCCTCGATGTACCCAAATGTCGAGTAACGTTACTGGAGACACCAAAAATATCAATAATTCCAAAGCGAGAATCACCCGGGGAATATATCCACTTCGGAATCCAGCGCAGCCTTGAAGGCCTTGCCAAAGACCGGAAGATTGCATCGATGATGGAAATAAGACTGGACGTGAACATCGATGGCCTGCCCATAGCCAAGAACGGAAGATGTGTATGGCCCATCCTGGCTGCGTTTCCTTGGGCTCGGGAAATTTCGCCGTTTGTGATTGGATGCTACACAGGGTTGAAGGAACCGGCTAACTTCGATAGCTATTTGATGGATTTTGTAACGGAAGTAAACGAGCTGACCCAGAACGGCATCGTGTTGAAGCGAGGCGAAGTTACTGAAAGATTGAAATTCAGTATCCGGCTGTTTATTTGCGACCGCCCAGCGACCAGTAAAATATGTGGTGTTGTGTCTCATGTTAGTAAGAACGGTTGCCCAAATTGCGTGCAGGTTGGTCGACGAATCAACAACGTAACCGTTTACTCCTCGTTGGTAGGTACGCCACGGGATGACAATTCATTCCGAAGCCGTTTGGACCCAGAACACCACAAGGTGCAGACGATGAGTGGTATAGAAAGAATCGTGGGATTGGACATGGTGAGACAGGTAGGCGTCGATCCAATGCATACCTGTCACCTTGGAGTTACAAAGAAGATTCTAGAGGGCATGCTGGGAAAGGTAAAAAAGGCCGGATACCTTGGCGCGAGGCTATCCAAAGCAAACCGCCAAAAAGCTGCATCTTACTATTCAAGTCTGGCCCCATTCATTCCTACGGACTTTGCTCGACACCCTCGATCTTTTGAGGAACTATCTAATTTCAAGGCAACGGAGTTCCGTCTTTTCGATTCTTATCTCGGAGTTCTGGTGACAAAAAAGTTCTTTTCTCAACAACTTCACGATCATTTCTTGCTTTATTTCTGTGCCATGCGACTTCTATCAATGAAGGACACTCCGAGCGACAAAATCGAGTTGGCCCAAGATCTACTCGGCGAATTCGTCCAGCAGTTTCAAGGGTATTATGGCGTACACAGTCTTACGCACAACGTACACATGTTGCTCCATTTGGCGCAATACGTTGAACTGTATGGAAATCTTCCATCTATTACCGCGTTTCGTTTCGAAAACTTTATGCAACAGATCAAAAGTTTTCTGACTAAAAAGAAACATCAAATTCTACAACAGCTACATAACCGCCTTGCTGAACAGGAAGTTCTAGCGAAGAAAAATGTGAACGTGCAAATTACAGAAAAGTTTAAATTAAAGAAAAACTTGCTGGGTTGTGGATTTGCTTACCGCACGTGCAGTTTTGACGATCAGACGGTAATTAGCGCAAATGGCAGGGATGATTGTGTACTGATCGGAGGAACGCCAGCTAAAGTGCTTGGATTCGCTGAGATAAACGGTACAAAAGGTGCCATTGTACAAGAGTTTTCCAACTTACAACCTCTTTTTGTAAAACCCATTAATTCCAGTGAAATCGGCCTTTGGATTACTTCAAACATCAATGACGAAATTATATTTGTTGAGCTAAACTCAGGTTTAATTAAAGCGATAAAAATTCCTTTTGAATCTGCCTACATAATAATTACAATGTTACACACCGGTTACGATTAATAAAATTAAAAATGTAAAACTTTGATTTTGTTTTTATTTCCTACGGCTTCAACCATTTCAATTATTTCTCTTAGTTTTTATAGTGTCTGCGACCTTTACAAAAGTTTAGCTACTTTCCAGGGATGTCAGTTGGCGAAACAGATTTGTCAAACAAATACAGCATTTCAAAACAAACTTTCTGGCATCCCTGTAACTGTCACTTTGTTCGTTCTTTCTTCTCGCACAGTTCGACCGGCAAGACGTTTGCTGACGTGCTCCTTCGAATAAAATGGCCGACATGGCAAAGTTTTTGCAAAAGCAGTTTGGCGAGATGAAGGCCCAACTGGACAAAGGTAAGTTTGTTGTTTAAAAAGAGATTAAACCTTCCCCGTAAAAAAAAGTCGTAAATCCGTTGTAGAAATCGGCCGACAAAATCGGTTACAAAAACAACCGACTCAACTCAATTTAATCGGTCTATTCGTAGGGTGACTAGAAATCTTACTCCTGACGAATCCCGACTAAATCGGTTAACTGGCTGGTTGTTTTTGATTACCCGATTTCGAAGTGTGTTTCGTTAGGTCGAGAACCGTCAAAATTTTTAACGGGGTTTTCATTTACAAAAAATCTTTTTCAGTTCACAGGGAGCTCATTGAAGTGACGGCCCACGAGCGCACCACCAGGGAGGTCATGGCCACGCTGAAGTCAGACCTGACGGAGGTCAAGTCGATCCTGCACAACATGAAAAATGTTCCGGCACAAAGAACCTTCCCGTTGCGGGACATGTCGGCGGTCGAGACTTTGTGCCGGAAATTTGCTGATGGGAAACTGGTAAATGATATCAAGGCGGAGATCAATTACATCTTCAAAAATGCATCGAAGGAAAATTTTATCCAGGACTTCCTCTCAGATGAGGTTACATGCTTGTACAAACAGGCAGACGACATCAGAAAGTTGAACTTTATGAAACACATAATAAGTAAGTATATTTTTCGTTACAATTTTCAAGTCAACTAACAATATTATTCCATAGACGATATTACATTCACACCGAAGACCAACTTCACGAACATGGTGAACCTCGCCAAGGCCAGGATTTACTCTGCACGTAATCGCCAAAACAAAAAGCTGGAGGAGTCAGCCGCCGTGCCACCCGTGGTTCCCGCGCTGCTCGCGAAACCCGTGCAGCGTACGACGCCTGCGAAGCTCACGAAGCCGGCGACGCCTGCAAAGCTCACGAAGCCGGCGACGCCTGCGAAGCTCACGAAGCCGGCGCCGTCCGCGAAACTCGCGCCGCCCGCAAAGAGAGCGCGTCAGGAAACTGTTGAGGAGGAAGAATGCGACGAAGAGATAGAAGAAGAAGAGGAGCCGGAAGAGTATGATGACGAGATTGAAGGCGACGATGGCGAGCTGGAGTCGCCGGAATTTTCACCGGTGAAAGGTGCTCAGTGATTTTTACTTGTTTGAACTCTCGTTTTAAGTTTTGTTAACGTCTAATCTTTGTTAACGTCGCTCAAATAAACGATGAACTGTTTATATCCTATTTTATTTGAATCATCCGATTAATATATATATTTAGTAGGTTTACGTCAGAAAACGAAACTCGATCTCGTATCTCGATTAATTGACCGATTTCGTTGGGTTCAGAAGAAAAAAAAACAAAATGTATCGACAAATTAACCGACTTAATATAATACCATCAGCCAATTTAATTTGGTTTCGACAGAATCTCTTCTTAGTTTGTTAATTAATTAAACGATTTTATTTGTTTGCGTAGGCCAATTTTATTTGTTTTCGTTAATAGCAGTGACTAAGATAGATGACCAATCAACCAATTTCGTTGGGTTTAGTCGGCCGATTCTGAACCTCGACTAGTCGGATAACGTCTGTGTTAAGTTTCCATAAGAGTTGGGTGCACCATTGACCGATTCTTCAGCCAACTTCGTCGGTTGATTCAACCGACTAAAACCAACTTAGTTTTGGGAACAGTAGGGTGTTTTTTTTACAGGGTCGTGTCGCTTCTGTGTGTCGAGTCCCTTCGATGCATTCTGCACTTTCTCGTTCAGCAATGCCCTGTAAAAAAAACACCCTACTGTTCCCAAAACTAAGTTGGTTTTAGTCGGTTGAATCAACCGACGAAGTTGGCCGAAGAATCGGTCAATGGTGCACCAAACTCTTATGGAAGCTTAACACAGACGATAACCGACGGATCGGTACACGGAATCAGCCGACTTGATCTGACGAAATTAATCAATTAGTTGGCTGATAAAAAAAATGTTCCGGGAACCGTTGCTGGAACCAGCTGGTCAATCTGCTGCAAATAATCAATAAGATCGTTACATACCTTAAAACTCCTGGAGGTTTCTTCCGGCAGCAATCTTGATTTGGCTACGGCATCTGGAAATAAAACAAAGTTCATGCCTGCTCTGCTAGAAGTGTCTAGCAAAGTTCAGGACGGTTCCGGATGTTTTCCTTTAAAAGTTTACCACATATTTCATTGTATAAACTTACCTTTGATGGATTAAAACAACATTCCATAAATTTCACTTCGTAATTCACTTGTTTCCTCTGCTGAAAAAATAGCAAATAATTTCGCTAAGTCCATTTTGGTAAACAATACGCATCCAAACTGAGTCGGTTAATTAATTGGCCGTTTTTGGAGGCACCCGATTTCGTTGGTTGATGGCTCAGATTGAGAACTGTCATTATTTTTACAGGGTGAGAATATGAAGCCTGTATAAAGGAGGTAAATTTTCTACACAGAAGCACAAGCGATGCAAAAAGGCTGCCAAAATATTGATTTTAGAGGTTAGCACAGAAATAAGTGATTCGATAAAAAATTGTTAATTTTTTTTTTCTTAATTGTTATTTTTTTCAAATAAACCTACTATGAATACTTTATTTTATACAACACTTTTTTCGTTTCCTTTTCACAGATCCTTACAAGAAAGTGAGGTGTGTATATAAACTCAATGTTGATATTTGCCGATCCATCTATCAATTATAATTTCCCATCTCGTGACAGGTCTGTCAACATGCCAGCAAAGCCAAACAGAAAATAGGAAGCACATGGCACGCTGAGATGTTGGTGGGTACCCTGTAAAAATAATGACAGTTCTCAATCTGAGCCATCAACCAACGAAATCGGGTGCCTCCAAAAACGGCCAATTAATTAACCGACTAAGTTTGGATGCGTATTGTTTACAAAATGGACTTAGCGGAAATATTTGCTATTTTTTTCATCAGAAGAAACACGTGAATTACGAAGTGAAATTTATAGAATGTTGTGTTAATCCATCAAAGGTAAGTTTTTACAATGGAATATGTGGTAAACTTTTAAAAGAAAACATCCGGAACCGTCCTGAACCTTGCTGGACACTTCTAGCAGAGCAGGCATCAACTTTGTTTTATTTTCAGATGCCGTAGCCGAATCAAGATTGCTGCCGGAAGAAACAGCCAGGAGTTATAAGGTATGTAACAATCTTATTGATTATTTGCAGCAGATTGACCAACTGGTTCCAGCAACGGTTCCCGGAACAATTTTTTTAATCAGCCAACTAATTGATTAATTTCGTCAGATCAAGTCGGCTGATTCCGTGTACCGATCCGTCGGTTATCGTCTGTGTTAAGCTTCCATAAGAGTTTGGTGCACCATTGACCGATTCTTCGGCCAACTTCGTCGGTTGATTCAACCGACTAAAACCAACTTAGTTTTGGGAACAGTAGGGTGTTTTTTTTACAGGGTAATGATGAAACCGAACACGAAACTTGACATTAAAAGCAGAGAGCCGGCTGTAGTATTGTGGTGGTGCTGAATGTACGTGTGTGTGCTGTTGGTGTGACATGCGAACACGTGTATTGGTGGGTGGGAAGAGGAAAAATCAACGAACCAAGCTGCGCCTGCCTTCCTTCCAGCGCAAATATCACGTCGCAAGCAAGCATTCCGAAGGCGTGCAAATGTCAATTTGCATGATAGACTTCATCTAGCATTTGGATTGATTTGTGCGGAGATGACAGAAAGAAGGGAAAAAGCAGGCGCAGAAAAATGTCTCAACAAAAATTGTAAACTGTGAACACTCTCTGACATGCCGTCAGTCGGCATAACGATTCTTGAATAGACTTGGACTGGACTGAACGTGAACGGATGAAGGCAACGACGACGACAGTTGAAGGAAAACTTGAAATTAATCAACCATGTGCTTATGATGTTGGTTGTTTCTGTGTTGACAGGTGTCACGACGGGCCCCGCCCTCCCCGATGAAGTGTGCTCGATGTGTGTGTTACGGAGGTCGCAAATGTGCAGAATGATTTGAATATTCATCAAACCGTCACCACTCCTCTGTTGCATGTTTATTGCTACGAACAGTGCTGTTTCCAGTCAACTATAAACATAAAATACTGGTGTTTACTTATTTGTTATCAAAATTTGATTAATATTTAGCAGCTTTTGAGATTGATTAAAAATACGATCAGACATCAATTAGACCGGATATTGCTGTCACATTGCACAATCTCCAGTAACATATCTCACTACGATAAGAGAATAATTTATCAATTTACAGTTGTTGGGTACTGTGGCTGTCATTGCTTCTCTGAAGTTAAAATGCTCATCACTCAAACGACCTGAAACTAGTAGCTGCATTTGATTGCTTTCGCAGCGGGCCCCAAAATCCCTTCTGCCCCCACCAATCGAGCAAAAACGAGCCAGTCAGTCAGCCAGATAGCATTGAACCAGACAGTAAACAAGTAAATTTGAAGAATCAAAACATGATTGATTGATCTTTCAACGTTGTTGCATGATCTGCGCCTAAATTAGCTGTCTTCTAACAATGCTCACACATCAATCATACCTATGAACGAAAAACCTCCTTGAGTAACTGTGGGATGATGTTCTCTGTTATCATTGAACATGTCGAGTTGAGTTGCAGCTGTTGAATACTAAACTCAATGAAACATTGTTAGATGCACGATAGGGCACGTTTAACGAAGTGAAGTTTAGTTCAGATTCGACATTCTGAATGTTTGCGTTTGTTTTACTTTCCTAATCACAAAAATGCAAATTTTATTTATATACTGCAGAAGTAATTTTAAAAAATTCAAGACATTTTGAACTTATCAATCAACTTTAACAAATCGTCGCTGCCGTGCTGACTTATCGTATGTCGATTCTGGGCCAAATTGAGATAAGAACGCCATTTTGTGCAGCTCACAATGCCTCACCTTTTAACCTTTACAGATCCCAAAAATTTAGGGGTTTTTAGTTTTTGGCCTCGATAATAAATTTAGTTCTTAGTTTCCAATCAAAGAAGGCAAAAATATATCAAAATATTCTCCAGAGCTAAATCTTGACTTGAAAAAAGCCTACTATGATTAAAAACTAAAAACTCGAAAAAACTCTTGTTCATACAAGGCCAAAGACTAAAACACACAATAGGTTCCCTATTTTGGGATATACAATCGGCCACTTAATGTTCAGCTCCGAGGAACTTTTTGCAAAACGAATCACGCTACTGGTTCGTCCATGGGTCATTCTCCGCATACTCACACAGCAGTTGCCCCGACGCCTCTACGATATCCGTGAAACTTTGCTCTAAAGAGTACACCCAAAACTGGCAGCGCTAGTTCGAGAGAATGATGGTCTCGAGTCGAGAGAATAGTGGTACCATTCACGGACGCAGAGAACACAGCTCGAGATGGGCGATAGAACTATTCTCTCGAGGTTCATTTGCAAAAAAAGTTCATCCGTCAAACAAAAAACCAAAAGTGTCGACAACGGGAATCGAACCAGAGACCTTTGACAAACCAATCCAATGACTTAGCTGCCTCGGCCACCACAGCTTGGTGACCAAGGAGAAGTCAGAAGTCGATGTATGACACTTGTTGGAGATTTATTGATTCAACTAACGAATGAACTCATTTGTTATGATGGTGTGAGTTGGTACCATTATTCTATCGATTTTGGCACTTAGCCCTCAATAAATTTTGAGAGAACGATTATCTCGACTCTGAATTTTGGGTGTAGTCCCTGATAACGAATCCGTGATCTACTTTTCGATATCTCGGAAGGGCATATCTTGAGCAAAGATTCAAGTGTTGAGGAGGACAATTCAGAAAATTGACAATTGAAAAATATTTAATCTCATTTTTAATTATTTTATAATTTTTGTTGTTGTCTGGTTATTACTGGTGATGATTATTTCATTTTTATTTTTGGTCTAATTCTATGTTTTACGTGACATACATATTTTTTCAATGTTTTCATTATCTATTTTTTCGTCGATAATTTAAAGTTTGTATGAAGACCCTTCGTATAATCGAGTCTAGTTTTATTTTTAATATTCCAGCACGTGATGCATCAAAATGTGTCACTATTCATTCTTCTGCCAACCATCTAATCACAGGAAAAATAAACATCGTTATCTCCCTCAAGATGTACGTACCCCTTGAAAGTAACAACTGTTCAGGTGACTATCGCGTGAGGCAGCCCCGATCTGTGAGCTGTGATATTGTGTTTGATTGATCGATTTAATTAGATCAATACTTGTTATTGGTCCCGGTGGCATCTTGTTTTCAAAAGTATGCCATTGGCACTGTTGAAAAATTGATTCTACACAGGGAAATTATTGAGTGGTGTGATAGTGTTTGACCTTTTCACAGTGCTTCACGAACTCCCGGTAGCTACCGTAGTACCGAGTAGTAATTGTTTGATAAGAGTGCTTCGCGTCTGTACCGTTAATTGAACGATAACAGCTGCCACTTTATCATCCGTCATCATCGCGCGGTGGAATTAGTTCTGTGGCTGCCTCCGGTGTGCTAATTGCTAGCTACCGTACTGTTGAGGCTCCAACGCATTGCTCCACCAAGGTGGGCCCGGAGAGATAACTGAGGCTGCTGCTAGACATGACAGCTGACCGACCGGTTCGTGGTAGGTTGGCTACTGGCCACGGCACGGCGATAATTGCTAACGTGCCACAGGGATTGATTAAAGGTCCATTGGCACGCTTGTATTTCAATCGACGACGACAATTGATAGACGTGTGGACAGCTGTCATGATAAAGGTGGAATAATTTAAAGCTGGGGGCCTCAATTGTTTTATTAACTCGTGTGATTGATTCCATGATTGATTTTATGCCCAATTAAATTCCTTCAGTTTCGAAAACAAGTCATTCGATTGCAACGACACGACGATGGAAAGGTGATGAAATAAATTAAAAAACGCCTGATTTCACTTGGCATCCCAAGAAGGTGAAAACAGAGAGACGACCACCCTATCCACTTACCCGGTCGTAAATATAATGTAATCAGCCAAGTGTCGATATTTATGGTAAGGCTAAGCATATTTTAATTTTTAATCAGCGAGTAGCAGCAACAGCAGAAGCACCATCACCACGAAACGACCAACGGGCCTTAATTGCAAAGAAAGTGCGTTCTCTGGAAACTAAAATCAATGGAGAGTTTTAGACTTTACACTTTGTTTTTTTTTATTTTTCTAATTTGCCTAATTTCTTCACTAATTCATAATATTTTTTAAAACCTTAGCATAGATTTTCTAAGTGACATTAACGATGAGACTAACCTATGGTCAAAAAATTTATGAAAGAAAAGAAATTAGGAAAAATATCATCGTATATACAAATGCCGATATCACAACAACTAGTGGTCCGATTATCAATGCCAAATATTTTTTTAACACTCAAACGCTCGGGTAATCATTTGACCCCTATTTTAACATAAAAATCTTATAAATTTTGGTAGAATTGACCAATTCGGATGCTTCCGGTTGCAAAAGATCCAAATTGTCTATATTTTGAACTGTCAGATGGGGGACAAATATAGTCCACTTTTACCGGAGATATTCTGGATTCCGTTCCATTTTTCACAGAACAATGCCAGAAATGATGCAAAACTTCAAGGCATCATTCTAATTCATCATCCTGCTAAAAATAATTCACAAGTCCTACGGGGCACCGGAGCCGGTTCCAGTTGGGGACAAATCCACGTCAGCTCAGTGAACCGTTTCCGGTTGGAACCTGTTCCAGTTGCCGAAGGTCTTGACCATGTCATGTATCTATGCAGGATGATGTATCAGGATGAGGGTCGAGGTACTCCAACGGAATCCGGAATGTCTCCGGTAAAAGTGGACCATATTTGTTCTCCATCCAAATTGGTAAAATCTACCAAAAGTTATGTGATTTTTATGAAAAAAACATAGGGCTCAAATGACTACCCGAGCGTTCGATTGTTAATTTGAAATTTTATAATTTTTAATTTCAATGCTTGCTTTATATTGCTCTCGTTATAAGTATCGATAGAGTATCTTTTTGAAAAAATAAAGATGATTCAAAATATTTTATCAGAAAAGTTATGATTATGTTTTTTGGTTTTTGATATTTGGTACGGATTTCCAACTTCAACCTACGAGCAGAGATTTCAAAAATGTATACAATTTAATAGCTTTGTAGAGAAACTTCTCACCTACGATTTTTTTTTAATTTTTTAGTGAAAAATCAAATCCAAAAATATGTCGAAGATTCTTAATTTTACCAATTGATTATTTGAAAAATGAATCAGTTTTCTCGAAAATCTATTCTTTTAACACCTAAACTACCAAGCTCGAAAATAAGGGGGAATTTCCATATAAATTCCCCCTTATTCTCGAGCTTGGGAGTTTAGGTGTTAACGTTGAAAACCCCAAAAAGTGCATTCTCGATTTATTATCTTCAATTTCGGGAGCGCCTTGCACTAAAAGTGATTTTGTACTTTTGATAACATTGTTGAGTATAAACTTAAGTATGTTCAACAACTATTTTCTAACTAGCTGGTGTCAAAGTCAAAAAAACGCTTAATGCTAATTTTTCAACAAAAACCGTCATCAGGGGTGACATCAGACCCAATGAGGAGGTGAGATTTGATCTTACAAAATCACTGAAGTTTGTATGACCCAATCTCACTCCCCAGATCCATTGTCACCCCTAATGACGGTACTTTTATTAACGCAAATGATACTTGATGAAAGTGGACTGCTACTTACTCAAGTGTGCAACAAAAGAGCATATTAAAGAACTGGCAAAACATATACAGTTGCAAAATTGATATTGTGAAAAATGTCTGCCAGATGTAAATTTACACATTATTACCATGCATGCTTTAAGATATAGAGCTTGTTTTTTTTTTTCAATATTGGCTACTTTTTTTAGATTCATTCGTGGACAGAATGCACAAAATTACTTAAAAATCAAATTTAAAGGGAAACTTGTGAAACCCCAGAGAACTTGCCCCCGTGCTGTCAAGCCAGACTGACCAACGCCGCGTCGCCGATGCCGATGAAAGATTAAATGAACCATTTCGAAACGATGTCCATCTTCTCACATAACTGTGCGAGAAGGCCTTTTCACAATGAACTTATAATTTATGGGTCATAAAATTTCAACCGCCGGACCGCGCGATGTTCCTTCATCAGGTAGAGCATGTTTGGCTTGCGGCTCAATTTACTCTGGCGGGAAAGTTATTCTTCCGAAACGTTCGCTATAGGGTCGTCCGGCCTATGGAGGGAAGTTAATGTCGTCTCCGTTTAACACATCGTGGCTGCCCAACCCTATTAACGACTGCTGGCTATGTACAGAATATACACTCACACCCAATATCCAGCACTAATCTACCATTCCTTCTTACTTCGCTCTTTCATCTTGTTGCCTTATTAAAACGCTTAAATGCTTCATAAATTGAAATAAAATTCTTGTTTCGCCTTTAATTGAGTAATTAATTAGTATCTGGAAATAATTTCCTCTGCGTTTTTTTTTCTTCATTATATTTTATGTGCGCAAGTTTTTAATAATTCATATCGCCGTGTATGGGCAGCAGTTAATGGTGCTGGTGTCAGTTTGTGGCGTGGCAGCAGGGTGGTAAGTGTGAAGCATCATAATTTGAGCGAACCTGGTCAGGCAAAAGGAATTAAAACCGCTTGACTTTTGGTATAAAATTATGAAACATTACACCCAAACAAGAGCAGCCAAACTCTCGGACATTTTTGGCAGAGGCTGTGTAAATGGATGTCTGAAGGTGGAGCGGCCGTGGCGGTGTTCGCTATGTAAGCGAATGGTTCTGGGTTCGATTCCCATCTGCTCCCAACGAGAAAGTATAGGAAATATTAATCTTGAAATTCTGAACATGAACGAAAAATCAAAGTCACTCGAGTCGGGGTTCGATCCCCCGTCCTTTGGATTGGTAAGCAAAAATGCTAACCACTAGGCCATGGCGACTTGGTGAGCCTAGACTGGAATTAGAAATACTGTGTTACTATCAACTATATACGCGCTGGGTCCTTGTCCATAGGGACGTGGCGTTACATCGTGCTGCCACCTGGTTTTTTTAAGCGCAAGAGTGTAAAAGTGCTGAGTCATCGTCTAAAAATAGACGGCGTCCTATCTCGCCCAGCAAAATGAAGTCGATAAAGTAGTCGGTTTCGATGAGAAAAAGTGGAAAACGTGGTCTAAAAATAGCGACGCCATCCCCCTATTTGACAAGGGTTCGGAAGTTCTAAATAACGTTTGAATCCGATAGGGAGATGGCGTCGCTATTTTTAGACCACGTTTTCCACTTTTTCTCATCGAAACCGACTACTTTATCGACTTCATTTTGCTGGGCGAGATAGGACGCCGTCTATTCTTAGACGATGACTCAGCTTTTTTCCACTCTTGCACTTAAAAAACCAGATGGCAGCACGATGTAACGCCACGTCCCTATTGGTGCAAACGTTCTTCAGGGCGGGGCTTGTCGATAAAAGCTGAGGTACCTCGCGCTCGGCTAGCCAGCGTAGAAATGGGTCACCGAGGCTCGGCAGAGCTATCACCTTCCAAATGCCTATGCGAGTTATTTGCATGTATAGAATGCAGATCTAATAATACATGGAAACAACTCAATTTGTAAGAGGTGGCCGCGTGGTCCCGTTTGGTTGGTTGCGTACATACACGCACACACACACACAGGCTGTGTAAATGGATGTCTGAAGAAGACGCTCTGACATCCGATGTGACCTCGATCCCGCCAAGATTGCAGTAGGTCCGGTTACCGTGGCCGTGATGTTACGGGTTTCGCCTTGTAAGCGGAAGATGATGGGTTCGATTCCTGTCTGGCTCGGCAAAGTCAGATCCCTTCAAAGAGTTATTCTACTCACTGGGAATACTAACCGGTAGGGGATGGGTTTCGACTAGCGGCGTGCTGGATTTCCAATCCAGAGGTCGTGAGTTCGATTCTCGTACCGGGATGATGATGTAATGAGGTCTTTATGTATAAACTTAGATTCAAGCTGTAGCGCTTTAGATGCGCTATGTTGTTCTTTTAATCGTTTGCACTTTTTTTTTTAAATATATCCTTCTGTTACGATTTTTGCATTAACAAGGAAACAGTGAATCGAGCTAAAGTCCTATTGGGTGACGTGACAGGGGAGTTTGAGATTGAGAACAACAACTGAGCAGGATAATCTTTAGACTTATTTTTAGGCCCATTTAGATTGTAATGCTTGAAATAAAAAAAACAGCTCGATGAAATGGATATACAATTTATAAAACGATAACTTCACTTTAATTTATTCGAATCTGTCAAACATGCCATTCAGGGCTACAAACTTTGATTTTCGAATTTATGATCTTTGGACTATTGATGTTCATCAATTTACTTAATATTTTCATAATAATTTTGTACGGTCTTCAAAACTATATGAACTCTTTATCTCCGTTATGTTTCATGTGAAAATCCATCCACAAAAATCTCAATCAAAGTTCAAGAGTGTTCCAAGCATCTCCGTTCGTACACGGTGCCGCTACTGCCGCTGACATCGTATATAATCAGAGCGATGTTATTAAATCATTCATCGAATTATTGCCATTTCGATTTGTAAAAGCTCATATTTCAGACCATCGCCGCCGACAAAAGGTTTCCTCCGTCGGACCAACTCTGGTTCTGCTGGGCCCAGGCTGGCAAGCACCACTTAGCTGTCCGGAGAGCCGGGGTCGTGAAATGAGCAAATAAATTACACGCTGCCTTCAATGCCAGCTTAATTAACGAAACGTTCGTAGCCTGAAATTACGCTCATTTTTCAAAAAATCCACCTCAAAGATATCAATTTAATTTGCCGCATTTCAACGCCGCAGGCCAAACCGACGATGACGGCGAAGGTTGGCCAGGTTTGCTACGGGGAGGACGGTTGAGCTATAGGGTGGTAAAATAAAGAGGTAGAAGGAGGAGAAAAAATCATCGCCAACAGCTCCAAGCCAAAAGTTCGAAGCCGCCTGCCAGCCACCGTCAGGTCAGATTAATGTCTGATTGCTTGTCCATACCTTCAGACAGGCGCGTCTATACAAACAACAACAACGCCACCGGAGCCGTCATCAACACCCATTCCAGTTCAGCGGTGTAGAAGGGGCCGGGGAGAGGGTGCCATCGTCACGGTTGAACCCGCGTTCTGATGCATCCAAGTTCAGGCGAGAACCACAAGAATGGAACAAATCTGTCTAGTATGTTTAGTGAATAATTCATCCGCCGGGAACGTGACTTGGATGGTCCCAGCTACTGATTGATATTTTTGCGTAAAAGTCCTCCAATTAGCACACCGCGCTCGATGACGACGACGTGTCGGGGTTGCGGTCAACGAGCGGAAAGAAGAAGGCTCGAAAACATGCGATGCGAATCAAAGAAGCATTCGCGTTAAATTAAATCTCGATGTAGAAGCGCAACGAAGAGCAGTCAGCCACCGTAAAGAGAGAGATTCTCTGCGATTTCGAACATTTATGTCATTAACGTTGGTTTGTTAAAATTTTACAAAAAAGTTATACATTAAGAAAAGCATAATTGAAATTTGAACATCTACACTACACATGATTTATTTAATTTAAACTCTTATGTGTATTTATAAAAAAAAATATTAGAATTGATTTTTAGTTCCAAGTACATCAGTATTTAAAAATAACACCATACATTCAGTATACCCTCCAAAATCACCAAATGTGCACTAACTTCAAAGCTGCCTTCTTTGATCAAAAATAAGAGCTCTTAAAGAACACTTGCTATTCCGTTATGAAAATACTTGTTTTACACTCATTCTACTTTTAATCATCAAAAATATCAGTGTCTAACTTTCCAGCACTTGTATTAAAATGTGATACTTTTCGACACTGACACAGACGCCAAACTATAACATGGATACAAACGTTGTTCTGAAAAATACTTTTTAGAAACAGAAATAAAAAAGTTGCAATTCGTTGCAAAACTCGTTTTTTCTGCTCTCCAAATCCGAGTTATGCATCTAGTTTCAAACATCATATATAGCATTTCCGAAAACTTACTTTGAATATGACTTTTTAGTTGAATAAACGAAAGTCAGTTTATTAGTTTTTTTTTTTCAAGTAGTCCGTGATTATTTAATGTTTGCTGGCCATTTCAATGATAATTATATTTAACAACTCCACTACTTCATTCGTCGATAAAGTATCCCATCAATCGCTTTCCCCTTCCAAATCCGGATATCTTGGAGGTCGTCTAAGTTCTTAGGCATCACTATAGGGTATCCAATCATCAAATCCCTCCCCCTTTTCCCCTGTGATCGTGAGGAGTAGACCAAAAGGACAAATGAGGGGTAATGTATCATTCGGCACGTTCCTGACGCATTTATTTTTCTTATCGGCGCCAACCTAGCTATTGCGAGCTTTATGCTCGGCTAGAGTACGGTCAACCAAGCTAAGCTAAGCTTAGGTCAATTTTGCGGGCTTTTTTTGAGCATGATCCGCTTGGCGTACTGAGCCCGAATTTGAAATTTAATAAATATATTGGGTGCGTTTTGAATTTTGCCAGACGGCTCCCCTTAACGATTTTCGCTTTTTTCTTAGTTCTCATAGTTCTTGTTCCAGGGAACAACTTTGCCGAAGAGTGAGAAAAGATTCGTCAACTATTAAGAATGCTACAGAATTTATAACACCGCCGCTGAAATCTTCATCTTTTTCTACACTCTCTACTGACTTTTCAGATTTTTGTGTGCATTATTTACTGTATCTTTCAACTGGTGTAGGCAAATTTGGAGAGTTTGTTTAGCCACACGGAGAGGCTGTGGCCAGAATTTTTAACAATTGAAATGGTTGATTTTACTTTCGTAAATTTTAACAAAAACGTACTTGTTACTGGCAATTTTCAGTTGAAATAACCAAAATTCAATATTGATTTAATAACCTATTTGGCGACTGATAGCTTTGGTTTTGGGAAATTCAAAAATGTTGTTGGTTTAATATAATTAACAATTGGTTAAATATTTAAAGATGATCTTGGGCTTGTTTGCGTCTGACTCCCACCGCCGTTTAACACCGAGCGGCTGCAGGACACGGCTGCGGCTCAGCACTACGTGCAGCAGCAGGAAGCGAGCCTGCCAACGGAGGAGGAACTCGGCGCTGCCTCGCTCAACGATGGATGGAGCAGAATATGCTCGGCCATCGGCAGTGCCGCTGAAGCCGCGCTAGGTAGTACGGTCCGAGTTGGAAAGCAGCGCTGGTTCGACGAGGAGTGCCAGCGGCTACTTGAAGAGAAGAAAGCAGCTTATGTGGTGAAGCTGAGAGCTGCAACTGATGAGAACGTGGCCAGATACAAACAAGCGCTGAAACAGCAGAGAACGGTCTTCAAGCTCAAGAAGCGCCAGCTGGAAGATCGTGATCGCACCGAAATGGAGCAGCTGTTCCGGCAGAACGAGACGCGAAAGTTCTACGAAAAGGTAAACCAGTCCCGCAAAGGCTATGCGCCGCAAGCCAACACTTGTCGGGACGCCGAGGGAAACCTTCTTATGGACAAAGGCGAGGTGTTGAACAGGTGGCAGCAGTTCTTCAACGAGCACCTCAACGGCGATGTAGCGCATGGAGACGGCCTTGAAACCCAACTTGGACCGCCCGCTGCTGACCAACAGTTCCCGGCACCTGATCTGGAGACGGTGAAGAAGGAGATCAGGCAGCTGAAGAACAACAGGGCCGCCGGTAAAGATCGGTTACCCGGTGAGCTCTTCAAATATGGAGGAGAGCAGTTGGCGAGGGCGATCCACTTGGTGATTTCTAAGATCTGGAGGGAGGAGAAACTACCAGAAGAATGGATGGATGGTGTCGTGTGTCCCATCTACAAAAAGGGCGATAAGCTGGACTGCGGCAACTACCGCGGCATCACGCTTATCAACGCGGCCTATAAAATCCTCTCCCAGATCCTCTGCCGTCTGCTGACACCGTACGCACGGAGGTTCGTGGGCCCCTATCAAGCGGGGTTTACTGGCGCTCGGGCCACCACGGACCAAATTTTCTCGCTCCGGCAGATCCTTGAGAAATGCCGTGAGTACAACGTGCCCACACATCACATCTTCATCGATTTCAAGGCAGCGTACGATACAGTCGACCGCGAACAGCTATGGCAGATCATGCACGAGAACGGATTTCCGGACAAACTGACTCGGCTGATCAAGGCTACCTTGGATCGTGTGATGTGTCACGTGCGAGTGGCAGGGGAGTTAGCGGACCCCTTCCAATCGCATCAAGGGTTACGACAAGGTGACGGCTTATCCAATGCGCTGTTTAACATCGGACTTGAGGGAGTTGTGCGAAGAGCGGGCATAGATACGAGAGGCACGATTTGCAACAGAACAATCCAACTTCTTGCTTATGCGGACGACATTGACATTATAGCGAGAGACCTAGAGACGGTGAAAAGGGTTTACACCGCCTTAAAGACGCAAGCAAGACGAATTGGATTGGCCATGAATACGACGAAAACAAAGTACATGAAAGTGAGGGGCTCAAAGGACGTTGACCCCCCAAGACTCACCCCTTTAGCTGTGGATGGCGATGTGCTGGAGGAGGTGAGCGAATTCGTGTACTTGGGATCGCTGGTAACGGCCGACAACGACACCAGCTTAGAGATCCGGACTCGTATCCACTCCGCGAATCGCGCCTACTTTGGATTACGGAAAACCTTGACATCTGATCGAGTGCAACGCGCCACGAAGCTGACCCTGTACAAGACACTGATTAGACCGGTTGCCCTCTATGGCCATGAGACCTGGACGCTGCGGCAAGAGGACGAACGAGCCCTTGGAGTTTTCGAACGGAAGGTGCTGCGAACGATCTACGGTGGAGTACGTACAGCTTAGAACGAGTGGCGAAGACGCATGAACCACGAACTGCACGCGCTGCTGGGAGAACCGACCATCGTCACACTGGCGAGAATCGGGAGGCTCAGGTGGGCCGGCCATGTCGCGAGGATGGACAAAGACCATCCTGTCAGGATGCTCTTTGACCGCGCGCGACCGGATGGCGGCACAGGCCGACGAGCAGGAGCACAGCGTGCACGATGGGGAAATCAGATCGAGGCGGACCTAAGAAAGATCTGCAACCTAGGAGACTGGCGAGCTGCAGCCCAGAACCGAGCAACATGGAACAACCTTCTTGATACAGCACGGGCACCGCGTATGGTGTTCTAAGCTGATTGGTATGGTATGTATGTATGCCGGGTCCGGTGGTTCCCAAGCAACAATTTGTTTCAGGAGATCTACAATAGCTCTTCAAGATAGCTACAGCATAGCAGTTTGGCCCGTGGCAGAATAAAATTCTCTTCAAACCTTCTTCAGGAGTTAAGAAGAGTACTTGAAGAGATTTTTATCCTGCCGCGGTCCAAACTGCTATGCTGTAGCTATCTTGAAGAGCACTTGTAGAACTCCTCCGTTTAGTGGTTAGCGTGGTAGTTGTAGCATATCACCCCCAGTTGGCCTGGGTTCAATCCCAGACCGACCCGGTGGCATTTTTCGAGACGAGATTTGCCTGATCACGCCTGCTATCCGAAAAACGAAACTATTGGCACTACGCCCCCCGGGGCATGGCCTTCCTCTAACGTGGGATTTCTGCTCCAGCGCCTCTGACGAGACAGGAGAAACCGGGACCGACGTTTTACTTCACCATCCGATAGAAGCTCAGTGGATAAGGCGGGAATCGAACCCGCGTCTCATAGCATCATCGGGATCGGCAGCCGAAGCCGCTACCCCTGCGCCACGAGACCCACTGCTATCCGATGGGGAAGTAAAACGTCGGTCCATTTTCGTAAAAGAGGTTTTGGGTGACTCACCACACATAACCTTCGGACGCTTAGAATTGAGCAGAAACTTGCAACAGAGCCCACAAAAGACCCGGGGATCGTTAAAGTGGATTGCTTTGCTTTGCTTTCATGTACTATTTATTTTGTAACTGGCTCAAACCAGGCTCTCTAGTTTGAGACTATCAACTTTGGAAACAATATTGTTTTAGCTCCAATAAAAGTGATTTTAGTGCTGTATCTTAACTATTGACAGTTTTGTTTATGAGAACTATGAATTAAATTTGAAAAAAATGAATTAAAATTTTTAAATGTCTTTGGAATGGATGAAATTCATAATTTATAAAATTAAAATTATTAAAATTAAAAATTACTATTATTTTTTACTCATTATAGTTTATTTTCACGAGAATTCACTCAAGAGTGCAAGACGACACGGTCAGATCGCGCGCTGAGTTGGTGTTCATGAGCAGCAGAACAGACGGATGGACAAAAACAAGCACGGCAAAACGCGGATAAAAAAAGGTGCAGGTGGTTATGTTACACATGACCAGTATGACAAAGAACTTTGCTAGATGATTGTTAAAATTTTCGATTAGAACGTCCGATCCAAATTTCCCCATGATTTCCTTATAATTACACAAGACAACTCTTTTGTGGTCTATGTCGTGGCTCTGAAACAGGCTGTTTGATTTGTAAAATTTTAAGACATAATATCAACGTCCTATCGAACTAAGGGGATGAAAATTGCAAGTGGAGCTGAACTGCCCTATTCAGGGCTCTAATTGATTACGAAATAGTTATTCTAAATTTCCAGAAACAGATTTCAGAAGTTTAACAGTCATTTTACCCCAAATCTTATGGTTCGGCAAATGTCCCTCCATCGGAACATCCCCGGGGCCTCCGGCCACTTCGGAGTGTGGCCACTACCGCCGAAATTTCAAATTTCATGTCCAGTATCAAAATCTATAAAGTTTAATACCCATATTGCCCCAACTCTTATGATTCGGCAAATGTCCCCCCATCGGAACATCCCCGGGGCCTCCGGCCACTCCGGATTGTGGCCACTACTGCTGAAATATCAAATTTCATGTCCAGTATCAAAATCCATAAAGTTTGATACCCATATTGTACCAACTCTTATGGTTCGGCAAATGTCCCTCCATCGGAATATCCCCGGGGCCTCCGGCCACTCCAGGTGGTGGCCACTACTGCCAAAATGTCAAATTTCATGTCCAGTATCAAAAACCCTAAAGTTTGATACCCATATTGCCCCAACTCTAATGGTTCCGCAAATGTCCCCCCATTGGAACATCCGCGGGGCCTTCAGCCACTCCGTATTGTGGCCACTACTGCCGAAATGTCAAATTTCATGTTCAGTATCAAAAACCCTAAAGTTTGATACCCATATTGCCCCAACTCTTATGGTTCCGCAAATGTCCCCCCATCGTAACATCCGCGGGGCCCTCCGGATTGTGGCCACTACTGCTGAAATGTCAAATTTCATGTTCAGTATCAAAAACCTTAAAGTTTGATACCCATATTGCCCCAACTCTTATGGTTCGGCAAATGTCCCCGTATCGGAACATACCCGGGGCCTCCGGCCACTTCAGGTGGTGGCCACTACTGCCGAAATGTCAAATTTCATGTGCAGTATCAAAAACCCTACAGTTTGATACCCATATTGCCCCAACTCTTATGGTTCGGCAAATGTCCCCCTATCGGAACATCCCCAGGGCCTCCGGCCACTCCAGGTGGTGGCCACTACTGCCAAAATGTCAAATTTCATATCCAGTATCAAAAACCCTAAAGTTTGATACCCATATTGCCCTAACTCTTATGGTTCCGCAAATGTCCCCCCATCGGAACATCCGCGGGGCCCTCCGGATTGTGGCCACTACTTCTGAAATGTCAAATTTCATGTTCAGTATCAAAAACCCTACAGTTTGATACCCATATTGCCCCAACTCTTATGGTTCGGCAAATGTCCCCCTATCGGAATATCCCCGGGGCCTCCGGCCACTCCAGGTGGTGGCCACTACTGCCGAAATGTCAAATTTCATATCCAGTATCAAAAACCCTACAGTTTGATACCCATATTGCCCCAACTATTATGGTTCCGCAAATGTCCCCCCATCGGAACATCCGCGGGGCCTCCGGCCACTCCGGATTGTGGCCACTACTGCCGAAATGTCAAATTTCATGTGCACAGTATCAAAAACCCTACAGTTTGATACCCATATTGCCCCAACTCTTATGGTTCGGCAAATGTCCCCCCATTGGAACATCCGCGGGGCCTCCGGCCACTCCGGATTGTGGCCACTACTGCCGAAATGTCAAATTTCATGTGCAGTATCAAAAACCCTACAGTTTGATACCCATATTGCCCTAACTCTTATGGTTCCGCAAATGTCCCCCCATCGGAACATCCGCGGGGCCCTCCGGATTGTGGCCACTACTTCTGAAATGTCAAATTTCATGTTCAGTATCAAAAACCCTACAGTTTGATACCTATATTGCCCCAACTCTTATGGTTCGGCAAATGTCCCCCTATCGGAAAATCCCCGGGGCCTCCGGCCACTCCAGGTGGTGGCCACTACTGCCGAAATGTCAAATTTCATATCCAGTATCAAAAACCCTACAGTTTGATACCCATATTGCCCCAACTATTATGGTTCGGGAAATGTCCCCCCATCGGAACATCCGCGGGGCCTCCGGCCACTCCGGATTGTGGCCACTACTGCCGAAATGTCAAATTTCATGTGCAGTATCAAAAACCCTACAGTTTGATACCCATATTGCCCCAACTATTATGGTTCCGCAAATGTCCTCCCATCGGAACATCCGCGGGGCCTCCGGCCACTCCGGATTGTGGCCACTACTGCCGAAATGTCAAATCTCATGTCCAGTATTAAAAACCCTAAAGTTTGATACCCATATTGCCCTAACTCTTATGGTTCCGCAAATGTCCCCCCATCGGAACATCCGCGGGGCCCTCCGGATTGTGGCCACTACTTCTGAAATGTCAAATTTCATGTTCAGTATCAAAAACCCTACAGTTTGATACCCATATTGCCCCAACTCTTATGGTTCGGCAAATGTCCCCCTATCGGAAAATCCCCGGGGCCTCCGGCCACTCCAGGTGGTGGCCACTACTGCCGAAATGTCAAATTTCATATCCAGTATCAAAAACCCTACAGTTTGATACCCATATTGCCCCAACTATTATGGTTCCGCAAATGTCCCCCCATCGGAACATCCGCGGGGCCTCCGGCCACTCCGGATTGTGGCCACTACTGCCGAAATGTCAAATTTCATGTGCACAGTATCAAAAACCCTACAGTTTGATACCCATATTGCCCCAACTCTTATGGTTCGGCAAATGTCCCCCCATTGGAACATCCGCGGGGCCTCCGGCCACTCCGGATTGTGGCCACTACTGCCGAAATGTCAAATTTCATGTGCAGTATCAAAAACCCTACAGTTTGATACCCATATTGCCCTAACTCTTATGGTTCCGCAAATGTCCCCCCATCGGAACATCCGCGGGGCCCTCCGGATTGTGGCCACTACTTCTGAAATGTCAAATTTCATGTTCAGTATCAAAAACCCTACAGTTTGATACCTATATTGCCCCAACTCTTATGGTTCGGCAAATGTCCCCCTATCGGAAAATCCCCGGGGCCTCCGGCCACTCCAGGTGGTGGCCACTACTGCCGAAATGTCAAATTTCATATCCAGTATCAAAAACCCTACAGTTTGATACCCATATTGCCCCAACTATTATGGTTCCGCAAATGTCCCCCCATCGGAACATCCGCGGGGCCTCCGGCCACTCCGGATTGTGGCCACTACTGCCGAAATGTCAAATTTCATGTGCAGTATCAAAAACCCTACAGTTTGATACCCATATTGCCCCAACTATTATGGTTCCGCAAATGTCCTCCCATCGGAACATCCGCGGGGCCTCCGGCCACTCCGGATTGTGGCCACTACTGCCGAAATGTCAAATTTCATGTGCAGTATCAAAAACCCTACAGTTTGATACCCATATTGCCCCAACTATTATGGTTCCGCAAATGTCCCCCCATCGGAACATCCGCGGGGCCTCCGGCCACTCCGGATTGTGGCCACTACTGCCAAAATGTCAAATTTCATGTGCAGTATCAAAAACCCTACAGTTTGATACCCATATTGCCCCAACTATTATGGTTCCGCAAATGTCCTCCCATCGGAACATCCGCGGGGCCTCCGGCCACTCCGGATTGTGGCCACTACTGCCGAAATGTCAAATTTCATGTGCAGTATCAAAAACCCTACAGTTTGATACCCATATTGCCCCAACTATTATGGTTCCGCAAATGTCCCCCCATCGGAACATCCGCGGGGCCTCCGGCCACTCCGGATTGTGGCCACTACTGCCGAAATGTCAAATTTCATGTGCAGTATCAAAAACCCTACAGTTTGATACCCATATTGCCCCAACTATTATGGTTCCGCAAATGTCCTCCCATCGGAACATCCGCGGGGCCTCCGGCCACTCCGGATTGTTGCCACTACTGCCAAAATGACAAATTTCATGTCCAGTATCAAAAACCCTAAAGTTTGATACCCATATTGCCCCAACTCTTATGGTTCCGCAAATGTCCCCCCATCGGAACATCCACGGGGCCCTCCGGATTGTGGCCACTACTGCTGAAATGTTAAATTTCATGTTCAGTATCAAAAACCTTAAAGTTTGATACCCATATTGCCCCAACTATTATGGTTCCGCAAATGTCCCCCCATCGGAACATCCGCGGGGCCTCCGGCCACTCCGGATTGTGGCCACTACTGCCAAAATGTCAAATTTCATGTGCAGTATCAAAAACCCTACAGTTTGATACCCATATTGCCCCAACTATTATGGTTCCGCAAATGTCCTCCCATCGGAACATCCGCGGGGCCTCCGGCCACTCCGGATTGTGGCCACTACTGCCGAAATGTCAAATTTCATGTGCAGTATCAAAAACCCTACAGTTTGATACCCATATTGCCCCAACTATTATGGTTCCGCAAATGTCCCCCCATCGGAACATCCGCGGGGCCTCCGGCCACTCCGGATTGTGGCCACTACTGCCGAAATGTCAAATTTCATGTGCAGTATCAAAAACCCTACAGTTTGATACCCATATTGCCCCAACTATTATGGTTCCGCAAATGTCCTCCCATCGGAACATCCGCGGGGCCTCCGGCCACTCCGGATTGTTGCCACTACTGCCAAAATGACAAATTTCATGTCCAGTATCAAAAACCCTAAAGTTTGATACCCATATTGCCCCAACTCTTATGGTTCCGCAAATGTCCCCCCATCGGAACATCCACGGGGCCCTCCGGATTGTGGCCACTACTGCTGAAATGTCAAATTTCATGTGCAGTATCAAAAACCCTAAAGTTTGATACCCATATTGCCCCAACTCTCATGGTTCCGCAAATGTCCCCCCATCGGAACATCCGCGGGGCCCTCCGGATTGTGGCCACTACAGCTGAAATGTCAAATTTCATGTTCAGTATCAAAAACCTTAAAGTTTGATACCCATATTGCCCCAACTCTTATGGTTCGGGAAAAGTCCCCCTATCGGAACACCCGCCGGGGACTCCGGCCACTCCAAGTGGTGGCCAATTCCAATTCCCGCTCATGCCGGCTGGCATGTCTTGGCGTGTCCATGCCTCCAGGCTATCTGCTCCCGGGCCTCCAGGCCGTCTGCAAACGGGCCACCAGGCCATCTGCTCCTGGTGTGTTCTCGTCGACGGCCAGCAACAGACTGAATTTTCGGGACCGACCGAGCCGAGTTTTGTTAATTTAGATCGGGGACGTATGCCCCGCCTTTTTGCACCCATTCTCCTACATCTCCTTATTCGCTTTTTGCCGCGTCGACGATCCGAAAATTATGAGGTAGAGTGGGGGTGATTTTAGATACATCAATCTCACGTCTCTATATTGACTGATTGGGAAACGTTTGTTCAACCAACCAGCGTGCACCAAAAAGAGGGGAAATTTGCCGAGAGGGGAATTCGTCACGTAACGTTTTCGCTTCGCGAAAATTTTGGATTGACCCCGTATAGAAACCTTAGGACAAAGTTCTTTGTCAAAATCGCTGTTAGTAAACGATCCAAACGAACAACAAAATGAGTATTTAATTGAATAATTAATAACCTTTTGAGTTGTCGGCTCGCCGTTCGGTGGTTTGGATTTCCAGGCGTGATTTGTGACTTTTTTTTTCCTTGTATAGACGACTCTCGCCGGATGAAAAATTTGTTGGGTTTCATTCATCGCGCCTGATTAGGATCGTAAGAGCCGGTTGTTTGATGATTCGACGATTCCTGACTCTTCGTGTGATTAATGCATCTTGCTTTGTCGGAAGAAAAAATCATCATTATCGAGACACCATCGCGTTAAAGTCTGACAAGCAAAACGCATATTTTTTTGTTTTAGAATAGATAAGCGATAACATCCGGTCTATAAAAGGTATTCCCACAATTCTCCAACATTTTAATATTCGGTACGTTTACATACAAGAAATTATTTTGTATTCAGTTGATTGATGTTTGTTTTGTTTTAAAATTTATACATACTGATCCAAGCAAAACAAAATCAAATAAGATTTTTTTACGGAATTGGGTGGTCTAGTGTACGTCACTCATAAACCTCTAATTATGCCATCAAATACAAACCAATCAACAGCAATGAGCGCCCAGTTGTATACAGCTCACACACCAAAGTCAGTGTTCAGTGGTGGAGTGGCCCCATGATTGATTCATACTCGGTCATGACACAAACGCGACCATAAAATTGATTAAGCGAAATAAATGTTGAACTGCAAGTGAAATAAATTTACACACCCCATTTAGCCTGACTGGCGCATGGTGTGGTGGCAGACGAAGGCCGAAAGGCTCGTTCAGGTTTTGACGGAGGTTTTCTGTAATTGGCTTTAGTCGGTTTTGCATTGCTGGTCAGATATATCGTGATATTTGTAGTTTGTACTGGTCTAATTTGCACTGGTTAAAAATGTATGAGCATAAAGCATTTTGCTGCGTTGCATAATCAAAGGGATATGCATTTCCAAAAATTGAGAACTCAGACCGACGATTTTAAAATAACGATTTTTTTGTTGTGTAAAAATATAACGAAGGAATTTGGAAGGAAATGTCAGGTTGTCAATTGAATTAGCTTATTATTTTTTTAAATAAATTTTAACAATTTTTCACATTCTTTACTTTTTTCAAAATGTATTCAAACGGCGGTGCTTATCACCCTGAGCCCAACTGAGGCTCTCTGACTACAGCTGCGAAAAATATGAAATATTCAGAGTAATAACTCATTCACTGCTTTCCTCGCGCTTTCGGTTATCTGTCTCGTTTGTTCCGTTGGCAGGGCGACTGGCTGCTGTCTCCTTCGTCCGCGTGCAGCTTCATTTTTCATTCCTATCCGCTGATTTATACTTTTCGAGAATGATTAATTAATCAATACGGGCACGTTCATTTATTTTTATCTTTTCATTCCCATTCATTCAGCGTGTCAAAATTGGCCAAACTGACGATGGATTCCGCCCAGTTTGGCAAGCGGGACAAGGTGAGGTGAGATCGATGGCCAGCAGACCCACGCCACGCCGCCACCCATCACGTCACGCAACGTCACTGCACTCGCCGCAGGGATCTGACAACGCCGGTTCCACGGAATCGGTCCCGGCTGTCCGGCTGTCTGTCCGTCCGTCTATCCACCAGCCCGGTCCAATCTGTTCTGTGACGCGACCGATCCAACGCCGATAAATCGAAATGAAAAATAATGCACGCTGAAACGAAGTCATGCAAATTAAATAAATATGTCAAACACGTTGTTAGGTCGTTATCAGCGAAAATATAAATCGTTGTTGAGGGATATCATACTTTTCTGCTGTTGCTGCTGCTGCTTCAGCTCGTTGCTGACATTCTGACAGGCCCCCGAAAGCAATGAATCATTTTATTTTTCTGTCTGCCGCTGTCAGGTCCCATCATGCGAAACTTGAATTCTCGTGTTTTTGCTGTTTTCGTTTATTTTTTTATTTGTGAGCTATTGCTGCACTGTCGCTGCTTTCAGCACAGTTCGGTACAAATTTCGGTACGTGGTCTCCCGGTGTAGCCACCAGTTGGTGAATGTAGTTGAGGGTAATACTTGTTTCGTTCAATGAATGTTTTACTCGAAGAAAACACTAAATTGACAAAGTTTGCAAGTTATATCAAATATAAGGGTACAAATTATTTGGAGACATTGTTCTAACATTCTTCCAAATTTGTTGCTTTTCCAAACAATTTAATGTGAAATAGTCATAAATTACATCAATAGTTTTCATAGTTCCATCGAATCTCTAGAGTTCAGAAAGCTGTTAATTTTTAAAATTCTGTGATACTTTTTCCTTTTTTTCGTATACAACTATGTACTTTGATCATTTCCAGTTTGACAAATCAAAAATCCTGAGCTAGATTTTAGGTTTATTTTATTTGTAGAAAAAAAAAACAAATTATTAATGCACCTCGCCACCACCTATAGAAAAACAATAAATGAAAAGCGCTGTACACTTATAGATCAAATGAAAACTTTATTTACTGATTTGAAGGTCTCGGGACCAAAATTGGTCCAACCGTTTCGAAGCAAATTATTATTTTACACACACATTTTTGTGCTGGGGTGAAATGAATACCCCTGCAGTAATTTGGAAATACCTTGTGAGGTAATTTGGACACCTTTTGTGGGGTAATTTGAACACATTGTGAAGGATAAATAGAATATTAATATTTTCTAGTGTATTTTGACTACAGAATATTTTTTTAAATATGTTTGTGTTAATACAATTCTGAACACATGATTGGTTTAAATTTAAATGTTTTAATTTGGGTTTATCTGAAACAATCGATAGAAGTAATCCTTAGTACTTCAAATTAAAATTTTATTCCTGGATCTGGAATTCAATTAAAAAAAAAAGATTATTTTAGCGATTATAAGGTTTGATTTTTGGTTGGATTCGGGTTTTAAATTTTTAAATATTATAATTAATATAGCAAAATAAAAAAAAACTAAAAGTTTTGTTCAAAATTTTAATTGCTCCAAAAAAAAGCAACAAATCTTTAAATGTCATTTTGTTTTACCTAACAGGTAGTCTTCAAATTACCTCACAAGCCATGTCTTATTTCATAAAGACACCATCTCATGTTTTATAAAAAAAAATGTCCAATTTTAGTGATAACAATGCAAAAAAATACAATTTTCATACGGGCATAGGGTAGAGAAGTCATCAATGAGACACGGGAAACAATGATAAAATGGCTCTCACAAGACGTAGTTTTTTTTTATACAGCCAGCTTTGACTCACGACTGTGGGGTGACATAAAGATGAAACAAAATAATTTTACAGGTTTTCAAAAGACCTTTTATTTTGTATCACAAGATTTATGGTCGATCCGTTACATTTTTATTCTTAAATCTATTTTGGGTTCATCAAATATGTTTATCCAAATAATTTTCAGTTCTGATACGATTTTCGTACATCTCCTTTGATTGGGTTTGATTATGATATCTGATTATATATGGAAAAAATATAAATTATCCGGATATCCGAAGTCCCAGCTCTAGTTTTAACCAATCAGGCTCATATTTGGGGGAAAGGTAAAAAAAAGAAAAGCAACCCACTTTAACGACCCCCGGGTCTTTTGTGGGCTCTGTTGCAAGTTTCTACTCATTTCTAGGCGTCCGAAGGTTATGTGTGGTGAGTCACTCAAAACCTCTTTTACGCTAATGGACCGACGTTTTACTTCCCCATCCGATAGAAGGCGTGGTCAGGCAAATCTCGTCTCGAAAAATGCCACCGGGTCCGTCTGGGATTGAACCCAGGCCATACTGGGGTGAGAGGCTACCACGCTAACCACTGCGCCACCGGACCCGGGGGAAAGGTGTGTCTACTAGATACACATCTGCCATAATAGTGGCTTTGGTTATGGAAGCTCCCTTGCAAAGTTATTCATACATGTTTGATTCTAGGGTATAAAAGAAAATTATGACTAAAAATTACATTTTCGCTCATAGGCTGCCATTAACACAAAAACTAATATTTCTCCAAATTTCTTTCGTCATTTCACAGAGCATGAGTTGGGCTACAATGTCCTTTTATTAGATTTGACCAAAATTTAGAATATAACCAGAATCCAGGGCTGTCTCATTGTTCCCCATTCTTTTCATTAAACTTTTCAAAATCTATGGAAATCTTTCAAAAGATGAATTGGACGTGATTTTTGACATATTTATTGAGTTTGAACTTCATTCAACTAAAAATATAAAGTTATTTGGTAAAATATATGGATTTTACAAATTTTAAATACTTTTTAGTATAACTTATGTTAATTGAAGTTTCATGTTGACAAAATTGCTTGAAATTGTGCAAAGCAAATCACCTGCAATGGAACAATATAAAAACATGATGTTTTACTAGAAAAGTATTGATTTTTGTAGAGCGTCTCATTGTTCCCCAGCTGTCTCATTGTTCCTGCCAAGTGCGTCTACATGATGATGATGGCCCTCCACTAACCCCCGCCCATGGGATTACATGAAGTTTATTTATCTTGTTAGATATTTTTGTAATTTAACTGTGTTTTTGATTCATTATTTATGTATTTATTCTCTTGTTTTAAACCATGCGCGTCCATCAAAAAACCTTTATTTCTTTAACATTGCATTGAACAGGGACCATCTGGGTATTGAGATTATTTCCCCCCGCCCCATCTCACACACATATGAGTCCATTCAAGGGTTTTACCGCGCCCAGAGTCGCGTTGCTTTTGATAAATTTGTCATATGAGGCCCAGAGACGTTTGTTCTCGTGTACCCAAAGAGACGTGTACCGTTATACGGATGCCGACTGTCATAACGTGCCTCCTTCACAGCAACCCTCTAGGGATTTAACACACGTGCAATGATTCACTCATCATCATCTGGAACAAAAAGTTCATTGACATACACATAACACTTCACATACGCGGCCCAGAGACGTTTGTTCTCGTGCACCCAAAGAGACGTGTGCCGTTATACGGATGCCGACTGTCATAACGTGCCTCCTTCACAGCAACCCTCTAGGGATTTAACACACGTGAACTTCACAAATTAACATTATTCTTAACGAAACACAAACAATGCCGTTTAAACACATTAAAATTGTCCTCATTTTTTACTTCACTTGGCAAATTGTTGTATAATTTTATGCCCTTATAATATAAAGAGTTCTGTGAAGATGCAAGTACAAACGAAGCAGTTCTTATTTCATCTGCAAACCGAGTTCTAAGTGAATGTATGTCTCGTCCCCTTTTCATCCTTTCATTCAAATACTCTGGAGCTTGGCCTTTTGCAATTTTGTGCACCAACATTAATGTCAAAAACTAACTTAATCCACCTATGTGGTTGGTGCCTTCCTCACTCTTTTCCAACAATGGGTGATATGTGATATGATGAGTTTGGACACAAATTTGGTCTAATTTCGTCAAGTTCCGGAATACAAAAAACACACATATCACTCAAGGGCTCATAAGTGGCATCATAAGTGGCCATAACTCGAGACAGGGTTGCCAGATCAACAATGTTTTAGGCTCGTTGGAAAGGTCTTTCGATTACCTTACCAACGATGGGTCGGTTGATGGATCCGGACATTGTTTACATACATTTAAGTGAGATCCGGCTACAAAAAGTACATAAACATCACTTAAGTGGTCAGAACTCGAGACAGGGTTGCCAGATCTTCAATGTTGTGGACTCGTTGGAAAGGTCTCTCGATTATCTAACCAACGATGCGTCGGATGATGGATCCGGACATTGTTTACATACATTTAAGGGAGAACCGGCTACAAAAAAAGTACATGAATATCACTTAAGTGGTCAGAACTCGAGACAGGGTTGCCAGATCTTCAATGTTTTAGATTCGTTGGAAAGGTCTTTCGATTACCTAGCCAACGATGGGTCGGATGATGGATCCGGACATTGTTTACATACATTTAAGTGAGATCCGGCTACAAAAAAAGTACATAAATATCACTAAAGTCGTCAGAACTCAAGACAGGGTTGCCAGATCTTCAATGTTTTGGTCTCGTTGGAAAGGTCTTTCGATTACCTTACCAACGATAGGTCGGATGATGGATCCGGACATTGTTTACATACATTTAAGTGAGATCCGGCTTCAAAAAAGTACATAAATATCACTTAAGTCGTCAGAACTCGAGACAGGGTTGCCAGATCTTCAATGTTGTGGACTCGTTGGAAAGGTCTCTCGATTATCTAACCAACGATGGGTTAGATGATGGATCCGGACATCATTTACATACATTTAAAGGAGATACGGCTACAAAAAAAGTACATGAATATCACTTAAGTGGTCAGAACTCGAGACAGGGTTGCCAGATCTTCAATGTTTTATATTCATTGGAAAGGTCTTTTGATTGCCTAACCAACGATGGGTCGGATGATGGATCCGGACATTGTTTACATACATTTAAATGAGATCCGGCTACAAAAAAGGACATAAATATCACTTAAGTGGTTATAACTCGAGACAGGGTTGCCAGATTACCAATGTTTTGGACTCGTTGGAAAGGTCTTTCGATTACCTAACCAACGATGGGTCGGATGATGGATCCGGACATTGTTTACATACATTTAAATGAGATCCGGCTACAAAAAAGTACATAAATATCACTTAAGTGGTTATAACTCGAGACAGGGTTGCCAGATTACCAATGTTTTGGACTCGTTGGAAAGGTCTTTCAATTACCTAACTAACGATGTATAACATGATGATGTTTGGTTCAGTTTACTGCCATTTATTCAACTTCCGAAAATATGCGAAAACACATTTTTATACATAACTTTTGAACTACTTATCGAAACTTCAAACAATTCAATAGCACCGTATGGGACCCTAAACCAAGTCGAATGCGACTGGTTTGGTCAAAATCGGTTCAGCCAGTGCTGAGAAAACTGAGTGACATTATTGGTCACATACACACACACATACACACACACATACCCACACACATACACACACACATACACACACACATACACACACACATACACACACACATACACACAGACATTTGTTCAGTTTTCGATTCTGAGTCGATATGTATACATCAAGGTGGGTTTTCGAGCTTTTAATAAAAAGTTCAATTTTAGAGCAGGATTATAGCCTTACCTCAGTGAGGAAGGCAAAACGTTACTCTTTGTCTCACTGATAGCCAGTGCAGTGTTTCCAGCATAACTCGCCTAGGTGTCCTTCTGTTGCACTTGAGAATCAATCTCATCACTTTGTTTTGTAGTTTTTGCAGTCTATTCATTTGTTGTTCATTTGCCAGATACACAATTGAGGGACAAAAATCGAAATGGGGAGATATCAACGCTTTGTACAAAAATATTAAGCTCCACTGTGACAATTCCTTCGACAATCTACACAAAACACCAAACTTCTTCGCAATTTTCTTCACTATGTGGTCAATATGCTGCTTAAAACTCAGTTTATCATCTATCAACACGCCAAGGTGTTTGATTTCCGTGACTCGTTCTACAACTTCTCCAGAAATGTTCACATCATTCCAATGATCATTCACTGCTTTGTTGGCTATTATCATGCACTTTGTTTTCGAGACGTTTAGTTTTAGTTTCTTATGTTTAAGCCAGTTGGACAGATTACACAGATCACAGTTGAGTTTTTGAATAGCAGCAAAAGCATTGTCGGAAGAAATAAGTATCACAGTATCGTCAGCAAAAGGGTTTATATCACAGTATTTGAGCACTCTTTTCAGGTCATTGATGTACAGAATGAACAGGATTGGGCCAAGTACACTGCCTTGTGGGACACCAAACTTGGTTTCTAGCGGACTAGATATCACAGAGTTGAATTTCGTTTTTTGGCTTCTAGTTTCCAGGTACGACGAGAACCATTCAAGTGCTTTTTCCTTCAAACCGTACTTGGCGAGGACTTTTATGAGCTTTTGAGCAATGAAACAGTTGAATAACTCTGGCTGTAGACGTCAGATCGATCTAATATGTTGGTCAATGTTAGAACAAACTAAAAAAAATAAAATGCAACAAAAAGCTCTTCAAAACATGCTAATGAAAAAAATACAAAAATCGTTGAAGTTTAAAAATCAAATTTGATGACTACCCTACCCTATCTCAGATACGTTCAAAACTATCCCCTCGAACAATAATCAGCCACTTTTGTGGCATAGAATAATTGCAAATTCATATTTTCCAACCCTCAAATATTAGAATTTAAGGATGTGCCGACAGGCCTTCGTAAACTTTTACAGATTGTGCCAAAACTTGAATTATTTAAACTTTTTTGGGTTTTCCGTACTCCTAGGTCATTACTAGTGCTGATCTTGTCATATATTTCCAATTTCCTATCGAATCTGAAGAAAAAATGATTTTTAAGGGGGTGTCCAAATGACCTCCCCTGACCATATTACCCAAAGCTCCTCACCTACTTTTTGAGACCATAACTCAAAAAGACTAAGTTGGTGTCAAAATTATCTCTGGAACTTTTGTGTGACCCATTTTTGGTTAGGAGTGAGGAAGGCACCAACCAAATAGGTAGATTAAGCTTGTTATTTTAATTCCGATTTGCGGAAACCCTGAACAGGCCCACCGTGCCTAATAAAGTTCTTCATCTGTGCAATTCTCTAAACTCACGCGGAATCGCGCGCGCACTAAATCATCTGCTGTGTATGCGCGAACAGAAACACATTTCGTAACCACAGTCAAGCCTTTGCCTGCGCACGGCCATAAATCATGCATCGAGAAGCCAACGAGCAAGCTAGCAGAAACACATTCGCGTGGAGTTCAACTGGTTGACTGGCTGACTGTCGTAAATCATTAATTATTAATCCCAGAATCGAGCGCTGGGCTGGCTTGGCGGCGTCGGCATTAGGAGATTAATTTCCCGCTGACATTTTTCTTTAGCGGCGTCATTTTTCTGTGTGTCTCTCCTCACCTGAAAAGCAGAAGTTGTTATAAATTTACATAAACACGTCCGCTCGCGGTGTGCCACTTAAGTGACAGGCCAAAACGGTTGTCAGTCACGGCCTGTGAAGGAGGAGGGAGGGGGAGTGGGTTGTGGGGTGGACAAATCCGACAGAGTTGATCCCCGCGGCCGCACTAATTCCCCCGCCAGTTTCACGTTTCGTTGACAGCCCAGAGAGGCCGGCTATGGAACGACACGCCGCGTTGAATCTAATAAAAAAGGGGCCTCTCCTCATTTCGGGCTCCGGGCGGCACACCAACTAATCCATTAGGCTGACTGACAAGCTGATAGTCCGACAAAAACTTGATTATCGCTATGATTGATTTCACAAAGTGTTCCACAAAAGTAATCCTCTTGAATTTGACGGGTCGTTCGGTTCGCACCTGGGGAAAAATTTAACAGGCACTGGCTTGGAACAGACCGTCATTTTGGACGGCACATTTCTCGCCGTGTCAACCGCGAGTAACGATTTTCGTCGTCGTTTATATCACTGGCGTACAATCTACTCTGTGTGTGTGTATGTGTTTGATTCTGTTTTTGAGCTAGTTGGCATTTGGCTGCTGTTGGATTACGCATTATCTCGAGAATGATTGATCGATTTTATATTGCACTGAGCCTTCAAAAAATACGTAAAGTCAGCCTCAGTGTGTTATCGCGGAACCAACGCAAGACCACTCGACGACGGCGGGAAAAAATGTGCCCCAGGTCCGATACAGGACGTGTATTAAGTTGAATGGCACTAATCATAACATATCGAAGATTGATTGGATTTTGCGCTAAAATGGATTGGTAAATCAATTCAAAAATTTTGACAGCTGTTTGTCGAGTTTGTTCTGCAAAAATACGTGCTTTAAACAATTATCAAGGCTTATTACAAAAAATTAAAAAAAATTATATGGACTGTACATGGACAGCAGTTGATCAATAAATGCTTGAAAGTGATTTGGAAATTTTAAATCAAGATGTGGGATGATGAAATATTGAGAAAATTGATTTGGTAATGTTACAGGCATCAATCAATCAAAATTGACTAAAATGGGTTCGTAGAATTCGAATTTTATGGTAAAAGTGAAAAATTATAAAAAAGAGAAAACATTATCTATAATTTGATTATCCGAAGTTCTTAGGAAATCTTCGGATAATCGAGTAGCTTTTATTTACGGTATACACTCTTTACTCAATAATCCCATTTTGGCTTAGAAACAAATGGGAACTACTTTCCATCGGGATTCCTGCCCGAGGCCATCGTCGTCAGTAAAGTCAGTTGTCACAGGAGTCATAAAACGAAAATGTTTGCGCTGCCGCTGCTACGGCCTCCGGAGAAAATTAATTTATGGTGATTTTTGA
Source organism: Culex pipiens pallens (assembly GCF_016801865.2). Taxonomy (NCBI): domain Eukaryota; kingdom Metazoa; phylum Arthropoda; class Insecta; order Diptera; family Culicidae; genus Culex; species Culex pipiens. The sequence goes on from NC_068938.1 coordinate 115,341,982, forward strand.
TCCCCTCTAACGATTTTTAAACGGCTGTTCATTTTATTTTGTGTCATAAATTTTGACTTTTAAGCTGATGTTTTCTCTCCTCACTTGCTGCCGGCTCGTTTCAGCGTCGGATGGATTCTCGGGCCCAGATAGAGGAAAAAAAATGAAGACTCCAACACACGGTCGACGAGAAATTTATGGCCATTAATAAGAGAGATTCAAAATATCCGAAATGAGGCGCACTCTGGCGTGGCGTGAGAAGAGCGCAAGATAAATAAAACCACCTTCTACAGATGATGGCGGTATGGTAGCTTGTAACAACATTCTCAAAATGTCTCGAAATGCTGTCCGGTTTTGGTGGAAATTAATTTACGCCGTGGCACCCCGGGGAGAGAAAAAAAAACTCTGAAGGAAATGAAAATAACGAGTTGATCAAATTGAGTGAGTATATCAGCTGTCGAGACTAGGAAGAAGATGTCGACTGAAGATAACGGACACCAGCAGCGCGAGAAAGAGCAACAACAGTCGATGAAATCGTTCTCAACCTCATTAATTGTTAAATGGCAGCGTGAATCATGGGAACCGTAAAATGTCCAAAAGTGGTAAATTGATTTCGATAAATTGGGACGTCATTAAGGGGTGATCATTGAATATCATAAATTTTGTCAAGTGTTGACATGTTACAAGAGTTTTGATATGTTATGTTTTAATTTAAAGTTGTTATTTAACAGTGGATGTTTTGGATGTATGACAACATACAGGCCATAAAGGACGGTTCCTATGCTAATTATCATTTCAAAATTTTGAGATATACAAGATTAAAGAGCCTTGTCGGATAGCTTTTTCTCAGAATTTGTTCCAATTCCAAATCGATTATCCATACATTCAATTATAATTTCGGTATCCGCAAAAAGCTCTCAAAAAAAAAAACATGAGGAAATATAATTACTAAAAATAAAAAATTTTGTCCTTGGACCTTAAAATCAAATTTAAAGTTTAGTAACCCCGAATAAGTCGTCATTTGTGAAAAATTTGTATGGGAAAAATAATGTTCAAAGTGACATTTGAATTCTGTTTTTCCATCATGATGCCAACTATAAATATTTAGTTAAGGAATATCTACAATTACAACGAAATCAAAACTGAATATTTACAATACAAATTTACAGACTGTAGGTTCCAACGAATGCCAAAACTTAATAAAATAATAATTTAATAGCGATACTCACGCGAAATTCAAAATGGCTTACTCCAACTATTTAAGTTTTTTTTTATTTCTGGCGGCCCTTAATTTCTATTTATTTTTTAAGGTGAACTGTAGGCTCCACATCTTAGTGGTCTTGGCATAAATAACAGTTATTGCCATTTTTTTACAAGTTTAATTTTACTCTTTATGAATTGATGAATTAATGAAGCTTAATAGTTCATTAATTTACCAATTCATAAAGAGTAACATTGAACTTGTAAAAAAAAATACAATGTCTGTTATTGATGCCGAACTTAAAAATGGAATATGGGTAATTCTCCGCCAACTCACACAGCAGTTGCCCCGACCCCTCTTCGATTTGCATGAAACTTTGTCCTAAGGGATAACTTTTGTCCCTGATCACGAATCCGAGGTCCGTTTTTTTATATGTCGTGACGGAGGGGCGGTACGACCCCTTTCATTTCTGAGCATGCGAAAAAAGAGGTGTTTTTCAATAATTTGCAGCCTGAAACGGTGATGAGATCGAAATTTGGGATCAAAGGGACTTTTATGTAAAATTAGACGCCCGATGTGATGGCATACTCAGAATTCCGAAAAAACGTGTTTTTCATCGAAAAAAAAAAAACAATAAAAAAGTTTGATATATGTTTATATATCAATATTTTTGTAATTGTCTGCTCTACAACTTTGTAGAACACTGTTAAACTCTTAAAAATAACCCTGCAAAGTTAGAAATAACGCGAAATTTTAAAATGAAAAATTATGTTCTGAATGAAAAAATTACCCTTCTGGGTCAATATAGATTCGAAAAGTACATAAAATTTCTCTTAAAATGACATGTTCCAAATTCTTTTACAGTCGAGTAACGGAAAATTGCAGATTTTTAAAAACTTTTTTAGTGTTTTTTTTTTTTGATGAAAAACGTGTCTTTTCGGAATTTTGAGTACGCCATCAAATCGGGCGTCTAATTTTACATAAAAGTCCTTTTGACACCAAATTTCTATCTCATCACCGTTTCAGGCTGCAAATTATTGAAAAACACCTCTTTTTTCGCATGCTCAAAAATGGAAGAGGTCGTACCACCCCTCCGTTACGAGATATCAAAAAATGGACCTCGGATTCGTGTTCAGGGACAAAAGTTACCCCTAAGGACAAAGTTTCAAGCAAATCGAAGAGGGGTCGGGGCGATTCCCGCTCGTCACGCTTACGCTCACAAATGTTAAATGTTTCTACATTGAAAATTATACCATAAGTTACTGAGATATTGGAATTAGAAATTATATGAAGCCTGTATAAGCACACCAATGACACAAAATAGCTTTTTTGGTCATAGAGAAGGTTCCCACTAATTTTTAGCTGAATAAAAAAGACTTCCTCACTTCTAACCAAAAATGAATCTCATAAAATATGTGGAAATTATAAAAATATTTATTTCTATGGAAATCAAGTGCGCAAAAAAACTTGGTTTTTGATATGGAATCAATAAGTTCGAGCTAAGATGACAGAAATAAAATTATTAATTAATGTAGTTATAAATTGAGACAGTCTTGCCAGATATTCAAACTTTTTAACTCGCTGAGAAGGTCTTTTGATTACCTACCAAACAATAGGACATAGATTTCATACAGATAAGCGAGCTCCGGCTTCAAAATGTACATAAATATCATTTAAGTGTTCATAACTTGAGGCAGAGTTGCCAGATCGTCGAACATTTAGATACATAAGATCAAAACTTCCGGACCGTAGTTTCATTGCAATATCTGAGATCCGGCAACAAAATTCCAGCATTCGATTTTTTCTCTTACACTTTTTTTACAAAACTTTTGAACTACTATTCTGAGCTTCAAACAATTTAATAGTGCAGTATGAGGCACCAAACCAGATCGACTGCAACTTGTTTGACTCAGTTTTCGATTCTGAGTCGATAGTTATACATGAAGGCTACGAGCTTGCTGAAATAGTAGTTTATGCAACAAGTTGCAAAAAGAGGATTTTTTCAGCACGAGTCGTACATTTATCCAACGAGGTTCACCGAGTTGGATAAATACGACGAGTGCTGAAAAAATCAAGTTTTGCAACGAGTTCAATACAACTTTTTTTGCAATTCCAAAAAACACCCATTGAGTGAAATTTTAAGTCAAATTTTCATGTATTTTGTCTATCAAACGTTTAAATCAAAAAAATGTTGAAAAGTGTTACTTTTCGAAACAAGTGCTGAAAAGTTCAACTTTTCAGCACCCATTTCAGTGCTGAAAAGTAGAACTTTTCAGAATTTATTTTGAAAAGTGTTGCTATTCGATTCTGTTATTATTGGTACAGAAAAGTAGGCTATTTCGTCGTTCAAGAATGACAGGAAAAGTAAGTAGTTTCACGACGGAATTGCAAAAAAATATTTTTTGCAATTCCGTCGTGAAACTACTTACTTTTCCTGTCATTCTTGAACGACGAAATAGCCTACTTTTCTGTACCAAAAATTACAGAATCGAATAGAAAAACTTTTCAAAATAAATGCTGAAAAGTTCTACTTTTCAGCACTGATATGGGTGCTGAAAAATTGAACTTTTCAGCACTTGTTTCGAAAAGTAACATTTTTCAACATTTTTTTGATTTAAACGATTTATTGAAAAAAAATGAAAATTTGACTTAAAATTTCACTTAATGGGTGTTTTTCGGAATTGCAAAAAATGTTGTATGGAACTCGTTGCAAAACTCGTTTTTTTCAGCACTCTTCGTATTTATCTAACTCGGTGAACCTCGTTGTATAAATGTACGACTTTTGCAACTTGTTGCATAAACTACTATTTTGGGCAGGATTATAAGCTTTCCTCAGGGGAAGGCAAAAATAATGCTGTAATGATTTTAATCTTATCCTTGTATACCACTACAAAGTAATTTCCTGGAAGTAGAACATCATACAGCCAGTCGGAAAGTTTGCCAACAAGGTTGAAGTTGAAAAATGTGGCATGATATTTCAATTGGCCTGACACACATAACCTGAATGGCGATACGAAAAAAGCACAGCACCACATCAAAACACGGCACTAAACAGCTGGAAAAGCAGTGCCGAGCCGAGAAGACGTCTTTGGTCGGTCGGTTGGAGGGCAAACCACCAGCCAGCATTTGCCATTCCATTTCCAGCGAGTGATTTATCACCAGGGTATAGGTGCGCAATCAATCATGCTCAGGGCAATATTTCATAAGTATAATAAATGACTGAAAGCCTCTTTGTTAACGATCATACTTTATTAGCGAGCATTAATAATATCTAAATTAATGAAACGCGAGCTGTCAAACTGTTGTTGTTTGCTGCCTTGTAGTGCCTCGTGGTGTTTCGGGGTATTCGGGATCACACGGAGGGAAAAAAGGGGGCAAAAGGCCAATGCTGAGTGGTGGTGGTGGCCTTTGATGAAGCGATGCCATGTGGGCGCACTCAGAAGTGCCAGGGACCTGCCAGGCGGTCGGTCGGTAGAAAATGAAAAATGAATTAAAAAGAACGTGAGGTCAGAAAGGTATGCAATAAACAAAGTCAAACACAACACACACACACAAAAAAAAAGCTTCGTCTATTCACGAAAACGCTTGTTTCGACGTTAACGAATCGTCGGAACGATTGCCGGTGACTGGCCTGATGGCAAATGCCCTGCGAGCTGTCCGAGATGATGGCGGCCCGAGCTCTGAGGTGGTTGACTGATGAGGCCGCCAGCTGAGCAGCACTCGCGCTGAATGGGAGGTCGCTCCAGGCTTGTCAGTGCTGAGAGCTGGCCAAAGCTGGACGGAGCAGGAGGTTCAATTGTTGCCTTCGCGTCAAGAGCCTGATTTTCTGAAATTAAATATTAATTGATTATGATATTTCCAGAACATGATTGATTGCTCAAATGGTCAGACCGGATCGATGGAGGGTATCTGATGTGGATATAATTAATAGCGCTGCCTTGGGATGACTAAGTGGTGGCCTGAAGAGACGCGATGATGCTGGATTTTTGATTGTGGAACTCGGGAATAACGATTCGGTGTGATTCTGACATCAAAGAAGATTATAAATCAGTGTCATAAATAGCAGACAGCCATAGAACAATAACAAATACACTTTCTGTAATTCATCAGGGTTAATTTTTTTACGAATATACTACTACAATCAATCTTTATTGTATCAAGCGTCGTAATTTCAATTTATGGAAAGAGATCTGATCTAATACAATGAAAAGTAGGTATTGAAGTGACTTGAAGTAAGTAAGTAAGAATATTAAACAATTTTCCTGGCATAAATTCTCAGATGTAATATTACCATGATTTTGCTTCTGTGAACTCCTTACATTTTTGAGTGTACAATAGGGTGACAATAAAAAAAATTACATCAGGGATACCCCCTGATTCGATTCCTTAGGCAAAAATAAGTAACTGTTAAAATTTTGAGCGAAATTGTTTAAGGATTAAGGGTCGCTTTTTATCGTTAAAGTTAATCTTTTTATACAGTCGACTCTCTGGCTGTCGATCTTCTCGATATCAATAATGCTCCATCTATCGATGAATTCTTCAGTCCCTTCAATCTGCATACTTCAATTATCTTCATTCCTCGATATTTTCCCTTGCTTGAAGGATCTCTTCCTCGACGGTCCCTTGGATTCTGTTTGCTTCAAAAATCTCTTCCGGTTGTCAATAATTTCACTTTCTCATGGCTTGCATAGACATTTTTCTTGGTGAAACGAAGCTTTGAAGGGTGTTTGACATTAGTTTGTTTTTGTTTTATGAACGTTGCCATGATTCTCTCCCATAGCTGGGTATCAAGAAAAAAATATTTTCAATCGAGTCTTCTTTTTGCATCGTTCTGTAAACTGATGATTCTCTTCCTCGACGGTCCCTTTGATATTGACAACCAGAGAGTCGACTGTACAAAAACGTCTTCTTTAAATCATTAATAACTCGTCAGGGTTAACTTGGATCGTTTTGCGTTGTTTGTCATAACATTTTACTTTTATTTTTTTTTTATCTTAAAAGATTCTCTCACTTGACAATGATCTGACATATTTAACGCAGATCTGGTACATTTCGCCGAAGGTCGTTTCGCCGAAGGTCGTTTCGCCGAATGGTACGTTTCGCCGAAAGTCGTTTCGCCGAATGAACATTTCGCCGAATGAACATTTCGCCGAATTTTTTAGGTACTGTTTGGGGGTCATATAAAAACTACGTAGACGCTGAGGAGGTTGCGTGGGGGTTGTTTTTTTGTTAAGATTTCGACATTGTATAAATGGTTGAGAGATGGTCTCTTATGCGTTTTTAATTTCATGTATTTTAAAAATGCTTTTTTTAAGTTTTTTTGATGTTGTTTTTTACTGCTTAATGCTTAGTAAGAAAAAAATTACATTCATAGTTACAACAAGTTTAACAAAGACAAGATTACTGTAGGGGCAAACACTTTTAGAATAGTTTTGTTAGTCCCTTTTTTTGTTTAAAAAACTGCTGCATAAATTCACAGACAATATTCAAAATTATTTGTTTGAAAAAGAGTGAAACAAAAAAAATATATTTTTAAAACAGTGGATAATTTCCACAGACATGTACATTGAAGTCAGATTTTTTAAAGAACTGCTCATTTTTTTTCGTCGTTCATGTTTTAAAGAAATTCAAAAACATGTTCAAGAAAGTTAACTTCGCTTTAAAAACCATCAAAAGAACTCCTCTTTTTAAAAGAATGTGGAAGCACAACATTATTAATTTTAATAGAGAAGACAATTTCCAGAAACTTTTTTATTGAAGTCATAAAATTTCGAATTCAATACTTTGATAAGAACTGCTCATGTTTTAAAGAATGGAAAAACACAAACAAAAATGTTTTAAAAGATAAAGATGTTTCCAAACATGTTCTGATCTAGACTGACAACTACACTTAAAACCATCAAAAGAACTGCTCTTTTTTTAAAGTATGTGAAAACACAAAAAAAAAACAATATTGATTTTCTGAAACTTTTTCAAGTCATTCAATTTTGCATTAAAAACTATGATAAGAACTGCTCATGTTTTAAAGAATGGAAAAACACACAAAAATGTAACAAAACTATTGATGATTCTATGAAAAGTTTTTTTTGCCAAATCAAATTTGATTATGATAAATTCGTTTTCATACTTTTTATTTTTATATAATTTTTCATTTTTGTCGCAAAAGTTTGCATAAACAAAGTAGTACTGTTATTGACAACTGTTCCGCTGAGTTATCCTGATTTTTTTGGAGTAAGTTTAAAAGTTCATCATTTTCTTGTCCTTTTTATAATTTTTTTCTTCATTTTTTTTTCCTTTTCGGCGAAACGTCCCATTCGGCGAAACGACATTCGGCGAAATGACCTTCGGCGAAATGACCCTCGGCGAAACGACATTCGGCGAAATGTCCCCCACCCGTCTTTTTCAGTCCTCAGGCTATTTTTTGCTCTTATGTCAGATCACCTTTTATTTGAGTCCATGACAGGTGAAATGGATTGAAATGGCCCTGATTTTTTTTTTTTAATGTAATTTTTGCGGAAATCGACAAAAATTGGAAAATTTTAGCATTCATGTTAAAAATACCCTGATATTTAACAGTATCCGCTATCTGATTTGCACATTTTACTTTATATTTATAATAAATGACTGTTCTTACCAAGCACAATATTTTTCAATTTGATATCCCATCCCAATCGAATAAAAAATCAAATTAATAGGCCTCGAACGATTTCCCACCGAGTGGGAAGTGATAATAAATTGTATGAATATAAATAATGAACCGTTAATTATCACGTTTCTCTTCTCGGTCACAAAGGAAACCCACAAAAAAAGTCACAGAGTGGCGTCTCACGCTGACCCAAGACACGGAAATCGATGAGGCTCACCAGGCGTCTCCATTAGTGACTGCAGTCAGCACCGTCGCGCCGTCAGCCCCCGCCGGATCGGATATTGGCAATTTAAATCCATTATCGAAAACAAACTCTCCTGGGACCGATATCCAATTACACAAATTATTCATGACATCGTGGCTCGCTCGGAGGGAAGCGAACCCCTTGGCTTCCTAATTAAATTGATTTCATCAAAAGTCATTGTAAATGATGGCATGATGCATCCCAGCGGGTGTCTTTCTCACTCTGTCCGGATACTTTCCCGTGTGGTTGACGACGATGACGACGATGATTATGGCAATCCGAAAGGAAGGAGGGGGGTTCACTGCACAAAACTTGGCTAATCTTGGCTGAAACTGTTGTGCCACTTAGTTTGGTTCCGAACGCCGCCCCCCTTAATTTGCTTATCCATTAAAATCAGCTTTCTCATATTCACCTCTACGGTAGAGGCCAATCGTAGCTGTCTTATTCCGGCCACGCTGCAAAACGAGACTTCCCTCCCTCCCTTCACCATCCATCCCTAGAGACGAGAGTGAGTGAGAAAGAACGAGATGAAATTAACAGTAATCTCTGGGCCATAAACGCTTTTGATTGTGTACGGTAAATGGAAATGATGATATTCATAAACTTTATTATTTACAGTCAATAATCCTGAATCATGATGCCTTCATCAGTGAGTGTGTTGATGTTTGTGTGCAAGTTGTTCGTCCCTGTGCCATATTTGCGATTACGCCATACTCTCACCATCAAGTCGATACATGATACTCCTGGAATTGAGCATCGGTTCTAGGGAAGTATGCATTTTGAACGAGATGATCTGTGAACATATTTTGAACGAGCGATTCCAAGACATTAAAGGAATCTCAAAGGTTTTTTTTGTATAACTTTTTACCTTTAGTTGTTTTACTCATTTCAGGAAGTATCAATTAATTCTCAATCGTAGTTTCAATTAAAGATAATGACTCTTCCAGGGGGTAGCACCCTTATTGGTATCAAACTTCATGGCAGTTTTATTATTATCTTACAATATTCTTGTCATACTGGTCATGTCTATAACATAACCACATACAATTTTTTTCTTGTATCGTTTTTTGGCGATTGAATTTACACTCATTTCATTTTATTTAAGTTGTGGGTAATGTGTTGCATTATGTTTAAAGTTTAAAAATATCGTTAAACGGGGTGGCTTTGATAGGTTTGCGATTTTTCCGCAAAAATGTAGAGTACAATTAAAATATGTACGGAATTGTCATACTTACTGTGGTAGAGAAGTGTGCAAAGTACCTCAAAATGAACTTTTCATAAAATTTTGAAAAGTTTAAAAAATTAGTTAACGATAGTTAAGAAAATGTTGATGAAAGTCTTTATTTTAAAATTCTCAAAGTGTCATGATTTTCTCAATGAACATGATTTTAAATCGGAAAACGGAATGCATTTTCAGATTCTGTGGTCAATTTTCCACTAGGAGAAGGTTAAATAAGTTTGTAAATAATAAATAATATATGTTTTTGAAAAATCTTCAAATTTATAGGAAATTTCAGTTGAACAAATTTCATGTAAAATGTGAAAACCTGTGATTCGTTCTTCGAATTCAGAATAAAATGCAATATAAATTGATTATTTTACAAACAAAAATAGTTTCAAAATATTTCAGGCAAAATTCCGACCTTTTAACAATTTTATCTAAAATTTATACGTATTTTGATAAAAAGCTTATAAACTTAGTTAACTAAATAAAAACATTTATTTTTTTTTGTTAAAAACTATATCAGCTACTTTAGTTTAGCGTACAAATAAAGTTTTAACATCTTAAATATGATTTTAATAAGAAAAACTATGACTTGTCACCCCGGAATTTAAATTAAGAATTTTTAACTTAACTATTTTGCTAAACACTATTGAAAAAGCTTTTGTTTGAAAATAGTGCATGGTCATTGTGTGGCCTACCACAGTACATGTTTTGATAATAATAATCTTGAGAAAACCCTTACCTGTTGGAAAATATTCCAAAAACAAATTGAAATCCTATCAAAGTCACCCCGGTTTACGGTACTAGAAAGATCTAAAAATAGAAAAACTAGAAGATGGGACGAAGAGAAATAAAGAAAAAGGATGAAAAAAGGAAAAGATGTCATACTTTATTAAAAAAATATTTTTACGAATTCTTTTATATTAGAATATTTGTGATACCGTTTGGAACATTTGATAGTCTAAAATTTTATACATTTCAACCCAATGCATACCACCCATTTTGCCGAATGGGCTGCAACATCGCTCCCCCCTCCTCAGTGTTGCAGGCAGTCGATAGAGTTGGGTGTTGATGTTGTGTCCCGAGGTAATCATAAAACACATACACCATAAATACATACCGCCACCAAATTGAGTTTGTGTATTTAGGCTGTCTGGTTGGGGGATGAAAGGAGCATGCCAAACCAATATCTCACAATCTGCCAAACTGGGTGGGTTGAGCGCGAGCAGTCCCTTTCTTTCTCCTCCCCCTGTCCTTTCAATATGTCCCAATTGGCCAGGAGCTGCTGCTGGAGCTGTTTATGACGTTCCCGGGGTTCGACCCCGAGCCTGGATTCGACTTATACTCGTGTGTGTATGTTTTCTGTCGTAATTGTCACGTGCCACCCGCTGAGCTCGAATGGCGCTGCACCGCTGGTTGGCTGAGCTGGGTTGGGAACTCGCAACAAGCAAGGAGGAAGAAGCAAAGATGACACATTTTATGGATATCATAATATTAAACCTATGTAATTGGTGTCGCCAGCTTAAGATATATGCGCCTATTTCCCCCCCTCAGTTGGTTTTCGATGTTCGTTCGTTTCATTCCAGTTCGTCTCGTGCAGTGCGTTGATTCCCGCTCTCGCGGGGAGAGGAGGATGAAAAATTACACCACGGGAGGGCACAAAACAAATGTTTCGTTTGCGCCGTTTATTACGTATATTTATTAATGAAATCAGCCACACCGTCTAAATGATAGTGTACGAAAAGAGGTGAAAACATGACAGCCAAAGCAACGCGTTGACAGGTCAGAAACGCATAAATTTCGACAAGCAAAAGGGTACTGTCAAAATTTGTAGATATTTTTTCGTAAATTACATCGCGTTCAACGATTGGAGGCATTAATTTAAAAGCACGCGCACATTTTTTCGTATCAACCTCATGTGAATCAATAGAGGAAGCTGGACTAAAGTTGAGTTATTTAAAAATAGGAATATTTACCAATTTTTCCATTTTTTGTAACAATTATCAATTTCACCATACTAGCCTTAAACCCTTTAAAAAGTTTTCTTTTAAGAGTCGTTTATGCAACTAGTAGCAAAATGTACATGTTTTTAAGGCTCAGTTGAGTTGAATTATTAAGCAGATTGCTTTAAAAAACATAATTGACTACGAGTTGCCTTTTTTGCAATTCCGCAAAATATACTTTGGGAAGGATTGTTCAGTGAAAATCCGTATTTCCATGAACAGAAACTACAGAAGAACAGGAAAGGTATATAGTTTTCGATCGAAATTGCAGAGATATTTGTTAGCTGGGTACAGTAAATCGGGGTGATTTAGATAGGATGAAGCTTTTTTAGCAAAGTGAAAATTAGGAATTAAATACAACCGGTATGGTATGGAACAATACTGAGCTTGGTACAGAAGTTTACAAAGAACTTAAAAAAAATGTTTTTATCAAATTTTGAAAAGTTTCAAATGTAAGTAAACTATAATTAAAAAATAAAATAAAAAGTAACATTATTTCAACTCTCAAGTTTCCTGTTTTTATAAAATAAAATAAATTCGCATCGGAGAATGAACAGCATTGTCGGGATCAACAACAACAAAAATAAGTTTAAAAAAATAAGATTTAAATGTTTTTTTAAATAGAATTCAATAATTTCTTGACAAGGAGCGGCCGTGGCCGGTCCTGGGTTCTATTTCCATCTGCTCACAACGAGAAAGTATAGGAAATATTAATTTTGAAACTCTAACATGAACGAAAAATCAAGTCGGAGTTCGATCCCTCTTTCTATGGATTGGTAAGCAAAAATGGTTTGATGAGCTATGACTGGAATACTGGAATACTGTTACTATCAACTATATACGCGCTGGGTCCTTGTCCATTTGACAAGGGTTCGGAAGTTCTAAATATCGTTTGAATCCGATTGATGCAAATGTTCTTCAGGGTGGGGCTTGTCGATAAAAGCTGAGGTACCTCGCGCTTTGCTAGCCAACGTAGAAATGGGTCACCGAAGCTCGGCATAGCTAACACCTTCCAAATGCCTATGCGAGTTATTTGCATGTATTGAATATAGATCTAAAAATACATGGAAACAACTGAATTTGTAAGAAGTGGCCGCGTGGTCTCGTTTGGTTCGTTGCACACACACACACACACACACACACACACACACACACACACACACACACACACACACACACACACACACACACACACACACACACACACACACACACACAGAATTCAATAATTTCTTGACATTTATACTGCCCATGTTCGCATGAATGTCCCATTTCGCATTCGCATTCGCATTCGCATGGAGATGGTGATCTTAGCGGGTTGCAGACTGGATTTCTTCATGTATATGTGATTATTGTCCAGCCCAGGTTGCTTAGAAAATGATTAAAGGGAATTAAAACCAATTCTACCCGAACAGGACAGGCAGCACCATGAAAGCCATCCATTGCCGGCCGCTCCCATCTCCACCATTCACCGGGAGAGGAAAAAGGATTCGGAGCACGGGAAATGTTGATGCTGCACTTACTTAGAAAAAGGTAGCGAAACCGCAGGCTCTTTTTCCCAACCCTATTGTGGAACTCGAACAAATTGACCGTTTGACCAAATTTTATCGAATTTAAACAACAGGGCTGCGTAAGGGTCGCGTGGAGTTGGTATTTGTGTAGGGTAAAGGTCTGGGAGTCGCTCTAAGCAAGCGATACGACCATTGGCATAAATGAGTTTAGATGGTGTGGCATTAATCTCAAGGCAAACAATCGGATGCTGCTGTCGAGACACTTCCCGTTTATTTATTTTTCATATGTTAGAACTTTTATGGAGTGTTATATTATTCTCAATGCAATAAAAAAGATGCTGCTGTTGAGACAGTTTTTTTTTTTTAATTTAGGTTTTTGGTAATTTTAAAGCTTATCCCGACGCGAATAATTAGTTAAGATCAAATCTTAGGCAGCCGGCTGCGGAAAGATAGGATCCGTGATCAAAATAATTATTTCTACTCTTGACTCTTTTGGTCACCGGGAATTTAATGTGAATATTTATTTTACTAGACTAAAACCAAGAAAAGGACGGAAAACTATGCCAGCAAAGGGCGGTTTTTCAAAATTCTATGCTTATCGTGCAACAAGATTCGAAATAAACTTTTATCGAGAAAATACCTTAAATTATGTAAAATAATATCGAGAGAATTCATGCAACACATATTCTTCAATGAGCCAGAACAAGAAGATCTATGTTATGAAAAGTTAACAAAATAAAATAACTGCATTTTAAATTAGTTAAACTCGCTACAAATTAAAATGCATATCACTGGTTAGCTTACTATTCCATAGAAATCTTTTAAAACAAAAAAAAAGCTAGAAAAAAATAAAAAAGTTTCTCGTTAAGAACATCCTAATCTTTGGCAACACTGACACAACAAAGTTGTCTAGATCAGTTGTGCCGGCTCAAATCATTTCTCGCACACACTCACGCACACATTAAAACACTCATTTCTCAGAAGAATTCCTATTGGAATTGGCTCACCCGATTTTGCTCCCCGCTATTTCTGCTGTTGGCCCGAAGGAAAGTTCCATGAAATCCTTTACTGCAGCCAAATAAATCTTTCCTTCGAGCGCACCTCCTCTCACCAAACAACGGAGATTTCAAGCAATTCGAGCGCAGCCAATCACGCAGACACACATCCAGAATGAACTCATTCAAGAGACTCTATTTCACTTTCAGCATTTTTCGCCAATTTAACCGACCAACGAATCACTTTTACTATTTTTTTTCCTCAGCACACACTGCTATGTTTTCTTTCCCCCATTCGAATAAATATCTGCAGGTTCCGCAAAAAGTCTGCATGTTTTAATTTGGCCCTTCTTAAAAACTACTCCCCAACATCTAATGACGTTTAACACTCGCGACGGATGATGCAGCAGCAGAATCCATCTCCTACCAACGCCGAGCTGTCATCGGCGAACCAACATTGCACACACACACACACCATCCAATTCCCTCTCATTCTCTCCTTCCTTCGGTGCGCTCTGAGAGGGAAATTTTTGGCAGAAATGACGTTTGGTATCCGATTTACACGCAACAAAAACTAAAATGAAACGAAAACCACTTCCACAACAGAACTACGCGAAACCTTCAATCTACCCGGATAGCCCATCACTTTCTTAGTTCAAAGAAGCACTATCCCGGACTGCACCACTGAGAAAACACTTCGAAATTACTAAAACAATCCGCGACGGAAACAACAAGCGTCCACACCACCGCCATGTTTTTCTCTCTCCCCTGCCCATGTTCGCATGAATGTCCCATATGCAAAAACAACAAGCTGAGAATAACGCATTTGAAGTTTGTCCCACACATGAGACTACGAGTTATGTTTTCGCATAAAAAACTGTATTACCTCATGATTTCTAGAACAAAGTACTCGATGTTGTAGGCTTTCTGAAAGAGCACACGATTTTGAACCAAACTGCATCAATAACTCAAAAACGATGAAAATACATATAGGACATTTATGCGATCAGGGGCAGTATAGGTCTATTCAGTAGAAAACGTTTCTCAGCAAAATTGGAAATTATATAAATTATGGTTAAAATTGGGTTTTAAATTGATATTTTTATGGAAAAATCAATATCTAATGAATTTTGATCAAACATTGAACTTTTTGTTAAGTGACATCAATTTGTATACATTTTTTTGAAAATAGTAAACTTAGTTTAAGAAACATTTTATTGCTATTTTTTTAACGAAACATCAAAAGTAATCTTACTAAGGGTCAATTTGACGTTAACAATTCAATTTACAAACTTGTAGGCAGAAGTTGACTATCAAAGTCACCCCGGTTTTTGAAAATAACAATTTTTAACGAAACTTCTGAATCAGCCCTCCGATGCGGATTTTTGGTCAATATAATCCAAACTATTCCACTGAAAAACGCTGGAAATAATATAAATCTTGAAGGAATAAATCTTATGCATCATCCTGCAAAAAAAATTGCTTGGTCTGATCTTTAATGTGCAAGAATGTTGTTAAAAAAAAAAGGAAATAAGCTGAAAACAATTTAAAAAAAAAACACATACGTTTTAGTATCTTCAAAACTACATGAACTATCGATGTAATTGTTGATGCATCCCTTAAGCTACTGTCATCAAAACTACAGTCGAATCTCTGGTTGTCAATATCCAATGGACCATTGAGGAAGAGAATCATCAGTTTACAGAACGATGCAAAATGAAGACTCGATTGAAAATATTTTTTTCTTGATATCCAGCTATGGGAGAGAATCATGGCAACGTTCATCAAACAAAAACAAACTAATGTCAAACACCCTTCAATGCTTTCTTTCGCCAAGAAAAATGTCTATGCAAGCCATGAGAAATTGAAATTATTGACAACCGGAAGAGATTTTTAAAGCAAACAGAATCCAAGGGACCGTCGAGGAAGAGATCCTTCAAGCAAGGGAAAATATCGAGGAATGAAGATAATTGAAGTATGCAGATTGAAGGGACTGAAGAATTCATCGATAGAGGGAGAATTATTGATATCGAGAAGATCGACAGCCAGAGAGTCGACTGTATTTAGTTCTTGTAGGATTGGGTCCAATTTTTTTTTTAATTTGATTAAAAAAGCAACTTTAAGTAGATTGGTAGAAACATCATCAAACGTTCTGATTTGCCATATTTTCCAGTAGTAATTCCTATTTTAAAGGTTATATTGTTATAAAAAAACATAGCTCAATAATATCTTATTCAAATATAGAAGTATCATTGTCAACAGTTTGTATCATCATCCCTAAGTAAAAAATTGGTCCCAACGAATACAATAAATAAATACTTTAATGAAAACCTCAGCTTTTCAGACCCCAACTTCGCTCATACTTCATCAAACATATAAAATATATTCAATACCTCGGTGGTGGTACGGAAATCGAAGCGTGAAAGCATTTCTATAAATTTTCCTTAATGATGGCGAAAAATACGCTAAAGTGTAATCGATTATCGTCGCATGAAATATGGGAAAACGAAACGCGATCGTATAATGTTATGACTTTGCTGTGGAGGAGCGGGACTCTGAAAGGTGGTGGAAGGTGGATATTATTTATAGACAAAAAAGCAATGCGCCGCAGGACGGTTGCGCTCGCAGCGCTTTCAATTTCAGCGTTCAGCGGAAAGGTTGATTTAGACTAGCAATAAATTTTCCGTATTTTTCTCGCTCTGCTGATTCTCTCCCTCTCTCTCTGTCTCTGTCTCTCCTCCACAATCTCAATGATACTGTGTGTAATTTATTTATGAGCTGAACTTCAAAGTCAAACGCAAAAGGCTTTATAGTTTTTCGAAATTTTCCCCCGGCCCAGAAACCAGTTACCTACTCGAACAGTCACGTTCTGCTGCTGGTGAGTTGCTCAATCCAACAACACCCCCTCCACACACCCACCCACCACCACTGATGACGCCTCTGTTGCCGTATTCTTTTCCTCGTAAATCCAACATAAATATAGCCAACAACACGAAGGAGCGATAAATTAAACCATCTATCTGAGTACATAAATCATTTGTCGAATTAAATTAGTCGACAGATGAAAATGTCATGTTACAGCTAAATTTTTCGGTTGATCTAACAAGAAAAGCGGCGATCGTGTAGAATGCATGCATACACACAAAGCTGACAGGGCTGGCCAAGGTGAGAGCAGCGATTTCATGGGAAACTTGAAATATGGGGCAGAAAATAGCGACGAAATTATGACACGAAATTTATGTCCGTGGAGGCGATCTGATGGGGTTGTCTGGTTTTAGTGCAAGACGAAAACATGCTCGAAACAAATGAGTGGGATTTTCTTTTCGGTGTTCTTTAAAATTTGATGAAGTTGTTTGAAACTTGTGTCTAATTAGATTGGATCACACGTCTTTTTGTTTTTTGTTTTTTGTTTTTTGTTTTTTGTTTTTTGTTTTTTGTTTTTTGTTTTTTGTTTTTTGTTTTTTGTTTTTTGTTTTTTGTTTTTTGTTTTTTGTTTTTTGTTTTTTGTTTTTTGTTTTTTGTTTTTTGTTTTTTGTTTTTTGTTTTTTGTTTTTTGTTTTTTGTTTTTTGTTTTTTGTTTTTTGTTTTTTGTTTTTTGTTTTTTGTTTTTTGTTTTTTGTTTTTTGTTTTTTGTTTTTTGTTTTTTGTTTTTTGTTTTTTGTTTTTTGTTTTTTGTTTTTTGTTTTTTGTTTTTTGTTTTTTGTTTTTTGTTTTTTGTTTTTTGTTTTTTGTTTTTTGTTTTTTGTTTTTTGTTTTTTGTTTTTTGTTTTTTGTTTTTTGTTTTTTGTTTTTTGTTTTTTGTTTTTTGGTTTTTTGTTTTTTGTTTTTTGTTTTTTGTTTTTTGTTTTTTTTTTGTTTTTTTGTTTTTTGTTTTTATCACTAAAACTTGATTTACAAAAAAAACACTATTTTTAATTTTAGATATGTTTTAGAGGACATAAAATGCCAACTTTTCAGAAATTTCCAGGTTGTGCAAAAAATCATTAAGTTATGAATTTTTTAATCAATACTGGTTTTTTTCAAAAAATCGAAATTTTTGTCGTAAAAATTTTTCAACTTCATTTTTCGATGTAAAATCAAATTTGCAATCAAAAAGTACTTTAGTGAAATTTTGATAAAGTGCACCGTTTTCAAGTTAAATCCATATTTAAGTGACTTTTTTTCAAAATAGTCGCAGTTTTTCATTTTTTTTTTAAATTAGTGCACATGTTTGCACACTTTGGAAAAAAAATATTTTTGAAAAGCTGAGAAAATTTTCTATATTTTGCTTCTTCGGACTTTGTTGATACGACCTTTAGTTGTTGAGATATTGCAATGCAAAGGTTTAAAAACAGGAAAATTGGTGTTTTCTAAGTCTCACCCAAACAACCCACCATTTTCTAATGTCGATATCTCAGCAACTAATGGTACGATTTTCAATGTTAAAATATGAAACATTTGTGAAATTTTTCGATCTCTTCGAAAAAAATATTTTCAAAATATTCAAATCAAGACTAACATTCTAAAAGGGCGTAATATTAAATGTTTGGCCTTTTTGAAATGTTTTTCTTGATTTGAAATTTTTGAAAATATTGTTATCGAAAAGATCGGAAAATTTCACAAATGTTTCATATTTTATCATTGAAAATCGAACCATTAGTTGCTGAGATATCAACATTAGAAAAAATTACACTGAAAATTTTAAATTATTAAGTTTGCTCTTTGTTGATTCCCAAGGGTTTCCAGAAGCGTTTATTACTTGCCAGTCTGCCAATTAATTACTCAAATTACTGGTCCAAAATGATTAATTACATAAATTACTTAATTACTTTTCAATACGATAAAAAACATTTAATTTTATTTAAGTATTCATTTCTACGGTTCAAAACTAAATTATTTATAAATGGCTCATTCGATAGCTCTTTCAAAAATTATGCTGTTTTTTTTTGTACCAATCAGGATATTGTGAATTTCGCGCATAATTTTTATTGAAAATAGCTATAGGCGATCAAACGTAAAAAATGCCCCCCACTAGAGGGCGCTGAAACTTTGGGTGATTTTTACATAATATCCTACAGCGAGTTAATTGGTTTGAAATTTGGAATTGTTTTATTTTATTATAAAATTGACATTAGTATTTAATTATACCATTTTCAGGTAAAAAATAAGTAGCTCAATTGATATGAACAATAATATTTGTTTTATGGCCAATTTAACCTGTTCATTATCTGATTCGAAATTCCATTATGTTTCACGTTTCGATCAACCAAACCCTTATCAATCAATTGCAAAAGAAGATTATTTAAGTTGACTTACGTTTTTTGAAGTCGTGTTTGTCATAAAAGCAAAAAAATACTGTACTGTTTTACTTCAATATATGAATTTAAATATAATTAATTAATAATTTAAAATTGATTTCAGTTTATTGCAAGTCGAATGCCATTAAAATATAGAAGTTGTTTGAAAAAAGGCCCCCTGATTTTTGTGAAATTCATCAAAATAACGATAAGTTTTATTTATTTTTTTCAAATATTGGTTTGACATTACTTTGCATGTTTTTTTTCTCAAGCAAATTAAAAAAATCCGCTGCTGAAAATACGAATAATGTGAAATGTAACATTTACATTGGATTTAATTTCTGCATCTGAATATTAGTCAAATTTAATTTCACTGAGTTTGATTTTTAACATTGAAACATTTGTCTCAGAAATATTTCGAAATTTTTCAGGAAAATTGCTTAGCTCTTAATAGAGAGATATTACAGGACTGTCAATTTCTGCAGATTATGAAAAAATATAAAAAAACATATTTTTATTTTTATTGATTTTTAAATGGCTATCACTTGAAAACTTTGTTTTTATCAATGATAATTAAGTACGTTTTGGTTTTAAATATTTGATCCACATAAACTTCAAATAATTTTGACTGCCTATTAGAAGCAAAAGCATAAAAAATTATCAATTCTAATGTAGTTCTTGCAAAAAAAGAAACATATTTTTATAATTACTTAATAAAAATTAATAGATTTCGGATTCACAAAACATTTTTCACTGGGTAATATATCATGGCGTTGCCTTTTGTTGTTAATTAGCTTCGATAAACAACAAGATAAAAATAAATTTTAGGAGAGAACTATAGTGAATAAGGCCTTCTACATACAGAACCAGTCTTTTTTAATCTTTGTGTTTCACTTTTATTTCAAATAAATAAAATACTGTTATAATAGATTATATATAAAAAGTAAATAGTTTCGTTGAAGAAGAACAATTTAAAAAAAATCAATTGCTTTAATTACTCAAAAATTACTTTAATTACCAATTAATTACTTTAAATTACTCTAATTACCATGAATTACTAAGTAATTAAAGAATTACCTAATTACCAGCTAAAAATCAAAGTAATTATTAATTACTTGCCAGTCCGAGGCCTTGCTGGAAACCCTTGTTGATTCCCTGGATTTCCACATTTTTAAATCATTCCTGTCCATTGCAAATTCCTAATGAAATTGAATGAAAATTGAATTGTTATCAGCAAACATCACTATTAAAACTGTGGAACAATTTTGCAAATTGTCTTCGAAAATGTTAAATTTAATGTAAAATATTAGTTCAGCACTGGTGCTACCATGGTCTTAAGAAGATTGAAAGATTGTATTTAAATTTTATAGTGTCTACGATCTGATTTATAAAATTCTTTCAAATATAACGTTCACTAACCGGTCTGAATCAAACTCCTACTAAAAGAGCGTGGTCATTTGAACCTGTCAGCAGAAATTTTCCCTGTCAAATGCCATTCATTTCAATAACTTCCAACTGAGCAAATCATGCGAGTGTCGGCAATTACTTTGCTTTATTTAACAAATTACCCTGCCACATATGCGGCAATGTTTTATATCACAGGCATAAATTACTTCTCCTTCCTCTCACCCTCGATCTGGCAACAAAAAATTGATCGCACCCACAACTCATTCACTCTTCTGCTTGCTCTTCTTGTCTTGAAGACCTCCTCCTCCCCGGGAAAATGTGTGGGGTATGGGCAGCGGAAAATCAGCACCATTTTAGTGGCAACACACTACGCTTGCTGGCAGGGACGTCGGCCGTGGGGAGAGCGGAAGCACACGATATTTATTCCGAAAGGAAGAATTGAAAGACAGTGGAGCAATTTCGGAAGGAGTTTGGACCGAGAACGGGAAAAAATATATGACTGGCTTGCACCTCAGTTCGACGACGGACGACGGGGAGGAGAGCAGCACATCCACCACTCACACACTCATACACACCGAGGGAAAACATTAAACTTGGAAGCTTTTCGGAACAAATATATTGCCCATAAATCTCGACTAAAACAGAGCTCGGGGTGCGCACGAAGGGAAGAAGCCAGAAAGAGTGAATAGATGGCAAAAAGTATGGCTTTCCAGGAGAAGCAACCAACCAAGGGTTCATCCATAAGATGTGGCACTATGGTGTAATATGGTTGTATGGAAAAAAATTGTCGTAATTTTGTGAGCACAGCATTTTTTCAGTTCCTTTTGGGGTCCTAAACAACTCCTCAAAGTTTGGGAACGATTGGTTTAGTCCTCACTTTGCGCAAAGCGATTCAATTTTCTACGGGAATTTGCATGGATTTTTTTTATTGGATTTTGTTGAGTTAACGCTGTACTAAAACCGGATTCATATTCGGATGCTTTGGTGCTTTACAACTTTGCCGAAGAGAGTATGGTGCTAGCTAGTCTCTAAAAAAAGATACGGCGTGTTCGAAAATGGTATAAAACGTGATTTTCGAGCTAAAAACTTGCTCAGCAGTTTGAGAGTGCTCATAATTGCAACCAAAATGTGTTGAGTTCAAAATTGAAGATAAATTTGAAAAGAATTTTAAGCCTCGCCTATTTTTAATGTGTTACGTGAAATTCCTCGAGAATCCGATAAAAATATTTTCAGACATAGGATCTTTGGTCCAGACACCGTCAAAACGGAATTTGAAGTTTTCATATGACTTTTTCAAATGTTAGGCTAGTTTGTTGTCACGTTAAACCATGATTTCTTAAAATTCCAAATAATTACCTTTCATTTAAGTACAAAGCAAAGTAATCCACTTTAACGACCCCCGGGTCTTTTGTGGTCTCTGTTGCAAGTTTCTGCTCATTTCTAGGCGTCCGAAGGTTATGTGTGGTGAGTCACTCAAAACCTCTTTTACGCTAATGGACCGACGTTTTACTTCCCCATCAGATAGAAGGCGTGATCAGGCAAATCTCGTCTCGAAAAATGCCACCGGGTCCGTCTGGGATTGAACCCAGGCCATACTGGAGTGAGAGGCTACCACGCTAATCACTGCGCCACCGGATCCGGCTCATTTAAGTCCATGGCACCTAAAATCGGTTGAAATGTAGCGAAGTTATGATTTTTTTTTTTTTGAAAAATGTGGTTTTTTTGAAAAACGAGCCAGCCACGCAAAAATGTTCATATTTGAAAGCTGATGCAAATATTTTTCCAAGTCGATGCAAATATTTTTCAAAGTTTTTGACCCTCGGCGCTGGCCGGGGTCGAGGGGAAGGGGGCTAAAAAAATAAAAAGTATATAAAAATTGAAATAACAAGCCAAAGTGTTTTAAAATGCATTTTACACTAGTCCATTTGTTTTGCAATAATAAGTTTCAAAAAATGTAAGATTTTACGAAAACAAACAAAAATTGCGGAAAAAAACATTTTGCGATACTAAACATCGAAAATTTTCAAAAATTCAAATGATTTTTAAATCAACTCAAACAAGCTAAAAATGATTCTAAATGCAGGAGAATGCATTTAATATTGATTTTAGCAAATTGCACCTTAATTTCCATTGAAATTTTTAAGTATTTTGAAAAAATATTTTTTGACCCTCGATTTTTCGAGCCAATTTTGTAAAGGGGGGAGGGGACTTTAAATAAAATGTGTACCAGCCTAATAACTTTTCAGCAAAAAAATATGGTGTCTTCGGGAATTTTTTATCATAAATTTAATTAAGGTTCTACATTCTAAAAAACTGAAACAGTTGCTTTTCTCCATACATGTTGACGATTTGTTTTCCATACAAACTTCAAGCGATTAGAGGGCCAATCTTTTATGATCCTCCAAATTTTTAAAATTTTCCATGGAAATATCAAACCGCTGAAAAATAGATAACTCTGTTTCAAGCAAAAACGAAAAAATAAATAAATTCATGTAACATTCATAGAGTAGTTCATGGACGCGACCCCCGTTCAAGGAGCTCAAGGTACAAGAAGACGACTTTTGATGGGTTCTAGCGCACGCTGCTTGCCAGGGCCGAAGAAGTTCGAGGTGGAAGCAAAGCAGCGCTTCTCTTTTCGGCAAAAGGACAAGGAAACAAGACCACACCAGCAGCAGCTCTCTCAGACGCGCCCTCTATCACGACAACGACGACAGAAAAGGAGTCGACGATACGGATGGTGCGGTTGTAATATATGGCCAAAGTGAACATAACATTGTTGAAGGAGGGTAAAATATCATAAATAACATTGATGGTTCTATTTCCACAGCTAGAAAACATTAAAAAGAAATTTATTGACTGTATATGGCGAAAGACTTATAATGTATACTTTATTGCTGTGTTGTGCACCCAGAAAGGGAAGGAACGGCGTTTGCGGCGGAAGTGGCCGGGTAAGACCGATGTGCGTTTATCCACCACTTCCAACACTATCAGCTCCTTTTCCGGCGATTAGTGGCTCGACCGGGGAAGTTTGGGAAGTACCGTACGCCGTACATCAGGAAAGCCATAATATCCCACGAATGGGCCATGTTTCATCTTGTATAAATGATCGCCCAATTCGTCGATGTGGCATACGCGGAACGCCACCGCAGAATGATTTGTGGTGATTATCTAATGATGAAGACTCTTAATTCGAGAGGGGAGATTTCAGTATTTTTTTTTTTTGCTCAATAAATTGTTTGATGTTTAACTGTATTAATCCAATCTCTTTAACAGTAAAAATACAAAAAAAAGTTCAAAAAGATTACGGTTTGACTATATTGGTCAGGCTGGCACCGAAGGTCCACTCCGGGACGCGATCCCACTACTGCTTACCGCGGAGACTTTTAGCTGCTGGTTTTCACCCCTCGCTCGGTTCATCTCTCTTTAGCCAACCTGAATGCATCGGGCTCCCCCATTACACCCATATTGACGGTCAGCTTAGTGCGGACGTTCCGTCAACGTGGACCTTTACACGGCGCACAGTCGATCCCAACCTCAAGTCAGTCCGTAATCCGACCCGTGTGTAGCTCACGTTACAGGAGGCGCCACGCTCCCAGTCGGAAAAGTTGGTGGAAAGTCGTTTTCAAAAACTTTTCGTTCCTCAATCCTAGGGCTATAAATACAAAAGAGCAGTCGAATTCGTGTGAGGCAAGAAGTAACCACTCTCAAAATAAATTCAGTTTTATTTTTTATTTCATGCCTTCACTCTTTGCTTCTTTGCGATTGAAAGACTCAAAACCATGAACTGCAATCGAAAGGAATGATTAAAATAGCGAAAATTATCTCTATCCCTTGTATCATATGGCCCCATAGCTCAGTTGGTTAGAGCGTCGTGCTAATAACGCGAAGGTCGTGAGTTCGATCCTCTCTGGAGCCATTTTTTTTATTCCCAGAAATTCAAGTCTGCAGTTTTATTTAGACATTTCATCAATGTTTGTGAAACGCTTGGTGGTAAGTTTATAAATCATTGATAACACTCACAAAATTGTAAAAAATAAGAACGTAAGGCACCATCCACCAATTACGTAGAATTTTTGGGTCAAGGGAAGGGGTCTATGTCAATTTATATAAAATGACTGGTTTTGTATGGGGGAAATGCATTGTAGGAGATGTGGAGCACGCAGCGTGACATAGTGTGGAAAGTGTCATCCGGTTAAAATTAAAACATATTCCTACTAACAAAGCTTTATTTGATTTCTCACGAATCTTGTTTTATCACGGTTTCATAGACACAAAGTAAAAGTAAAAATTTCCCAGTTCCTGAGGGGAACACTCTTGAAGAGTATCGGGGCCGGCATTTACAAAGCGGATTCAGTGGCAGTTTCATTCTCAACTTAATGTTAACATGTTAAGGTTATTGTTAACATTCCATAGGTCGCCTCCCTAGGGTGTCGTGATAAGGTCCAGTTTGTGACGATACACTACCTTCCCTTTACTAAGCAATCGATTCCAGAAGGGAAAAGATCACCAGTTGTGTTGGTTCGAGCCGGGATTTGAACCCCGATCTACCGCTTACGAGGCGGAAGCGTTACCACTGGGCTACGTGGCTCGGTCCATAGACACAGTTCGATTCAATTGTAAGTTGTTAACATAAATAAATAATAAATGGTTCAGTGGTAGAATGCTCGCCTGCCACGCGGGCGGCCCGGGTTCGATTCCCGGCCGATGCATTCACTTTTTTTTGTTATTTCTAATGCCATCCTTGTGAGTTGTTTTCTTATAGTAGCGTGAATATTGCATAATACACCAATTATGCTTATGCTTCTAAAGCTTGATTTCTATTGCTATTGTTGATAACCATTATAAATGGCGATAATCAAGCCTACAACTGAAACATAGACAGCAGTTTATAGACAGCTTAGGAGTATTTAAATATATTGTTTTTCATGTATTTTTTTGTGCTATGGATTTAAAATTAACCACAAATAATATCCAAAGTGATTCAAATGAAATAAGTTTAAGCCGGTGCAAATATTTTTCAAAGTTTATGTCACCCCCTCTTCAAAAAACTTTTTTTTAAAACACTTTTGAATTTCAATGTGATTATAAGTTTAATCTACTGAAACCAATTTAAATTGCATTTTCCTTCCTTTATAATCATCTCTAGGATGTTTGGGCTCGTTTAAAGATATGATGGATTTCAGTGAAATTACAATGTAAATTACCGCAAAAAGTTTTTTTTTCATCAATACTTAAATGTGATGGAAACCAATGATTGCAGAACAACGGGACTGGTGTCAAATGCATTCTAAAACACTTTTTTCATCCAAATGATGAAACCATAGCGTATAATTTCATTTTTTATATAGGGGAAATATACCCATTTTAATCAGTCTAAGCCGTTCGACCAATTCTCATCACTTTTGCAGTTTTCCGCTATTAGATCAACATTTTCAGATTCATCAACAATGGAGAGTTGCTTGCTCACTTTTATTTGAGCTATTTATTACTTTGGAACAGTCAAAAACACTTTATGAAAGCTGTAATTCATGATCAAAGTGCTGATAGGCCGATAATAGAAATGGGCTGAGAAAGGGTATATTTCCCCTAGGGTATTTTAACCAATAGTGGACCCCCTAGTAGAGCCGAAGCACATTTTTCACAAATTTTCAATATTTTAAGCACTTTTTCATAACACTATGTACAAAACAATGAAATCTGAAGTCTTTTGAACAATTTTGACTATTTGTTTCATCAGTTATTTGTTTTTGAGCAGAAAAATTGCCATTTGAAAAAAAAAGTTTTTTTTGCCTGTTATGGACCCCCTTTTCCTATAGTGGACCCGGGTCCATAATCCGATTGTGGACCCGTGTCCACTATAGGCAAACTGTTATTTTTATACCAAATTCAACCGATATTTGATATTTTGATGCATGGTGTAGGTTTAATGATAGATATAATGAATAAAAGATGGATTTTGCTCACTTTTCATTATAAACAAATATGTTTTGTTATCAAATTTGGCTTTAAACAACAAAAAACCTAACAGACATTTAAACACATTTATTTCCGAAAAAGATCAGAGAAAACGTTTCAAAAACCACTATAAACATAAAAATAATTAAAAAAAGTAATCTTGATGCATTTTTTTCCATATTCATTACATAAATGGTTGACTGAAACTAAATAATAGATTTGTTTACAGTTGCTGATAAAACCTCGCATGTTTATTTAAAAAAAAATGTTTTGTTAATGATTTATTATTATAAAATATCATTTCAAACTGCAATTATGATTCTTCAGTTAAGTACAATTAACAATAGTTTTGATTAATTATAAATTCTTAAGGCTTCAGCATTTTTGGTACTTTTAACATGAAAACTCATAACACAACATAAACATAAATACCGTAAACTGGGGTCAATCGGGACACATGGGGCGAATTGGGACAGCAGTTTTAACCATGTTGGAGCACAATATTTTGATTTTTCATGATGGTTTCGATTAGAACATACTCAGGCCAACAAAATGTGTACATCCATTTTCAAATTTAAAAGCTTTAAGTACTCTAAAAACTGCTGTCCCTATTCAGACTGTAGTCCCGATTCACCCCAGATTACGGTACTTATAATAGAAAAAAATATGCGTTTAGGTTGATAACAACAAGCGTTTATTGTATGTTTTAGAGAAACTTTTGCTTGAATACACAGTTTTCTTCATTTTTGAAGGTTAAATTAACAGGGGTCCACTTTTGAAAAAGTTTGGATTTCGTTGACCTATATTGGACCCTCCTTATTTTTGCTCGAAAATGGCAGTTCTTCGCTTTATTTTAGTAAAGATCCTTAAACTTACATTATTTTGACTTGCTGAAGTTAAATAATCAGTCAAAAAATGATTGGATGGTTAATTCAATCATAAAATATAAATGCAGTTTTGTTGTGAAAATGCTAGTGGCCATGGCTGATTTCAGATGTCAAATTAAAAACACTTATTTTGGTGAAAAGGACAATTCAATGTCAGTCAACATTGTTTTAAATGATGCTGAACATGCCAAATAAATGATTTGTAGACAAAAACACGCTTGAAATTGTGATTTTATTGAATTTTTCATCAAAAACCCTTCAGAGGGTCCACTATAGGAAAGGGGTCCACTAATGGATAACGTACCCTATTTTATTGTCAAAAAGATACAATATTGCAAAGCATTTGAGGGTTGATATTAAATTTTTGTTAAGTTTTTGGTCAATTTCCTATAAAATGCAACTAGAAGAAAGTTTTTTGGTCTAGTAGTTGGAATGCTACGAGTAAAAGAATAAAAAGTTTTCTGGGAAATCGTTAAAAAGAGGGCGGTGCTATAAAAAAAGAGGTGGTCGGCACCAAACTTGGGATTTCTGTGTACTATCGATAGATGAACGTTCCCTCCAAGTTTGGTCCATCCATCAATCAGAGCACCAAGATTTTTGTTACAGATATTTTAGTATCTTCAAAATTACGGAACCTTTCGGTATAATTTTTTATTCATACCTCAAAGTGCTGTCTACAAAAGAAATACAGCATAGTTTGACAGTTTCTACAAACAATTGTTGCAGGATTGGGTCCACAAGCTTGAGAATTTTTTAACTTTTTAAGGTAAATTTTCGTAGCCAAGTTCATCAAATTTTGACGATTATTGAAACAAAACAGAATTTCAGCAGCCGATTGATCTAAGATTTCTTTAGTACATAAAATCATGATTTTTCACATGTGAGCTAGCTCACATGTCTAAAACTTCCCTTCAAGGCAGTGGAATCATAACATCGAACCTGCAATCAAACGAGTCCCAAGTTCTGTTTGTGTCGGATAAGCTATTATCGCGAAATCCAGCAAATGATGATTAATTGGCTTCCATGATCCCGCAGCGTAAATGTTTATACCGGAATCAATAAATCATAGTCGAGTGTGAGTAATGTGTATGTGTGTGTGTTTGTGCTTTTTAGAAGTGGGGAATTTTCCCTCACTGCGAGGGTTTATCAACAGCCCCAAAATGGTCGGTAATGCGAGGGTTATCACAATCTAAACCTCATTACTTTACGGTGTGAGATAACCTTGGCATTGTGAGCCGTGAACAAAAATGGTTCAGTGATTAGTAGATTGATACACTGTGTTGATTTGACACATTTTCGTTTCACCGCACACGATCGCACAGGCTGCAATTCCAAAACGTGTGGCGCAACGCGTTCACGCCTGATCGGACAGATTGGACAGCCCACAGGGGTGAAGGTGCGGGAACGACTAACTAACGAACGTTCACTTTTGACGGCCTGTCACGATTTCAACATGCAATTTGAGCAAAATAGAAGCTGACACGTAAAGCCGCTGAAATCCGTCGCCCTGCGCTTGAAAAGTAGGAGAGGAAACTGACATTATCTTGATATGAGATCTCTCAAAAGAACCACGTTAAAGAGTAACAAATGACAAGTGTCAAACTGTTTGAATGAAATACAGCTATACATTATTAATAAACAACTTGTGAGAGGCTCTAAAAAGGCTTACCTCCGCAAAGCATCTGTACGAGTGGCTTGGAAGTGGAGGGGAGCATCCATTAAAGACTACCCGGTTTTACTTCACTACAGAAACTAAAGTAAAAACCAAATCCTAAGAGATCAGTGGGTTTCACAAAGATCATTACCCCTTTTTTGTGACGTAATCTACGGCCGTCTCGTCGGTTCTCGAAGCGAAAAAGCATGTATTTCAACTTCCTGTGAATACGTGTGTCTCTCTCTCTTTTTCTCTCTCCTGCCGAGCATTCGTCAAAAGAACCCCAAAGCCGTCATAAAATGAGTGAGCACAACAATATTTCTATAGCACTTTAGCTCAACTCCTAACCGACCGACGACACGGCGCGGACGGCGGGCTGAAAGTGTCGGTTCCCTGTTTGGTCTGAGGGGCTAAGCCCGTGGGGTAAAGTCACGCACACGTCAGAAAAGGGGGAGAGACAGAGCGGTTGAGATCGACACGTCAAGATAATTCTACCTCCATTTAAATATGAGAAGTAATAATACAAATGTTAAGGAATAATAATGAATACATTAAAAATGTTGAATTATGACTGATGGTACTCGCGGAGTTGGAAATTATTTATCCGAGAGTCGTGATTTATAGATAGTCATTTGTTCCTTACTTTGTTCCCTTTCTTGTTTTGCCGGCCGACTCGCTGTTGCTGTTGCTGCCAAGCACTGCATTTTATTAGTTAGTGAGGTAATTTATTGACGAGTTAATCGAATGTGTGGGCAAGAGTGCATTTATTAGAATTGGTACATTCAATACAGGAAATGTACTGCATGATGTTGTGAAGATTTTGTAGTTGCAAAATTTTTTTTACAGAATTAGCTGAGTCAATCAAAATCTATGTGTCTTCTGTTCGAATTCCGAGTTGGAAGGGCTCTAATAGTATGAAAATAGATTTGAGTGTTCTCTCCATTGGGATGTAACAAAATTAGTCAATTTTGTTATATCCCAGAATCTTTTTTATGAGACGTACAGGACGTAGCGTTCAGCTTTGAAGTTTTCATGTGTTCTTGGTGCATTTCAGTTTTCAGTAAAATAAATTATGATAATTTTAAATTAGGGAATGTTGAAAAATATTGTGTCAGACAAAAATTGTAAATTTACATACTTTTTGATGATTTTTTCAACATAAATCGAGGTAAGATAAAAACTATCTAAAATAAGACTATTTTTACTGTACAGTGATTAGATGAATTTTGGATTAGTCAAAATGCTTTTAGTTTCCAGGGATTTTCCAAGGAACAATTTTCCGAACGTTCAAAGTTTCGTCTACTCTATTTTCAAAAGACTTGTCACAAAACTGCCCAGTAACGATAACATTTAGCCAAAACCCTAGCCAAGGCAAACGCCCTAAAGATGTGAAAAATCCCATCGAAAACAAGGGGGAGGGGGTCTGGCAAAATGTGACGAACTTTTTGTAGGGGTTCAACCTTGTGTGACAAAGTGTGACATAGGGGTGCAGGGGGGGGGGGGGGTTAATTTTGGCTGATTTTGGCGTGACCTACTTTATGGATGACGCCAAAGGTCTTTCAAATACCTTTCAAAAAACTTATAGCACAACGGGTTTTCTTACTAAACCACCCTTTTTACAATATACAGAACTTTAGCTGAAATTGTTTTTTTAGCATAACTTTTTTAGCATAAGTCCTTTTCTAAACTTCTAAATATTAACTAGGGTTTAATAGGACCTCAAGACGGAATGAGACCAAAACGGTCCAAATCAGTTCAGCCAAACCGGAGATAATCAAGTACATATTTTTCAGTGCACGAACTTACAGACATACACACGCACAGACATTTGTTCTGAATTTGATTCTGACTCGATTGGTATACTTGAAGGTGGGTCTATGAGGTCGAATCAAGACGTACATTTTTCGAGTGATTTTATAGCCTTTTATCAGTAAAGTGAGGAAAGCAACAATATTTGCAACGGTCGATGGAAAAGCATGGTACTTTGAGTTCGATTTACGTACCGAAAATGTAATGTAATTGTAATATCTTCGAATCCTACTCATGGATATTTACCGTTTTTTGATATGTTATGTAGAACATCCTGAAAAATCATAGACAAATATTTTCAGCTGTGATCTCTATGATCCCGATTCAGCATCAGTATGCTGTTAGAATGTTTTACTATTTTTCATTGAAATTCTAACTAATCATCTTTCGTTTGAAACATGGCGAGCAAAAATAAGTTTAGCCGTTCCGGAGATATTTTTTTTAGGATAATGTGATGTTTGTGAAAATTGTCAAAAAAAAACGCAATTATTAGGGCCATCCTATTCCTGATAAATCTATTCAAATACGAAAAAAAACGGGTGGAATGGTTATAAATTCATTAATTCATTTTGTTGATGTAGGGTGTGACAATAATTAAAAATCTGTAAAAAATAATAGTTTAACTAGGACTATGTTCAAATTAGTTCTCTAGCAGACAAAAAGACGACAAACTTTGTTTTTCATTTGTTTTAATTCAAAATCTTGAAAATTTGGTACTTTCAACTTAGCTGTTGGTGGAGAATCGTACAGCAGGCCAAACTAATGGTGTAGCGACAATAAAAGTACCGTAAACTGGGGTCAATCGGGACACATGGGGCGAATTGGGACAGCAGTTTTAACCATGTTGGAGCACAGTATTTTGATTTTTCTGGTTGGTTTCGGTTAGAACAGACTCAGGCCAACAAAATGTGTACATCCATTTCAAAATTTAAAAGCTTTAAGTGCTCTAAAAACTGCTGTCCCTATTCAGACTGAAGTCCCGATTCACCCCAGATTACGGTAAGTAAGTAAAGTAAGTAACCTAGCTGTAGTTCGAGCCAGGTCCGGATTTTGTTTTAGTTTTTGGTTTTGCAGGTCAAATTCTGGATTGTTCCTATCTTCGGGGGTAGTAAATCAAATAATACGCTCCAGTTATGTACATCAAATATGACTGAAAATTACACGATAATTTTTAGGTGTGTATGGGTGAATCAATGACATAAAATGAGTTCTTTGGTCATAGGAAGGGCCTCCACAAACTTTGAGCCAAATAAAAAAAATAAAAAATGTTCGTAGAGAATTCCTTTATAAATTGCCTAACGATTAGTTGTAAATAAACGCAGATAAAACATTCGGGATAAAAAGCGGAGAAGGGAACTATGCCCTTTCTCAGCCTATTTCTATTATCAGCTTATCAGCACTTTGATCATGAATTACAGCTTTTATAAAGTGTTTTTTACTTTTCCAAAGTAACAAATAGCTCAAATAAAAGTGAGCAAGCAACTCTCCATTGGGTTCGTTCAAAAATTACGTCCATAAATAGGAGGAGGGGGGCGGGGGGTCTGGGGTTTGTGACAGCCCATGTTAAAGGTATAGGAAAAGTGCGTGACAGGGAGGTGGGGGGGGGGTCTGAAATCCCGAAATTTTTTTGGACGTAATATTTGAACAAACCCATTGTTGATACAACCGAAAATGTTGATTTAATAGCGGAAAACGGCAAAAGTGATGAGAATTGGTCGAACGGCTTAGAGTGATTAAAATGGGTATATTTCCCCTATGTCGACCTTTTCTGGTGTTAATGACAAAAATAACTATTTGACAAACTTGTTTGAAAAGCTCTGAGTGAAATAAACTACACAGAAAAAAAAATCATGGTAATATTACATCTGGGAAGGGGTACATCTTTTATGTCAGAAAAAAGGTGTAATTTTACCTCTGGAAATGTGTAATTTTACCACTTTTCTGGTGTAATGTCACTTTTTCAGTCTAAATTGAGGTAAAATTACATCATAAAAGAGGTAATACCTTCCAAAATTAAAGCTTCCAAATTTACATTATTTTTTTCTGTGTACAAGTAGAATTGATGTTATGCTGCCCACACGGCGTGTTTTCTGGGCAACCTTAAGGAGAAAAAAATAGTCATCACTACTTTCAAATGTGTCTTATAGGAAATTTTCTCAGCTTTCCAATGCTTCTAAGAGCGAAATGTTTCATCGGGAAATTCCTGAGATATCTCTATTTTATTGTTTTTGGTTTTAAATTCCTTTATTATTTATTGTAAACTTTTAAATAACAGTCCAGGAAACTTGTCAAATTATGTGTTTCATGTGTCTTTTACTCATCAAAATGTGCAGAATAAGACAAGAAACAACTTTGTAGAAGGTTGCAAACCGCTAAACATTTTGAAAATTAAGTTTTAACCGAATTTTTGGATATGTGGGATTTATTCAAATATTAAAATAATAAAATCGTATTAAAATATTATTTTTATAAAAAAAATAGATTATTACATAATTGATGTGTACAAATAACACCGGTCTGCTCTGATTCAGCTTGGATTTGGTTGATACAACCGAAATTTCTACAGGTTTGAGATTGATAGGGTATTACAAGATTTTTATGAATAAATATAATATTTCCTTAATCAAACACTAAACAGTTGCATGGATACAAAACATGTTTAATACTAGAAATTAAACTGCAAATTACTGTTGCGAGCTTTAGGAGAAATACTTTTCATTAGTATGAAATGATTGTTTTAGTTTTTTGTATTAAATGATTTAATAATTAGCAATATTTTAGAAGTTTATAAGACTCTCATCTTCAATCTCATCTATAAAAAATAAATATATATATCTTGATTTTTTTTTAAATAGTTTGATAAGAAAGTTTCTGTTTGTTTTTTTTTTTGTTAAAATATTATTTAATTTTTGTTCAAACAAAAAAAAAAATGTTTGTGACGGTGTTTTCAGCATTCTGAATTGGAAGGCTCGAGTTTAAGTGCTACTTTTAAGTGCATTTTCAACAGAAAACATTTTATAAAATTTAATTTTTATTTTATACTGATGAAAATATGACTTTTGAAGCTTGCTACAGTAATATGTAGTATATTTTCGATTTCAAATCATATTTGTATTTATGTTCTAGGTTAATGTTTGCTTAAGAAAATATCAAATTTATTCATTAAAATTCAATAATACCATTAAAATCACAAACCTGCCATAGTTTCGGTTGAACAAGCTAAATCAGAGTAGACACGTGTTATTTGTACACAAAAAATATGTAATTATCAAATAATTCTTGTACAAAATATATTTTTACACTGTTTTATGATTTTAATTTCTGAATAAATCCCATATATTCAAAAACTTAGACAAAACATGATTTGCAAAATGTTTAGCGGTTTGCAACCTTCTACAAAGTTTTTTTTTGTCTTATTCTGCACATTTTGATGAGTAAAAGACACATGAAACACATAATTTGACAAGTTTCCTGGACTGTTATTTAAAAGTTTACAATAAATAATAAAGGAATTTAAAACCAAAAACAATAAAATAGAGATATCTCAGGAATTTCCCGATGAAACATTTCGCTCTTAGAAGCATTGGAAAGCTGAGAAAATTTCCTATAAGACACATTTGAAAGTAGCGATGACTATTTTTTTCTGATAAGGTTGTTCTAGAAAACACGCCGTGCCCATGATTGAAGATTCGGCTATTATGCCAAATGAAGTATCCCGGAAAAATACGTGTTTTAGTATTCGTCACCAAATCTTCGCCAAGGCTATTTCAATGGGGAATCCAATATTAGCCGTTTGGTTTTCCGCGTTAGTGAAATTCAAGCGTTGCAACATCCTCTACCAACTGAATCAAAAATCTCGATTTTGCCAAAAGTGGGTAATAGCGGTTTCTTCAATAATGGACAGTACAGTACACATTAGAATATCATCTAAATTAAAATAGAGTGAAGTCAATAAATACAAATTAAATAATTTTTTTATCAATCTATCTGACTTTTCTATTTTTAAAAGCTGACGTTTATTTTTAAAAATGATTATCAAATCATTTTTGAACATTTTTCTTCAGAAAGAAAAACACAAAACTGAAACAATACATTATAACTAATACAGTAGATCATCATTCATCCAAAAAGGGGTTTACGCGCATCAAATTCAATATCTTGCCCATTTCAACACATCCAGTTGATAATCCTCATTACTTGGTTCCGCAAAGAAACTCATCAATCATCATCTCCTTAAAATTTGAAGAACGTGAATGTGTGTGTGCGTGTGTTTGCCGAAGTAATTCATCATAAATGGTCTAGCAGAAGGCACTGTCAGACCAAAAGAGAAAAAAATGACATTGTTTTGATTTAGCCACTTTGGAAATCCTCTCTCTCCGTGCCATTCTTTCATCAGCCTTCGAGCACATTTCCTGGCCGGGGATTGACATCATTCATCACCGCCGCCGCCGGTTGAAAACAAAGACGTTTCACTCCTGATAGACCGAAAATAATATCGGTTGACATTTTAACAATCGATTCTGCTACCCTCCACCTCCCTTTCTCACCTTCGTGCCGAAACCCCGTGACAGGCCAAGCCGTCACTCCAACTCATTTTCCTGTCGTTTTTCACTGTCAAAGTTTTCTACCCCTCGTTTCGACTTTTGCCACGATTCGAACCGAGGGGCTGTCGGATCCGGCCGTCATCATCGCGCGCAAAGGGTAACGATATTCGCTGTCAACTCGGTGGGTATATAAAATTTCACTTAATCATGACGGGTACCATCCATAACACTTACTTCTTCATCTTTTTGTTTAATTCGTCATTGCCGGGGCTCTTCCTTTTTTGATGGATCTCCTTCTGTTGTCCTTTTTTCCAGAGGGAGGGCACATCCTTATGCTTCGTGTCGCTGTTTGTTTGGAAGAAGCTGTGGCGGAGAAAATTCTCACTTTGTCAAGGGTATCACCGACCTACCAACGAGGAGGAATGAGGAGAAAAAATCTTACTAATTATAAAAGCAATTTCCCTGCCTTTGTGCCATCTCATCAATCATAATAATTGATTAACCCCTCGGTTTCGTGACGTGGAAGTATGCCGTCGAAGCCACCAACCAACCATCTTGCCCTTTTCATATTCCGTCACGCTCGTCACGGATAAAGATTATGTTGATGGAAACGGTGACGGTGCTAATGGTTTCCCCGGTTTCTTTTAGTTTGGGCAAG
The DNA here is from genome assembly GCF_016801865.2 of Culex pipiens pallens. Taxonomy (NCBI): domain Eukaryota; kingdom Metazoa; phylum Arthropoda; class Insecta; order Diptera; family Culicidae; genus Culex; species Culex pipiens. The sequence continues at coordinate 115,377,976 of NC_068938.1, forward strand.
AACGGGTACGCTTTTCCCTCTAAGAGTTCCCACAATTAGGTCAGAGCGCTGTCAGTGGTGAACCATTGCAAGGACGTTTGCTACTTTTTGGCAACGAAGTTAACTTAGTTCAATGTGTTTTAGCATATTATAATAACGATTCACTTTGTTTCAAAAGAATACAAATTTAAAGCAAAAAGTAAAACATTTGTTTCCATTATTTTGGAACTATTGCTCCCAGATCAGTTCTTCGATGCACCATTTTTCGACCCACTCTTTGACTGGCTAAAATCTCAAAGCACGTCGTTGTTGTGCTATCCTGTCGCACGTGCATTTTGGGCCACATTGAGTTAAGAACGTCGTCTTGTCGTGCTAATTTGACACCCTTTGAAATTTGCTGCAAGTGTGACAACTAGCCCAAGGGATCTCGGGTCAGAAAGCAATGACACACGTACATGCCCGACTACTGTTAACATTTGTAATTATAACTCGGAACTCCTAACTCATCCAAACTTCTGGAAAATGCAAACAAAACGTGTTTGTTATTGTTAACATTTCGTGCTCTAGATTTTGGTTATCCAAGGTTAAACATTAAAATGAGTTTTTCTCGGAACGTCAAAAAGCGACGTGCGACAAGATAGCATGACAACGTCGACGTTGTGGAGCTTGTTGACATACAGTAGAGCCACAATAAGTACGATTTAAAAACTGTTAAAAACAATTCAATGTTGCAAGTCACATTCTGACATTGTAATGATTTGTTTGCCCAGTATTAGTTAAAATAATTAAATTATTTTCGTGTACATTACTAAGGCTACCAACTGTTCGATATTTTTTCCTTACCATACGGATTTTTGACCCTCTTCGCGGATTTTTAACAGGCCAGATTTTTATACGGTTTTTGCCTTCATCACCTCAATGAGGAAAGGCTATAAAGTCACTCAAAAATTAAACTTCTTTATTTGACCTCGTAGACCCACCTTCACGTATACCTATCGACTTAGAATCAAATTCTGAACAAATGTCTGTGCGTGTGTATGTCTGTAAATCCGTGCACTAGAAAATATGCACACGATTATCTCCGGACTGGCTGAACCGATTTGGACCGTTTTGGTCTCATTCGATCCGTCTTGGGGTCCTACAGGACCTTAGTTAATATTATGAAGTTTAGAAAAGTTATGCTAAAAAAACGATTTTAGCTAAACTTCGAAAGATTGTAAAAAGGGTGGTTTTTGTCAGAAAACCCGTCATGCTATATATTGTTAGAAAGGTATTTGAAAGACCTTTCCAACGCGTTCAAAAGATTGAAGATCTGACAACCTCATCCAAAGTTATGAGCCCTTAAGTGTTATTTATACACTTTTTTGAGGCTGGATCTCAAATATTTTGGTGAAAATTTGTCCGGATCTATCATGCAACCCATCGTTGGATAGGTAATCAAAATACCTTTCCAACAAGCCCAAAAAATTGAAGATCTGACAACCCTATCAAAAGTTATAAGTACTTTATTGTTTTTAATAAACTTTTTTTGAGGCCGGATCTCAGATATTTTGATAAAAATATGCGAGGAAGGCACCAACCACCTAAAGGTGGATTAAGTAACGTATTTCGTATAATACGGAATTATACGAAATTGATGTGACAAAAACAAATTGAATTGCTGTTTTAATTTGGCTTATGCTTTTGCTAATTAGAAAATTTTCAATGGTTTTTCTACAAAATTTTGATTATAGACTTAGATTTTTGAGAGGAACAAAAACTTGAAATAAATAATTGCAATGCCATACACTGTGCGTGTTTTGACTTTACATGTTCCATTATTTGTATGGGTGTTGGACGAAAATTATAGAATATTAAAAACAAAATAAAATTGGAAAGCAAGAGCAATACGTTAGTCATCGGAGTGTCGAAAGATATGAACATTAAACAACGCAAAACATAGATTTTTTTGTTAAAGAGCAGATTATTACCCAATAGACTCCCAAAATGATTTACATTTACATTTTAAAACATTTTCGAATCAATTGTAAATTGTAGAGAACAGTTTTCTGAACAAGTTGGTCAAAAAAGTATCTGTTTTGGCTCAACATTGGCATAGATATTCCCAATTCCATAAAATAAAAAGAGAGTTTCTCCAGAATTCCTTGATTTAATTCCCTTTCAAATGATAATTTTTTTTCGAAAACACGAAACCGATTTAGCGAGTCTTCGCTAAAATTTTGAGTTGATTTGGTCAGAGCTGTTTCCAAAGATTTTTTTTCAAAACTTAGTCCTAACAAGAATTCTTAACTACGTTTTAACGCAAGGATTGATAGGACGACCACGTTTTCTTTCAACCTGTCAGTGTTCGGTGTTGTTCAACCTGAGCTGGCGGTTACTGTTCTACATTTCCAACGCGTCGACTACAATTTTTCACTCAATCAATCACCGGTGTTGACACTTTTGTCATTTGGAGCCTAACATTTCATTAGGGCACAAAACTTTTGTAAACAATAGTGTATCCCTTTCACTCAAATGACAGTTTGCATAAGGTGTGAGAGGGATACACTCTTGTTTACAAAAGTTTTGTGCCCTAATGAAATGGTAAGCACGATTTCTGGGGATGGCTGCCACACATATATTTTCAACAAGCACGCACAGACACACACGCTTTTACGTTGACATGATTTTCCGCCCCTTTTCTGCTGTCAGCCTGCTGGCACCACGTGAAATGTGAAAGCAGCTCGTGCAGATTAGCATAGACAGATAATTATTTCATAATACTTCCACTGACAGCGAGTCGACGCGGGGTGCAACATCATAAATAATATCCACCCACGGGTTCTTCCGTTCCTTCGCCTCGGTGGGGATGAAATATGTAAGATTTTGTTTTGATTTATTTCCCGTAATTTTATATTCGCAGTCCTGGCTGGCGGAGTCTTCCAGACATTGCTGCCTGGCGCGTTCTGGGCTGGAGGTTGGAAAGTGGAAAATCTCTTTTACGCGCGCCAAAAGAGGGACGGAAAAAGTTTACCTCCTTTTTGCATCCTTTTTTGGCGCTCGAGCCCTTTGCACTTAATCATGTTGTGTTCCGGGGGTTGCAATCCTGCCATGCTAGAAAGATTGCTAGATAATATATATTATTAGCATGAATCATTGTGAAATGTTGTTAGTCTGGTTGATTTATGTCCCTATTTTCGCCTTGGTTTGGGCAATAACAAGCTACAGTGGGTAGTGTTAGTTTTCTGATGAACACTGAAGATCTAGTTTAGTTTTTTTTTGCGATCAAATTATTATTCATATCGACGTACTTTTCTCAACGAAAACTTTCCCACAACCCGTCCTCAAGTGGCACTCAACCTTGCTTTTCCTCCAGAGATTCAGTGGTTGAATTGCATTATCGTGATTTAATCTCTCAATAAAAGAAGAAATATGACAGCCTCTTTATTTCAACACCTCAAAAGGAACCCCGGCGCAACTTCATCAAAGCGTAAAAAGAACATGACAAGAAACTCAATTCAGTCCGTCACCCTTCAGAATCCGTATGAGGTTCTGTTCTGTGTTGATTCTTCCCTTTTTATCGTGTCGGTTTTCGAGAACCATCAACCAAACCCAAACCAACTGCTCAAACTGCGGAATCAACACACGCACACACTCGACTTGGGCTGTCTCCTGCTGTCTTGCCACGCCAAACCGGGCCAAGCCAGGCCAGGTCGGAACCGAAACCGAGCTTGTCTTCCTGCAGCCCGAGGCCAAACCAGTCCACGGACGATCCAGGGGGGGTGAAATTCGCTATTCAAGGGGTGGTAGAGAGAGTGAGGGGAAAGAAAAGGCGACACCATTTAGTTACGGAACATATCGGAAATGGGATGCCTGTCATAAAAAGCGATGTGTGACACATTATTGCCTTCCGTTTGACGTACATTTGCAGTCGCCCGGTAGCCCCCGGGGGTTTAAGGTCTCGTCGTCGGTCTTTGGGCCAGGATAGCAGAGGAAAGGTTGTACGTCGCGTGGACTCGAAATGACACATGCTAAGGATAGTTACCACGAAACATTACCACATTATAGTGGGTTGAAACATGCTGTTTTTTGTTAAGTAAAATGCACAAGCAATGGCGTTTTCATCAAATTTTTCTTAATGAAATAATATGAAATTTTTATAACATGTTTGTTTTAATTATTCGAGTCAAAATAAATATGACTGCATTAAACATAAGTACCATTTTGTTTAAGGCACATTTTTTTAAAGCTTCATCATCCCAGTACAAGAATTGAACTCACGACCTCTGGATTGGAAATCCAGCACGCCGCTAATCGAAACCCATCCCCTACCGGTCAGTATTCCCAGTGAGCAGATTTACTCTTTTAAGGGATCTGACTTTGCCGAGCCAGACAGGAATCAAATTCATCACCTTCCGCTTACGAGGCGAAACCAGTAACCTCTCGGCAATGGTATCCGGCAATTGTCATCAAAATTAATGGTAAACAAATCACTCAACAGATAATTTCTATCAAATATTTTCTCAGAACTCAACATAGTAAAAATATTACTCAAAAATGTAGGTAAGTAATTTTCCCAAGAATGCTATTTTTTCGAAAACATATTATAATTTTTAATTATTGTTTGGGTAAAACATTGTTTAATTGAATATTTCCTATTTTTGAGTAATTTTACTTGGTATGTGAACATTTTCTTCATAGTCCATCAAAATAATCGCAAATCAGTACCTGGGTGATGAATAAAGAGAACGCAAAACGTGATTTTCGAATGATTTTCACTAAACCAGGTTTTCAAACGGAATCAAACAACAAAGACAGCTTCTGAATAGATATAACCGCATCGACTCCATAAACAACATCCATTCATAATTATAGAAAAATGACGCCTTAAACTTTCTTAAGATTTTTTGACTTCAACTCCGGGTCCTCAAAATCCACACATTTTTCATTCCTCCAAAAAAAAACACAATATTTATTGATCGATAACAATACTCTCTACTTTTGGCGAACAGTAAATTGGTTCCACTTCGACAGTACAAAATTGAGGCCGTTTTGCGAACCACTATTCAGCACCCAGATCAGCATAATCGAAACATGCTTTCAATTGTAAACAAATCTTCAAGTTGAAAATGGCGAACATATTTCAACATATTTTTTACCTAATTTATAACATCGGCAAGCCATAGAGGTGAGTTCCAGAACACTATATTTTAACGCGGGACTAGTCTGTGAACATGTTCACGATGGGACTCATATATGAAAATTTTTCTGATGGGACAAACAACAATTTTCAAATTTCTAGAAAAAGTGGTAAATTATCAGTGTAAAAAAGAAACCATAAAATTATGTCACTCCAGCATTAGGGTGACAATAAAAAAATCGACATTAGGGATATCCCCTAACACGATTCCTTGGGCATAAATAAGTATCTGTGCCAATTTTGAGCCTAATCGGTTACGGTTTAGGGAGTCACTATAGAGCGTTGAAATTCAATTTCCTGCATTTTTGTTCAAGGGGTGCAAAATGACTCGAGTTATTGATCCTGATGAGTTATTAGCACCCTAATCTCTTGAGATTTTCAAAAAAAAATTCTTGTCGCCCTATTCCAGCATCTAACTCAAAATCGATCAAATTGCATATGGGACATTTTTGCGAAAATTGGCAGTATACTGGTGTGTTTACAACAAATGCTTTTTTTTTCAATGGGAAACTATTCATGACACTTCAAAAATATATTTTTGTATTGTAAAACCATTATTGTTTGAAGTAATTTTAACATAGAATTTAATTCATCTTGCTTGCCTTTAGTAAGATAGCATTTTAATAAAAATATGCTATCTAAACTTCCAACAACCTACTATTGTGCTCCCCTGGTGTCATAATCACTGTCAATCCATGCCATCCTGGTCACGACGTCGGTCACACTGGAGATGGATCGGACGGGACCTCCGTTGCTTTTGCTCTTCTCAGTGACATTTCTCAACCCGATCTGTTTTCTCTATTTTTGCAGCTATCGGTGTGTGTGTGTGTTACGCACGAGAGCGACTTTGATTGATCGGTTAGTTACGTGCGGGATGTGTGATCAATTTCTGCTGATTAAATTTTCATTCTCTTTCAATCTCTCATTTTCTCCCAGGGCCATCCCGAGCCAAGCCGGGCCAAGTCCCAGTGTCATGCACCCGGGCGGGTTTTCCTGACTTGTCGTTTTTTTTTTAGCTCTCTTTTCCCGGCTGAAGCTGCTGCTTCAGTTATTTGTGCACTGTCACTCGTCGTCGTTGTCATTCTCTGGCTTTTGAAAAGGAGTTCATTTCCATATCCATTTATATTGTATCAGCCGGCAACTGTCTGTCGGGATGACAGCAAACTAGGACCTGAAGGAAGTCCACCAGGGAGGGAAAGCCAAGCCAAGAGCCTAGTAGAAGTATTCTTTAGAAAAACCGTTTTAAAAAATTGTTTATAATATTATTGAAACCAACAAAAATCGTGATTTTGTGCTTGTTATATTTCAGAATAAAAATCCTACTGTCGAATAACAAACTGAGTCATCTCACAAATGCAGTAGCATTTTTAATATACAAATTTACTTTTTAGTTGTTATTGTTGTTAATTCATTTATTTCTGGCAGCTTTAACCTTCTTGGTCATTCGCTGCCCAACTTTTTTGAGTGATTTATCTAGGAAATAGGGAAAACTAGTCCTAGCGTTTAAATTGTTTAGTTTTGCTTAAGTTAAGTTTTTAACTTTTATTTGCATGGCACGAGTACATTTAAAAATTTTATTCAAGGAAAGAAAAAAAGTCATTCTAATACATAAAATTATAGTATTTTGATATGACCTTCACACATGTTCGTGATTTTATCAAACAAGTTCTGAAAAATGCAAAATCTGATTTTCTAAAGAACTCTCCAGTAGTGAAAACTGAGCGCTTCGGGAGGGAAAAAAGAAAACTGAGAAAACCCATGCAAGGCTCGTTGGATGGACTGTTTGATTGACATGATTCATGATGATGACATCGTTCATTCATGAGAGCTAGATTTTTCTACCAGATAGATCTCCAACCAACCGACGGGTGTCTCCGACGGAACATGCCAACAGTCTCACAACGAAACACTACGAGACATCGGCTCTCCCACCGGGGACCGACTCCAACCTGGCCATGTTTTGTGAGACGAATGCAGCAGCAGCAGCAGTATCGCCAGAAGCACATGTTGTGAGAAAATGTGCGCGCGAGTCAGAATCAGAGTCCTCTCTGGCTGATGGAAAAGCCATCCTCCAGCAGTTCGTCACTCGTTTACGTCACCGGAGATCGGCGCCTTCATTATTCAGTGATAGGAGCAGAAACCGGTGACGAACCATCCCATTACGGCACCGACCAACCAACGGGTGACAATTGCTTCGTTCCGAAAACGAGGAGACGATGACAAAGTCTGTCAGTGTCACATTAATCAAAGTTCATTTATCATGGATTCAACGACGATTTGCGGTTACAGGGGTACTGACTGGATGGGGTGATGGTGGATGAGTCCCACCGGGGGCGAAAGAGCAGCAAATTGATCATTTATGTCGGTGGTTGGAGTTGGGGTTTCAATTGATCAATTGAATTCTAATTACTTTTCTATCGAGATAAGGAAAACTAAAAACTAAAAACTAAAAACTAAAAACTAAAAACTAAAAACTAAAAACTAAAAACTAAAAACTAAAAACTAAAAACTAAAAACTAAAAACTAAAAACTAAAAACTAAAAACTAAAAACTAAAAACTAAAAACTAAAAACTAAAAACTAAAAACTAAAAACTAAAAACTAAAAACTAAAAACTAAAAACTAAAAACTAAAAACTAAAACTAAAAACTAAAAACTAAAAACTAAAAACTAAAAACTAAAGACTAAAAACTAAAAACTAAAAACTAAAAACTAAAAACTAAAACTAAAAACTAAAAACTAAAAAACTAAAAACTAAAAACTAAAAACTAAAAACTAAAAACTAAAAACTAAAAACTAAAAACTAAAAACTAAAAACTAAAAACTAAAAACTAAAAACTAAAACTAAAAACTAAAAACTAAAAACTAAAAACTAAAAACTAAAAACTAAAAACTAAAAACTAAAAACTAAAAACTAAAAACTAAAAACTAAAAACTAAAAACTAAAACTAAAAACTAAAAACTAAAAACTAAAAACTAAAAACTAAAAACTAAAACTAAAAACTAAAAACTAAAAACTAAAAACTAAAAACTAAAAACTAAAAACTAAAAACTAAAAACTAAAAACTAAAAACTAAAAACTAAAAACTAAAAACTAAAAACTAAAAACTAAAAACTAAAAACTAAAAACTAAAAACTAAAAACTAAAAACTAAAAACTAAAAACTAAAAACTAAAAACTAAAAACTAAAAACTAAAAACTAAAAACTAAAACTAAACTAAAAACTAAAAACTAAAAACTAAAAACTAAAAACTAAAAACTAAAAACTAAAAACTAAAAACTAAAAACTAAAAAACTAAAAACTAAAAACTAAAAAACTAAAAACTAAAAACTAAAAACTAAAAACTAAAAACTAAAAACTAAAAACTAAAAAACTAAAAACTAAAAACTAAAAACTAAAAACTAAAAACTAAAAACTAAAAACTAAAAACTAAAAACTAAAAACTAAAAACTAAAAACTAAAAACTAAAAACTAAAAACTAAAAACTAAAAACTAAAAACTAAAAACTAAAAACTAAAAACTAAAAACTAAAAACTAAAAACTAAAAACTAAAAACTAAAAAACTAAAAACTAAAAACTAAAAACTAAAAACTAAAAACTAAAAACTAAAAACTAAAAACTAAAAACTAAAAACTAAAAACTAAAAACTAAAAAACTAAAAACTAAAAACTAAAAACTAAAAACTAAAAACTAAAAACTAAAAACTAAAAACTAAAAACTAAAAACTAAAAACTAAAAACTAAAAACTAAAAACTAAAAACTAAAAACTAAAAACAAAAAACTAAAAACTAAAAACTAAAAACTAAAAACTAAAACTAAAAACTAAAAACTAAAAACTAAAAACTAAAAACTAAAAACTAAAAACTAAAAACTAAAAACTAAAAACTAAAAACTAAAAACTAAAAACTAAAAACTAAAAACTAAAAACTAAAAACTAAAAACTAAAAACTAAAAACTAAAAACTAAAACTAAAAACTAAAAACTAAAAACTAAAAACTAAAAACTAAAAACTAAAAACTAAAAACTAAAAACTAAAAACTAAAAACTAAAAACTAAAAACTAAAAACTAAAAACTAAAAACTAAAAACTAAAAACTAAAAACTAAAACTAAAACTAAAAACTAAAAACTAAAAACTAAAAACTAAAAACTAAAAACTAAAAACTAAACTAAAACTAAAAACTAAAAACTAAAAACTAAAAACTAAAAACTAAAAACTAAAAACTAAAAACTAAAAACTAAAAACTAAAAACTAAAAACTAAAAAACTAAAAACTAAAAACTAAAAACTAAAAACTAAAAACTAAAAACTAAAAACTAAAAACTAAAAACTAAAAACTAAAAACTAAAAACTAAAAACTAAAAACTAAAAACTAAAAACTAAAAACTAAAAACTAAAAACTAAAAACTAAAAACTAAAAACTAAAAACTAAAAACTAAAAACTAAAAACTAAAAACTAAAAACTAAAAACTAAAAACTAAAAACTAAAAAACTAAAAACTAAAAACTAAAAACTAAAAACTAAAAACTAAAAACTAAAACTAAAAACTAAAAACTAAAAACTAAAAACTAAAAACTAAAAAACTAAAAACTAAAAACTAAAAACTAAAAACTAAAAACTAAAAACTAAAAACTAAAAACTAAAAACTAAAAAACTAAAAACTAAAAACTAAAAACTAAAACTAAAAACTAAAAACTAAAACTAAAAACTAAAAACTAAAAACTAAAAACTAAAAAACTAAAAACTAAAAACTAAAAACTAAAAACTAAAAACTAAAAAACTAAAAACTAAAAACTAAAAACTAAAAACTAAAAACTAAAAACTAAAAACTAAAAACTAAAAAACTAAAAACTAAAAACTAAAAACATAAAAACTAAAAACTAAAAACTAAAAACTAAAAACTAAAAACTAAAAACTAAAAACTAAAAACTAAAAACTAAAAACTAAAAACTAAAAACTAAAAACTAAAACTAAAAACTAAAAACTAAAAACTAAAAACTAAAAACTAAAAACTAAAAACTAAAAACTAAAAACTAAAAACTAAAAACTAAAAACTAAAAACTAAAAACTAAAAACTAAAAACTAAAAACTAAAAACTAAAAACTAAAAACTAAAAACTAAAAACTAAAAAAAAAAAACTAAAAACTAAAAACTAAAAACTAAAAACTAAAAACTAAAAACTAAAAACTAAAAACTAAAACTAAAAACTAAAAACTAAAAACTAAAAACTAAAAAACTAAAAACTAAAAACTAAAAACTAAAAACTAAAAACTAAAAACTAAAAACTAAAAACTAAAAACTAAAAAACTAAAAACTAAAAACAAAAAACTAAAAACTAAAAACTAAAAAATAAAAACTAAAAACTAAAAAACTAAAAACTAAAAACTAAAAACTAAAAACTAAAAACTAAAAACTAAAAACTAAAACTAAAACTAAAAACTAAAAACTAAAAACTAAAAACTAAAAACTAAAAACTAAAAACTAAAAACTAAAAACTAAAAACTAAAAACTAAAAACTAAAAACTAAAAACTAAAAACTAAAAACTAAAACTAAAAACTAAAAACTAAAAACTAAAAACTAAAAACTAAAAACTAAAAACTAAAAAACTAAAAACTAAAAACTAAAAACTAAAAACTAAAAACTAAAAACTAAAAACTAAAAACTAAAAACTAAAAACTAAAAACTAAAACTAAAAACTAAAAACTAAAAACTAAAAACTAAAAACTAAAAACTAAAAACTAAAAACTAAAAACTAAAAACTAAAAACTAAAAACTAAAAACTAAAAACTAAAAACTAAAAACTAAAAACTAAAAACTAAAAACTAAAAAACTAAAAACTAAAAACTAAAAACTAAAAACTAAAAACTAAAAACTAAAAACTAAAAACTAAAAACTAAAAACTAAAAACTAAAAACTAAAAACTAAAAACTAAAAACTAAAAACTAAAAACTAAAAACAAAAAACAAAAAACTAAAAACTAAAAACTAAAAACTAAAAACTAAAAACTAAAACTAAAAACTAAAAACTAAAAACTAAAAACTAAAAACTAAAAACTAAAAACTAAAAACTAAAAACTAAAAACTAAAAACTAAAAACTAAAAACTAAAAACTAAAAACTAAAAACTAAAAACTAAAAACTAAAAACTAAAAACTAAAAACTAAAAACTAAAAACTAAAAACTAAAAACTAAAAACTAAAAACTAAAAACTAAAAACTAAAAACTAAAAACTAAAAAAAAAAAACTAAAAACTAAAAACTAAAAACTAAAAACTAAAAACTAAAAACTAAAAACTAAAAACTAAAAACTAAAAACTAAAAACTAAAAACTAAAAACTAAAAACTAAAAACTAAAAACTAAAAACTAAAAACTAAAAACTAAAAACCTAAAAATGCGCAATTTGAACAGCTGTAGTTTTTTTTAAATACGCGCAATGTTTATTATGTAATTTATTCTAATAGTATTCGACAACAGAATTACTCAGGTTGACAGCTGAACAGCTCCACCAGTCGCAAAATGCTCCCTTCCTTCCCTATAAAAGGGTTGCGCAGAACTCGACACAAATTTACTTCTTTGATAGTGCGCTGTCACTTTGACGTTGGGTACAAGACACACGTCACTGCTTCAACCGCTCCTTGTCAAATTAAAACCTCAAACTAGTTCTACCCTCCCTTCGGTTGCTTCTGCTTAATTCTACAGCAGAATTCCCGCAGTCCAGCGTATTTTTCCCTCCCTTGTTTTTCGAGTACCCTTCTCACCGGCTCTATTGTAACGCAAAACCGCTGCTTGCCGACTCGTTCGACCTCACACTTTTCACCAGCACCGTGCAGCAGTAACTCCGGACAATCGGTTCCTCCGGTGTGCGCAGTCGGCTTGGCTGAGCCTGCTGGCCACGGCCCCGGAGATCCTGCCACTCGATACTCAAAGGCGCAGTTTATAATATTATTATTAGCCTGTCAACTTACACCACTCGCTTCGAAACTCAACATGTTCATTCGATTTAATAATGAAAAATGGAATCCTACCGACCCCTCGGTACCTTTTCGGCTTCATCGGCTTCGTTCTCGATTCGAGTGGGAAAAAAACCGGAGGAAACAAACAGCATCGAAAGATTTGCTCACCTCTAGGGAGTTTTTTTTTGCTGTTTTGGTCGTTGGTTTTGCTCACCGTTGATTTTCGCTACAGGGATGCCAGGATTTTTTTTAATTTTTTTTTATTGATTTAATGTTATAACTTTTATCCGACTAAAATTCTTTTTAGAATATTCAAATTTCCATATCTTATAAAAAAGAAAGGTCTAGAAGCATCTCGTAAAAAAGTAACAATATTTTTTATATCTTGTTTTAGATTTTTTTTTAAGTGGTGTGGATCTCAATGAAATGCAAAGTTCTTGTTAAAAATTATCATTTTTTTAATCTACAGGTCTCACAAATAGAAACCATTACAAAAACAAAAACAATAACAAAATACAAAATACAAAACACAAAACACAAAACACAAAACACAAAACACAAAACACAAAACACAAAACACAAAATACAAAACACAAAACACAAAACACAAAACACAAAACACAAAACACAAAACACAAAACACAAAACACAAAACACAAAACACAAAACACAAAACACAAAACACAAAACACAAAACACAAAACACAAAACACAAAACACAAAACACAAAACACAAAACACAAAACACAAAACACAAAACACAAAACACAAAACACAAAACACAAAACACAAAACACAAAACACAAAACACAAAACACTAAACACTAAACACTAAACACTAAACATTAAACACTAAACACTAAACACTAAACACTAAACACTAAACACAAAACACAAAACACAAAACACAAAACACAAAACACAAAACATAAAACACAAAACACAAAACACAAAACACAAAGCTTTAATTTCTTTTAAGAAGCAACGCAACTCCCAATTATCTGTTCTGAGTCAAAATTTACAAATTTTATTGATGATATTGCATTGATGATTGATTCTCTTGAACAAATCAATATATTTTTATAAATGTGCAATGCAATAAGATGACGTTAACATGAAAAATTTAAAGCATTTTTGAAGTTAGTTAGTGACATTGGGTCTGGGGGGTGAGATTGATCCCTGATGACGGTACTTCTACATTTGAGCACATTGTCCATATTTGTAATTTATTCATCAGGAGCTAGTAGGCTCTCAAAGTTTGTCATTGATCCCGATCTAACAATGTTATATTTAGTTGGTTATAGAGCGTCCAATTATCCGTTCCGGGATAAAAAAAAACACATTACAGTTTAAAGTAAAAAAATATGAAGCACTGGACCTACCATGGCATAAGAGGGTTATGTAAGAAAAATGGCAGTTTGATTGCGTTAATTGTTTATTTATCATATTATTAAAAACAACTGTTTGTGTTGTGATTCGTATGATTTATGAAAAGTGCCCAAGGAATGCAAATATGATAAACTTTCTTATTTTGTGTGCTGTGCTATGCTGAAAAATGTAGAAGATAATTGTAATAAAAAAATAATTTCTGCATGATTTATTTTTCAATTCAACTATACGTGTCAATGTTAATCTTAACATATTTTATCAAATTGGTCACAGAGACAAATTTTAAGCAGGTTGTAGAAGATGCATTTATTCAACTCTATGTTTAACAACTTTTATTAAAATAATATAACTTTCCAACCAAAAAAGCAAAAGACAGCTTATAAAATTTAAAAAAAATATATTTTTTAATGATTTTAATGTTTTTTTTACGAGCAGTCAACCCATTAGTTATTCCTCACACTCATTTTGACAAATAAAGTTGTTATCCTATACAATTTTGATACAAAATATTCATCAGAAACTGAATCAGGATAATTTTCAATAAATTTCAAATTTCCCGGGAAATTTGTTGAAAATTTCTCGTTTCTCGAGAAATTTGTAACCCCGGGAAATTGGACGCTGAAGTTGGTTATTGATTTTACTTCTGGATATTCCCGAAATTTGTATCACTCTAATAGGTATTTAAAGGAACTTTCCAAGAAGAAATTAAAATTGAAATACTAGTAAGATCTGGTTCGTCATGATTGCATTATTATCAAAATAATTTCAAATACTTACACATACACAAAGACATCAATCATAAATCCAAATTCATCTAAATTTGTTAACGGAATCTGTTAGCCCTGTCTTCCAATACTCCCAGCAATCGTAGGGGAAGGTGGGGCAAGACGACCATATGGGGCAAGAGGATCAATCGCTAGTAAGGCTGTAATTTTTACAATTTTGATTATTTCCAGTATGAGGAATTGTTGCTAGCAATGCAATTAGCTGATTCTACTACCACATAACCACCAAAACGACGTAAACGCCACGGGGCATAATATTGAATGAAGTTTTTTTCAAAACCTTTGTTTCTTTATAATATTTGGAAAGTACAAAATAAGGCTTAGGGTTCGTTTTAAGGCTCATTTTATCAAAATGCTATTTTTCCTAGATCAGTAGTGTCCCTTCCAATGACTTGCACGTATTATAAAGTACGATTTATTTTTTAATTATTTTTGTAGAGAGTTTAAAAAAAATCTTGTTTAGGTGGGGTAAGTGTACCATATTTTAGTATGGTATTTTTAGTATGGAAAAAAATACGAATTGCTGCAGTTCATACATAAAAGTTCTTAAAAACAGATTATCAATTGTTTAAAAAAATGTCCATACACTATATAATAATATCATGAAAATTTACTATTTATCATCTAAGTAATATTTTTTTTTCGTAAAAACGGTAATTTTTTTTGTAAAATATTATTTTTTAATCTAAAAATGAAAGAAACGTTTCAAATACATCCTAATCTGATGTATCTAAGTGATAATAGTTCAATTGTTAGTAAATTAGCATGTTTTTTCATGCATTGTTCCTCTTGCCCCAACGGGTTGTTCGTCTTGCCCCACTAGTTGAGTTGAGAACATACGGAAAACAAAAAAAAATAAAATCAATTTTTTACATTAAAAAACAGAATTTTTTAAAAACTTGTTCTATCAAAGTCTCAGTCAAGACCTGGAATAAGATGATTCCAATAAATCCAACAGATTTTTAAACGTTTTTAATGGGTTATAACGAGCATTTCCTTAGCTTGTTACACTTGCCCCACTTTCCCCTACCCCAAAAAGGTGCCCACCACACTTCGGATACATTATTCGTGCCGCTCGCGACGGCCCTAAAATGTCCAATCGACGTGCACTTTTCGTTCCCTGTCATTATAATTGTGGCAGCTGATTTCGCAGCCGCAGTGCAATTACCCACCGCTCAGATAGCCCCTTTGAGCAATAATTTAGGGAAGGCACTTATTGTGAAGTGCTAATGGAAGGATTTCAGTTTTCTTAAAAAGCTCACTTGTTTTCAGCGTTGTCTGACGGTCTGAGGGGTCTGAGACTGTCATGCCTTCGTTGGTCCTGTCGGCCGAGGGCACCGTGGCCTTTTGCCGACTCTTCACGCACCCAATTTCGTTGAAATTTATCATATTTTTTATAAGGCTGCGATAATTTATGGACTGTAATAAACGGCAACAATAACAACAAAATACCAAAGAGACCCAAGCGAACCCGGCAGAGCTCGTTTTGCTCGGGGTCCGATTACGTGAGTAACAAATTCGAGCATTTATCTAACCTTAAATTAAACCACATCGATAAAGAACCGCGGCGTATACGTCATCTGGCCTTTTGCACGTGAGAGCAACAAGAAGGGGTAAAAAACAACACGACGATGGTCGCCCGCCATATAAAAATCGATGCATGGTGGGAATCAAGCGGAAAAATCAGACCCGAACAGATTTATGACTCAATTAAGTTGTAAATTATAACTTTTTTTTTTTGCTCCACGACTTTTTTACAAGGAGAGATAAAAAAAGGGTACTCAGCGGTGGAGCAAAGTCGCTTGAATTGGCTGGCTGGATTTTGAATGGGTTGTAAGCTTCCCGAAGCGTTATCTTGGCTTTACTAGGCGATGGAGGTGCTATCAGCGAATGTGTGTTTGTGTGGAATCAACGATTATTCGGAGTAAAATAACGAGTTTCGGTGGTCATAAATTAACGCTTGACAAAGGCGCCAGAAATAATCTGCCTTAGACGCTGCATGAAATTGGGAGCATTTGATGATTTGGTGAAAATATTACTGTTATCTTTTAATGTAATTCAAAGTTACAACAGAGACAACGCCTACGCTTTACAATTATACGTAACAAGCCTTACCCGACAAACTTCGTTCTGACTTTTTTCGTTTGTTGACGTTTTTAACTTTTTTGCATATTCAACCTCCTGTGATCTAAATTTGATTTGACGTAGCTTTTCCCATACAATCTGCAGATTTTCCGAAATAGGTTCCAGAGTGGCCAAAGTTGTAACTTTTTGGCGTAAGGACCTTCCTTGGACTTATACGAACCCAACGCAACAAAGAGCACCTCGATCCGATGTTCCGTGTTAAATTGATTCGCGTTCGAACAAAACCGTCGAAATTTTATATATATATAGATTCGTAATTTTTGTCAAATTCAATACAGTATCCGACACCTGCAGTGTTTAACACCTCAAAATAAAAAATCTAATTCATGTGCACCAACATAACAACTCAAAAACACCTGCTTGTGCCAAATCAAACACCACACCGTTCCTATCATTTCTCTTGCTGATGTATTCGGTGCGCCTGTTGATCGACCCAACCATTCCACCAGCCCAATTAACCAGCTAAAAGTGTCAAAAAGGAAACATGTAAGTCATTACAATTACACGGTACAGTGCCAGCAGCAGCAGCAGCAAGATAACCCCCGACCGACAAGCTCTAACTCAATTGAGAACCCTGTCCGTTGCACGAGCTGACAAATCGTATACAACAAGCAATCCTGTTCCCCTCCTCGACTTATGTTCCATGCTTTTCCCTCTTGTCATCGTCATCTTTATGCTATGACTGCACACTGGCTGGTGGAAGTGCACTCTCGCGCGTTGTTTCGCGCTCTCCGACTGTGAGAACATTTCTTTGCTGCTCCAGCTGCTGTCCCCTTCATCGTTAACCCTTGCCGTTGTCGCTTGTTGTTTGCTGCTCGCTCTTGGTGTGTTGTTATATAGCATTTCATAATTTGAAAATGACACTTTTTTCATCACCAGCGCCACCGCCACCACCACCACCGGCGATGACAACGCGACGTCGACGTTCAGAGACAGAAGAGTACATCCTTTCCACCTCTCACCCCCGCACCGGCATCAGAAAAGTGACTTGAAGCATGCAGCTCAACATCAGATCAAATCAGGGACGGAGGTGGGACAGAACGCGACGAGATGTGAAACACGAATAAGCAGCATAAAAGCAGAAGCAACAACAGTTGACAGTGAAACGACTCAAGCCGCATATCATCAGCTCATAATTCGTGACATGAGTTAAAATTTTTAAAATTAATACGACGTGCAACAGCGTACAAACATCAGCGTGACAGCTCACCGTGAGGTAAAGGCTCGAGCGCGCGCGATGTGCTCCGCTCCACGTAGATCGAGGCACGGCTTATGTCAGGAGAGCGGAAAATACGGTGCAACAGAAGAGCCCCACACAGAAACCTAAACGAAGACAGACAGAGCGGCCGACGAACGGACAGACAGACAGACAGTGAGAGCCGAAGCAGCTGTTGATGCCACATTTCATCTACCAAAACATGTTTATTTTCAATTAACAGGAAAAATAGAGGTGATTCCGACAGGGGGATGAAACCAAACTAGGATAACGAAATGAGCCGATTTATGTGTAATAGAGAACCTTTGCGGGGATCTAATCTTTCCCGATTTAACTTAACGCTATTTCATGCAATGAATGGTGCAATATATCTCGAGTGTATCGATTCGAAACTTGTTCGCACTCAATTTTACAGGAAAAAATCTAATAACAATGCTGAAAGGAGGACAAACATTATCGCAGTGTAGCTAAACTTCCGCCGACGTGCCAGTCGTGCTGTTATGTTAAAGGAAGATTCACTAATATCAACACAACAAACAATCCGATGGTAAAATAACCGGCTCCGTGGCTTAATAGTTACGGCTTCTGCCTCACAAGCAGAAGATTAAGGGATCAAATCCCGGTCGGTACCTTTGAAATTTGGAATCAGAAATTTGAACTGTGAATATGAAAAAAAACGAAATGAATCAGGTGGGATTCGAACTCACGCCTTTGGATTGGTGGTCTGGGACGCTAAGCAGTCGGCCATCAGAAGGTTTACAATCTAGCATTGAATTGATCCGTAGTGTTGAAACCAGGGATTTGACACGCATGCAGTTTCCTGAAGTCCCCACCAGAGGCGCTGTCAATATTGTTTACGTATGGTTTTTGAAAAGGTCGTATGAAATAAATACATAATAGCTTCAGTTTCCTTGAAACAAAATGAAATTTGTTTGATATTTCCTGTCCGTTGTATTAAAATGAATTACGTTTTTAGAATAATAACTAAATTTCTGTCGAAAATGCTTTAAACTAGCTGTAACTGAACACCAAAGTGCTGATATGCCGACATTAGGTTCTCGATGGAATTATATGCTGTTCCCCTAGTTCAAATTTGAGATTAAACATAAATCTTTCTATAGAAAAAAAAAACGGAAAAAAGTTTTTATTTATGTAATTTATGTTCGATGCGCATACGACCTTTTCAAATGCCACGCGCTAAAAACTTGGTTCGATCTTGGTTCGATTTTGACTTCACTCGCTTTGTATGTGGATGGCAGTCGTGTCGTAACCGTAGTTGAAACATGGTATCTTCTCATATTAACCCTCTACTGCCCAAATTTTTTTTTCGAAAATATTTATTTTTCCCGTGTTCAGGAGGTCATTTTGAGCAACTTTTGTTCTACGAAAAACTTTACTTCTCTTGTTTTATGTTTTTCTTGTTTCATTTTTAGTATTTTAATTTGCATTTACCTTGTTTAGTTTTTGTTTGTTTTTGGTAGTATTTGGCCTACTCTACCACCTAATATAATTACATTTCGCCTATCTAATTTTTTCACGTTTTTACAGTCACTTTTTCAATTTTTTGCATGTTTTTCACATTTTCTGCTATAGAATTGCACCATCATTATTTAAATTGCAAAAAAATGTGTAGAGGCATAGTCTGGGACAGTACAAAAATTACTGCATACTTCTTTTTACTGAAAATATGCACCCAGAACTGGGTATCGGCATACGAGAGGATAAAGAGCACGATTCGGTAGTAAAATGGTACTGTGTGCGGACGGAGGGGATAAATCCCGAAATTACCGAGAGTACTTTACTCATGGTTCATCTTCAAAAAAAGTTCATCTAACAAAAAAAAAGTACCGGTACCGAGACTCGAACCCAAGACCTTCGGCATATTGAACCGTGCCTTTGCCGTATGGGCCACCATGGTTCGGTAACTCAGTGGCGGTCATTTGTCCAAATAAGCCACTCAATAGGATGAACTGTTCCAATGAACGAATGAACACGCGAGAGGACTTTACTCACGCAAAATAGTATTTTCCTCACGTTTCTTTTCGTGAGGACTATCCCCTCGTTCTTTAACTTTGGGTGTAGGAAATGTTAGTAAAAAACACAGCCAAAGTTGACCCCTAAAAAAATGACATTTTTAAAAACATTGGCAAAGTCACATAAAACAAGTTAAACTTCCAACCCTGAAATTTTCTAAAATTTTAAGAGTTCTTCTTTCCAATGCTTTTTAAAGATCAAAAATCGGTTGGAAAATTGATTTTTGGCGATTTTTTAGATCGAAGCCCGTCTAAAGGCGGGGTTAGGTTGTAGAGGGTTAAATACGCGCTTATCCCTGATTTGCCTGATGGGATTGGAAGTCTAAATATAGATCGAGTTTCCTTCAGATGCTTGCTTCTATGTTTAGGCGGGGCCGAACAGTGCCCAGCGACCTCGGAATTGGACCGCAAGAAGCTCTGTCTTTCTGAAATGGGTCGTTGGAAGCAGCGCGAGGGCTATCACCACCAAATACCCGGGACTGAGATAAGTTGTATCAGCATTCGGCATATACAAAAATCTGATACAAACTATACTTTCCCATAATATCGCTACCGGTTAGCGGGTATTGGATTGGACCACACACACACAACAATCAATCCGATGGTAAAATCGCATGCGCATACATCAACTTCGTAATATTACATCTGGGAAGAGGTATATATTTTATGTCAGACAAAATGCGTAATTTTACCTCTTAAAATGTGTATTTTTACCACTTTTCTTGTGTAATTCAGTTTCAATTGAGGTAAAATTACAACATAATAGAGGTAATATTTCACCTTACAAAAATTAATCATCCAAATTTACACAATTTTTTACTGCGATTGATTACTAATTTTTGCGTTTTATTTTAACCTTCACAGTTTCACGATGGCTCTTCCCATTAAATTCGCGTTACCTCCGTAGCTGAATCTCAAAGACTTTCCCATAGCAACGCAACTCGGATGGCACGGTTACACGTCGTGTCGCCAAAATCTTAAATAAGAACTTAATTTATTTTTCAGTTAATTGTCTATCGTGTTTTCATGCGTCTATTTTTCAAAGCATTTTTTTTAAATCGGTGGTATTTGATTTAACAATTCATGTATAGAAGAACACGCGAATTGTATAGTTACTTGGACGGCACGGTAACTTGTATTACTGTAACGCGTTTTTAAGTCCTCTAGCTCCGTAGCTTACGTTTTAGCACAGCGATTCTCAACCTTCTTCTAGGCTGGTACCCCATACCATGTAAATCAAGTAGGCCAGGTACCCCCGTAGAGAATCGCTGTTTTAGCATACGATTGCTTGCCTTGAGAATAAAAAATAAAAAAAAACTTTCAACAAACACTTTGATTTTGGGTCGCATCATCATCTTCTATGGTGAATCCTGACCAAATACCCTACCCTACTAACAACTTTTCAGGTTCCTGGCACTTGTGGGGTGTAAGCACAGGGCAAACCAGCTGCCCTAGTAGCAACTTGTGCTAACTAACATTCCTGTCCCTTGAAATCGAAATCTACAAACTGACATGGCGGGCGCCGTTGGTGGCCATGGCCAATGACTGTTACCTATTCGCAACTGATCTAGTTTTAGCAATCATGGTGTTTTATCTTCTCAGCGCATGCATACATGCTGTTGATAAGAGATCTTGAGTTACTCCCAGACTTCCTCAAGCCTCAATTTTCTGGTGAGATATTACGTTTTCAGCCACTCTTACAATATAATTTCTTTGTCGGGCAGTGTCGCAAATGATTGATAAAAAAGCTATCATTTGATTATCTCTGTACTAAAAACATCAGAGAGTATAGTAACCGTCACTACAGCTTGTGAGATCTCTTCTTGTGTCTCGTGATTCCCAGTGATGGCATTCTCTCTCTATCCCACCTCCCCTTTTCCTCGACTATGTGCTCTCACCGCTGAGTCTCTCAATCTCTCTGCAAACTGCAATGAGAGAACACGAGAAGGCGATCAGGAGCCGACCGCGCATGACGTCCCATTAAACTGGGCTTACGAAATTGGTTTTGTGGCGGCTTTTGCGGTTAAACGCTGTTGCGGTTGGATGATCGTGGAAGCGGGAATGAGAGAGAAAAGGAGAATGCCAAACGCATTCGCATTTGTGTGTAAACACAAAAACGGCGCTGAGAGTATCAATATTGAGAGAAGAGCAGTTGTATTCAGGTGTGATAATTGAAGTTGCTGAGAGCTGATAGTTTGATATTTAAACAACACTGCAAGGGAGTATTATTTGAGAATTGTTATCACAGCAAAAAAAGAAGTAATTCAGCTGCGTGTAAAAGGCCAGGGTGTAAACCAAATTTTATGTGATATTACACCCTGGAATATGCAGCCCATCAGAATGAGAAGCCTATTTGACCGAAATGTCACGCTCATGTATGGGTTAATCCATTCCATTCTTCATCGGTCTGATGGCGGAGCGGGCTAAAGCGCCAGCACTGTTGATGCTGAGTTTGAATTCCTTCGGTTAAGTAAATGAAAAAAAAATGTAGTTTCAATTTTGATTCACCGTTTCTTTTTTTTTCATTTCACTGTGCAGTTTCCATTTTGAAACTTGCGTCCACCACTCACCACCTTATTATCATTCAGGCATATACTTTGTACGGCACCGCGGGGCGTGACAAGCCACGGCTGGAAGGAAGTCATGACTCCAGCTCAATTAATATAAACTTGGTAAACGCCAATCAATTTCAGCTAAATGACATGTCAATAACGACATGTGGGGGCAAACCATTTAGGTTGGCGTTTTTTTATCTTTCAGTTTCCCCTTCGCACATGTTTGGTGCACGGGAACACGGCAATGCATTTACAAAGTTAAGCTGTGCAGGTGATACCGTTGAAAAGGGTTGTGTTGCCCGACAATCGATTGAATATTTTAATAGCAAATGGTCGTCAAGTGACGGTTATAAAGTAATATAAGCAACTAAATAGAATCGTCAAACATAAAGATAACTTATTACACCTGGACAGAAATTGAAACACTAGTTTTTAGTTTATAGTATGGAAAGATTTTATAAACTGACGAAATTATTTATATACATTGAGTATTTTTTATTGTAAAGTTTTTAAGTAAAAATAAGATATGAGCAAACACATTACTTCTAATTAGAATCATTTCGATAAAAAATAAACTCATAATACAACAAGCTATTCTAATAATTATGAATTATTTGCAAGGATTACCTGAATGGTCAAAAGCTTTTTTCTCACCATTGAAGCAGTATATTAAAATCTTGATTAGTAAAACAAACGATAACATCAATAAATCATCTAAATCTTAATAAAAAGAGTGGTTGGTTTTGTCCCGCCCGTGTGGATCAATCGGACCGCGCACTGGACTCACAATCCAGAGGTCGCCGGTTCGAATCCCGCGGCGGGCGCTCTAAAATTTTTTGTGTAAATATGGGTATTCGGCGCCGTCGCTCCGTGCCATACTTTCATACACTTAGGAGCCCAGGGCGGCGAAGTCCTTGTAGATAAAAAGGAAGACACTAGTGGTTGGTACTAGCAATGGTGGCCGACAGCTATAAAGTCAACTTCGTTCGTTTTTGGTTTAAAAAAATCATCGAAGAAAAACCCTAATTTCTTCGAATTTGGTTAGGTAAAATGACAAATTGATTCACTAAAAAAATGCCTAAAAAACACAATCCACAATCTGCTACTGTCTGAAGTCAGTACGTTCGTACCCCACATCACACAAAAACCAATATAGTCCTACTGCACTGCTACTGACTACCAAACCGAAACAATGTGGTTATAATAATAATTTGCTACAATTTAACAATATTCCTATTAAGCGACAGCAGCTGCTGGAAGTGGCATCAGTAGCAGCAGCGTCATGACCTAGAACGGCCACCGGCAGCTTGCGAGAGACCGCCGGTCAGAACCATTGGCCGTTTGGATCAACCAACCCGTTCTGACCCGACCACACCAGAATCACCACCAGAGTCCAGTAAGAGGACGAGTGTATGTGAAAGTTTCTCTTGTTCGTCCCCGTGCCCGTCCCCAGGTCCGGCAGAGGTCCGGAGGATGCGGAAATAAACTCCCCTCTTTCTATAGAGTGGTATGTCGTGGCTGGCATCAGCTGTGGCCTGTCTGGAAACCGAGTCGGTCCTTGAATCTGGATCTCTTCGGATCCGTCGCACCGACAGACGACGACCGGCTGGCCAGGGCCAGGCGAGCTTCTGGAGTGGGCAAAAATAGTTTTAAATGTAGTTGGGTCATGGGACAAATGAATGCTTGTTGCAGCTAATCGAGAAAGTGCTTTATCTAGATTGGGTTGTGAATTAAAAATCCGATTGCTTTAATTAGAAATCTGGCAGAGGTTTTTGTAGAGGAAGGCGAGGACGGAAGCTGCCAGGTGAATAATGAAAATGTGATTTGGGGTACTTTGCACTATTGGCGAGAATTGGCTTAGGTGTAACGGACATTTTGGGATCACTTTGGGATGGTGAGAAGAAGATAATGATAGTATGTTCTTTATTGGTTCTGACGGAAAAGACAACAGGATTGGGATATTAGTTTAGAGCTGAGATAAAAATAATGTGTTAAAGTAAACATATTAACACAAATTTTGACACCGTTTTTTCAACCCTGATTGCAGAGATGTTAATAAAAATAGATTAAACCATCTACTTTATTAAAACTATTTTTTAACATTTCTTATAATTTTGATTACTTCTAAAAAAAATCTATAAAAATTATCGTTCTGCCTTTATTCGTTTGTTGACGTTTTTTTGATTTTTTGCCTATTCAGCCTCCTATGATCAAAATATGATTTAACGTAACTTTCTCCATACAACTTGCCGATGCTCCGGAATCGGTTCCAGAGTGGCCAAAGTGTCAATTAATTAGAGTAAGAACCTTTCTTGGGCTTATACGAACCCAACGCAACAAAAAGCACCTCGATCCGACGCTCCGTATTGAACTGATTCGCGTTCGAACAAAACTGTCGAAATTTTATATATATATAGAGAAGATTGATGAGTGAGTATATTTCGAGATAGGGTTATGGGCTATCTACAATCACTTAGCTTAGAACATCTAAGTAAAGTAGTTACTTAGGAAAGTACGCAACTTACGGCCGTCATCCACAATCAACTTAGAAATTTTGCTGGGCTGATATACGTTGCTATGCAGTTGTTTGTTTACCTTTGATATTGAAACGTCAACTTACCGTAGATTTTGAAATTTTTCAAACCATACGTCAGTTTCTAATTTGATTACTTTTCCATTGTAGAAGCTCGGCTTCATTTCCATTGATTCAAATTCCTAAGCTAAGTGAAATTTTCTAAGCTAAGTGATTGTAGATAGGCCATTACAAAATCACCAAAAAAATGAAATGAGCGATCTTTTGGACATCACATCGGGTCGAAAATAGAACTGCCAGTAGTACGAAATCTTGGCAAGAATTTTGAACATCTGAAAATTACGCAATTTTCTGTTTTGAGTTGTAGAAAATCTGTATCTACGCATTTTTAAAAAGTTAACCCTCTAACACCCACTTTATGTTCCTAAGCAACAATCATTTTGACCTTAGAATTGAACAACTTGAGGAAAATTATATTGTTCTACCTGATTATAAAGACCGAGCCACGTAGCCCAGTGGTAACGCTTGCGCCTTGTAAGCGGTAGATCGGGGTTCAAATCCCGGCCCGGACCAACACAACTGGTGAGCTTTTTCCCCTTCTGGATTCGATTGCTTAGTGAAAGGAAGGTAGTGTATCGTGATATAGATTGTTTTCTGTCAACCAGACAGGTTCCATTTCAATTAATTCAATTACATGAAAAAAAAACTCAATTTTGTCCTTAATGAAAACTTTGTAGAATGGCTTCCTTATTCTTACCTGTATTTGCACCAAAAAAGCAACCCACTTTAACGACCCCCGGGTCTTTATTTGCACCAGTGCTCCATAATTCCTTTACTTCAAATTGTAATTTCTTAAATAGTAGGTATTCAGCCATTTTAATTAATTCTTCTTGCACGAATTCGATTATCTCATCTCATTTGATCATGGTGAACAAAAACGTAAAAAAATCTCAATTTTAATTTGGTTCATATGGTTTTGATGAAATAACATCAATCTGTAAAAAGCTTACCTAATTGTAATAAATTAATACTCATCAAGCAAGATCTATTCCCAGTTGCTTTAGAAATTAATATTATCAGAAATAAATCCTGATATCATAATTTCTGATAATCTGATTAATTATATATTAACCAAACAATAAATTTAATTGAACAAAATCATGTTGAGTTTGTTCATTAATTATTTTTTCAGAGCATTTTCAAAAAAATGTTTCTAAAAATTTAAGAAAATGTATACTTTCGCTTGAATTTCGGGAATTCCCGGGAAATTTACAAATTTCCCGGGAAATAAGAAATTTTTTTTTTTTCTCGGGAAATCCCGGAAATTCCCGGGACATGAGGCTATACTTGTGGTGCTTATGGGTAAAAACGCAAAACCCATCGTTATTTCTAAATAACAAAAACAATTAAAATTATATCGAAAACTATAAGCGTAGAATTTTTTCTTAGATAGTTGTTTTATTTGATAGTTAATTGAAACAAGTTTGATTAAGGGGTTAAAAACATGTAGAAAATCACATAATTTCATATTACAGAAAATTTATTAAATCCACTTAAAAGATGATTTTCAATCACTCCTGAAAGTTTCATGAAGATATTTCATGATTTAACTGAGTTAGAAACGATTTAAGCTCAGAATTTTGCCATGCGCAAAGCGAACTGTCTAACTTTCTGAGCATTTTTCTCTGAACACCAAGTTGATTTACGGGTGCCACGATATCTCAAGATGGGACGGACCAAATTGGCTGAAATTTTGGGTGAAGGCTCCCAAGACATATCCCGTGTGCATGACGAAAAAATAAAAAAAATGCGATTTTCGATATGAAAAACAGAAAAATATTTTTATCTTTTTATTAAATAAACTTTTTGAAAATCGGCCTTCATTATGCACACGGGACTGGTTTAACGAGTTTTCACCAAAATTTTGAGCCGATTTGGTCGAAGCATTCTTGAGATATCGTGGCACCCGTTTTTTTAAACTGCTAACTTCAAATAGCTGTATCTCGGCAATGATACAACCAAATGTCTTCAAATTTGTTTTGTTAAAAGATGAAAATGTATATTTTTATGTCCTGAAAACAGATTTTGAAAAAAAATTAAGTGGGTGCTCAAACCAACCTCTAACATTTTTGCCGATTTATATGTATGTATCCCCTTAACTTTGCATTCAGGCGTTTATTGACACGAGTGTACTGCTTTGTAGGGATCTTCCATAAATTTTGAAACAATCCAATGGAGCAATTCTCTACAAAATCAGCCCATTTTGACCATTTTTTTTTTTATTTGGCTCAAACTTTGTGGGAGCCTTCCCTATGATCAAAGAAGCTATTTTGTGTGATTGGTTCACCCATACAAATCTCCATACAATTTTGGCAGCTGTCCATACAAAAATGGTACGTAACTATTCAAACAGCAGTAACTTTTGAGTGAATTTTCTGATCAATTTGGTGTCTTCGGCAAAGTTGTTGGTTTTGTTGAGGACTATTGAGAAAAAAATAGACACACGGAAAAACAAGTATGCCGATTTTCAATTAACTTTTTTTTCACAAAAACTCAATTTCACAAATTTCCCGTTTTTTTTTATTTTCGAGATTTTTTATGTTTTAGGGGACCAAAACCCGCAATTTTTGAGCCATAGAGAACTATGGTCAAAAAATCTGCCGCCGAGTTGTAAAAAAAACATGAAAATTGAAGTTTTTTAAGTCTCACCCAAACAACCCATTATTTTTAATGTCGATATCTCAGCAACAAATGGTCCGATTTTCAAATCTTTTTTTATCGTATATGCAGGAAAACAAAGACTAACATTATGAGGCTTAAACATGATTTTTTTTAAATCTTCATAGCAAAATAGTTGCCAGAAAATTTAATTGAAAATTGGACATCAGATATGCGCCTAAGAACAAACTGAATCGTGAAGAACATCATTGACGGAGGCATAATTTAATTTCAAAGTGGGAGCGAATTGAAACTGACGAGGCATCGCACACTAATTCGATAATCGAAGTGCTATTATTCAAATCGCTTAATCAGGTGATTACAGAGCTATCCACTTATAAACTGCATCCTGGCATCGCCGAACAAAGTGGTGGTCGTCCAAAGTGTCAGCAGTGCGGATTGGTATGGATGAGCATGGAGTCGGCGGCCGCGGCGTCCGAGGCTCAGGCCTGGTCGGGATAACCGAGCAAAGCAAAACCGACGGAGAAGCGAAAAATAACGACTGTATAATCGAAGATAATTACACATAAATTTCAGTTTCGCCTGACGTTTCCCTCGTCGTGCGGGTGATTAATGTTTTGCCTTCCTCACTGAGGTAAGGCTATAATCCTGCTCTAAAAATGAACTTTTTATTAAAAGCTCAAAGACCCACCTTCATGTATACATATCGACTCAGAATCGAAAACTGAACAAATGTCTGTGTGTGTGTATGTGTGTGTGTATGTGTGTGTGTATGTGTGTGTGTATGTGTGTGTATGTATGTATGTGACCAAAATTCTCACTGAGTTTTCTCAGCACTGGCTGAACCGATTTTGACCAAACCAGTTGCATTCGACTTGATTTAGGGTCCCATACATCGCTATTGAATTGTTTGAAGTTTCGATAACTAGTTCAAAAGTTATGTATAAAAATGTGTTTTCACATATATCCGGATCTCATTTATATGCATGTAAACGATGTCCGGATCCATCATCCTACCCATCGTTGGTTAGGTAATCGAGAGACCTTTCCAACGAGTCCACAACATTGAAGATCTGGCAACCCTGTCTCGAGTTATGACCACTTAAGTGATATTTATGTACTTTTTTGAAGCCGGATCTCACTTAAATGTATGTAAACGATGTCCGGATCCATCATCCGACCCATCGTTGGTTAGGTAATCGAGAGACCTTTCCAACGAGTCCACAACATTGAAGATCTGGCAACCCTGTCTCGAGTTATGACCACTTAAGTGATATTTATGTACTTTTTTGAAGCCGGATCTCACATAAA
This sequence comes from Culex pipiens pallens, assembly GCF_016801865.2. NCBI lineage: Eukaryota > Metazoa > Arthropoda > Insecta > Diptera > Culicidae > Culex > Culex pipiens. The sequence continues at coordinate 115,406,730 of NC_068938.1, forward strand.
TGTATGTAAACGATGTCCGGATCCATCATCCGACCCATCGTTGGTTAGGTAATCGAGAGACCTTTCCAACGAGTCCACAACATTGAAGATCTGGCAACCCTGTCTTGAGTTATGACCACTTGAGTTATATTTATATACTTTTTTGAATCCGGATCTCACTTAAATGTATGTAAACGATGTCCGGATCCATCATCCGACCCATCGTTGGTTAGGTAATCGAGAGACCTTTCCAACGAGTCCACAACATTGAAGATCTGGCAACCCTGTCTCGAGCTATGACCACTTAAGTGATATTTATGTACTTTTTTGAAGCCGGATCTCACTTAAATGTATGTAAACGATGTCCGGATCCATCATCCGACCCATCGTTGGTTAGGTAATTGAGAAACCTTTCCAACGAGTCCACAACATTGAAGATCTGGCAACCTTGTCTCGAGTTATGACCACTTAAGTGATATCTATGTACTTTTTTGAAGCCGGATCTCACATAAATGTATGTAACCGATGTTCGGATCCATCATCAGACCCATCGTTGGTTAGGTAATCCAGAGACCTTTCCAACGAGTGTACAACATTGAAGATCTGGCAACCCTGTCTCGAGTTATGACCACTTAAGTGATATTTATGTACTTTTTTGAAGCCGGATCTCACTTAAATGTATGTAAACGATGTCCGGATCCATCATCCGACCCATCGTTGGTTAGGTAATCGAGAGACCTTTCCAACGAGTCCACAACATTGAAGATCTGGCAACCCTGTCTTGAGTTATGACCACTTGAGTTATATTTATATACTTTTTTGAAGCCGGATCTCATTTATACGCACGTAAACGATGTCCGGATCCATCATCCGACCCATCGTTGGTTAGGTAATCGAGAGACCTTTCCAACGAGTCCACAACATTGAAGATCTGGCAACCCTGTCTCGAGTTATGACCACTTAAGTGATATTTATGTACTTTTTTGAAGCCGGATCTCACATAAATGTATGTAACCGATGTTCGGATCCATCATCCGACCCATCGTTGGTTAGGTAATCCAGAGACCTTTCCAACGAGTGCACAACATTGAAGATCTGGCAACCCTGTCTCGAGTTATGACCACTTAAGTGATATTTATGTACTTTTTTGATGCCGGATCTCACTTAAATGTATGTAATTGATGTCCGGATCCATCATCCGACCCATCGTTGGTTAGGTAATCGAGAGACCTTTCCAACGAGTCCACAACATTGAAGATCTGGCAACCCTGTCTCGAGTTATGACAACTTAAGTGATATTTATGTACTTTTTTGAAGCCGGATCTCACTTAAATGTATGTAACCGATGTTCGGATCCATCATCAGACCCATCGTTGGTTAGGTAATCCAGAGACCTTTCCAACGAGTGCACATCATTGAAGATCTGGCAACCCTGTCTCGAGTTATGACCACTTAAGTGATATTTATGTACTTTTTTGAAGCCGGATCTCACTTAAATGTATGTAAACGATGTCCGGATCCATCATCCGACCCATCGTTGGTTAGGTAATCGAGAGACCTTTCCAACGAGTCCACAACATTGAAGATCTGGCAACCCTGTCTCGAGTTATGACCACTTAAGTGATATTTATGTACTTTTTTGAAGCCGGATCTCACTTAAATGTATGTAATTGATGTCCGGATCCATCATCCGACCCATCGTTGGTTAGGTAATCGAGAGACCTTTCCAACGAGTCCACAACATTGAAGATCTGGCAACCCTGTCTCGAGTTATGACAACTTAAGTGATATTTATGTACTTTTTTGAAGCCGGATCTCACATAAATGTATGTAACCGATGTTCGGATCCATCATCAGACCCATCGTTGGTTAGGTAATCCAGAGACCTTTCCAACGAGTCCACAACATTGAAGATCTGGCAACCCTGTCTCGAGTTATGACCACTTAAGTGATATTTATGTACTTTTTTGATGCCGGATCTCACTTAAATGTATGTAAACGATGTCCGGATCCATCATCCGACCCATCGTTGGTTAGGTAATCGAGAGACCTTTTCAACGAGTCCACATTATTGAAGATCTGGCAACCCTGTCTCGAGTTATGACCACTTAAGTGATATTTATGTACCCTGTCTCGAGTTATGATCACTTAAGTTATATCTTTGTACTTATTTTTGTGGATCTAAAAAATATCTGAAATATGTTTCCAAACCGCTCATATTATCCATTGTTGGTAAAAAGTGAGGAAGGCATCAACCACATAGGTGGATTAAGTTAGTTTTTGAAGAGTAACTTAGCTGGCTGTGTGCGCGCCGCGGGAATCATCCAAGCAGGCGTGTGTGTGTGTGTGTGTGTGCGTGTGATTCGGCGCACCAGCAGTGCATGTGGTCGTCGGAGCCAACTTGGTTTGCGCTTGGGAGACAGGGCAGGAGGTGTGGGCAGGTGCCGCCAAGGGTTGTGCGCTCTCTGTGGCAAGGAAAATTTATTATTTCTTGTGTCTCATTCAGATATTGCCGGAGCAACCAGGCAGGCAACCTCAATAACGACAAACGGCGACACGTCGCACACCACACTCTGTGGGCTCTGGGCGCGAGATTTATGCGAACAGTGGCGGAAGAAGACAGCACGAGGGAGCAAAACCAACGCGGCCAGGCCTGCTACGAACGACTGCACGGAGGGTGGGTGAGGAGACAAAGTGGAAAACAAATGTGCGAAGCGGAAACGCCAACAGAGAACAGAGAGCGGAATTTACACCGACAACATGACAAACAACGTCGGAAAGCAACGACGCCATTCACTTGGCACGGGTGCTAATTGAAAGACTCGGTAATTAACTAATAAATAAAGGAAAAACGGGAATAAATTTACACTGCACTTTTTCTTCATTTTTGTTATAAAATCATTTATTTCTGCTTTCTTCATTTCGTACACTTAATGATAATTAATAGTTTCCTTCTGCGGCTTGCTACGTTAATTTATATTCCCATTTTGCTTCTAGAATTTAAACTGCATGGTACAGATTTGTTCTGTAGTTTGAATATTTGAAATTTCCTATCTTTTGAACCTTCACATCTTGAGAATAATTAGTAATTTTTAACAAGCATAAACAAAAAATATAATTTATTTTAAAACTGATACCATGACGCTTTTTCTAACCAATAAATAGTCATTTAATTCACCAGAAACTCAAATCAAAAACTAACTATTTCGCAGCAAAAACACAAGTCTAAGAAGCAGCACAAAATGCCGACGGCTACCGGGCCTCGGCGAACTACACTTCGCCTTAGGTTCAACATCTCTGCTATATGTTACAAATGTTGCTTAGAAATCAGTGCCTTAAACTGGTTCAAAGCTTTACGCTCCCCGTCGCCATTTCTATTTGGTACAACTTCTCTGTCTATTGATTTATGAGTATCTTGTTGAAGGGGGGCTTTCAATACATGGAACCAGTTTTGAAGGCAAGGATTGGTATACACGCTGTTTTGATAACTTCGTCTAGCGACACTTTTTTTCGTCGATTATTCTTCTTCTGCAGTAAGAATAAATGTAATATCACAGATTTATAGAAAATAACACCGGGCCAAATGCAAAACACCTTGACTGGAGTGAGTCCAATTTACTGATGAACGGCTGCTCCCATTCGTTGGCTGTACAGGGCAGCGGCATACGGTGAGTAGTACTGTCCGAAGGCGGCCGGATTGAAGGCAGCTCCGTACGGTGATCCGGGCATGGCTCCCGGCATCGCACCCGGTTTCGCGTACGGATGGTATCTGGCAGCGGATAGAGGGCTCAGCGGAGGGTTCGGATAGCCTCGGTGCAGTGAAGATGGTGGAAAAATGCCACTCAACGGCATCAGCTGCTGCTGCAGGGCCAGTGCCGCCGGGTCGGACAGGTTGGCGGTGTGGGTACGAAGATGGGACAGCAGCTCGTCGGTGGTGTTGAAACGTTTACCGCAGTAGGAGTCACCGATGACCCAGTTGCACATGTACGGACGACCCGGCTGAGTCGCTGCTGGAGGGTACGGATACCCAGGGGGCATCGAGCCCATGGCCATCGCCAGGCTGTACTTTTGATGATCACACTGAGTACATCCCGCTGGGCACTGGCCTCCCATCATCATCTGGTGGTTGTGAGCGGAAAACTGGCACCCCGTGCAGTACGGATCCTTGCAAATGGGCACCAGCGTTTCTCCTCCGGAAGGTGTCTTAACTCGAGTGTAGCTGAGGTAAGGATTAGCACCGACTGCCGCGGCTGCTGCCGCTCCCGGGTACGCCGCAGCAAGCATAGCAGCATGGTGATGACTGAAGGCCCCGGCAAAGGGAGGTCGGAAGGCCGGATTTGTGTGGTCGATTCCGGACGGCGATGGCAGTCCAGTCAATGGATTAATCCCGTAAGCACCCGGTTTATATCCCGACATATCCTTTCCACCCTGCATCATGTCCATGCCAGAGCGCACAACCGGACTCGCCGAAGTTTTGTCACGATCGTTCGGTGAGCTGGTTCTTCTGCTGCTTCCATCCGGAGTAGATTTTCCGTTCTCACTTGCTTCCCCACTCTTCATGTGAACACTTCCAGCACGGTTCGGGGACTCTGCACTTCCCCGCGACAGCGTACGGGCTTCTTTCTTAACTTCGTTATTATTGACATGATTCACACTATTGTTGTTCATAACATCACTTCCACAGCTCATCTTGGACGACGGGCGCTCTTCATTCTTCACCTTTGTAGTAAGCACATTCATTTCGTAAGGCTTAAACGCCAGCTTGATTTCTGGCGATGCATCCGATTTTTCTGTCTTCACCGACGGCGACCGCGAACTCGGCTGATGTACGCCGTTATCCATCGATACAGACGAGGAAGCCGACGAGGTCGAAGATTTCTTGTTCTTCTCCGACGGCGACACCAACGATTTGACCGTAATGTTTCCGGAATCTGCTCCGATTTGGCTGCACGTTTGGGCCAAGAGTGCCAGTGGACTCTTTTTGGCGTCCAGCTGTATTAGAGAGAAAGAATAGTATTTTTTATTAATTGCTGTTCCAAATAATGTCGAAATAATTATTTAGTTGCCAAAAAGAGCAAAGCAAGAAACCTACCGTTGTCGGCAACGGCGACAGATAATCCGGCTGAAGGTACTGGTTGTTTCCTACTTGTAACATTGCTGCTCCTTCCAGTATCACCATTTGGCAACGTAATCCAGCTTTAGTTAAATCCACTTCCGAACCGTTTTGATTTGTGTTTCTATCACTGCACTCGTTATCCACGATTATTTTATTATCCTTCAATTGCAAACCACAAACACTCTCCCACACACCAGCAATGTTTTCTCCCACTGTAATCCTCAGCTGACAAACTGCATCTATTCACCAGCGAACTCTCCTCATGCAGTGTGATGTTGTTGTTGCTCTCCGCAAAACCGACAAAAGAATACAACTGCTGCTACTACTACTGCTTCTCTCAACTCTCCACACTCAACAGTAACAACTTTACGATCCGGGAGCTCCGAACAAGAGCTGTTGACGGCACGAAAGACAAACTCAAACTGAAAACTGGATATCGTGAAACGATTTATGGCCACGGCGAGCGAGTGAGTCTACATTTTCATCATGGTTCCCTTTTGCTCGGAGCTCGCAGCTTTCGACCAATCGGAATGCTAGAAGGCATGCGCCCCTCTTTACGCACACCATTAACGTTCGGGCGCTCTCTCTCTTGTGCGTCTCGTTCGCTCCTTCGTCGGCCCTCTCGCTCTGCTGCGTTGGTGGTAGTAGTTTCTTTTGATTTCTTACGTCGTTTGCCCATTAAATTCACACTTTATGGTGTTGAGCAAACTCGTTATGTTGACTCACGAAATTGAGCATAAGAGCATTACGAGTGAGCAAATCCGTAAAAGAGCAGTTTTCTCAGGAAATTTAATGCTCTTTGGTCGGGAGAATAGCGTGCGAGCAAACAAATACTTGTGCAGTGTTGGGATGAGAGCAAGAGATAGAGAGGGAAGCACGGTTGCGAGATTTTCGTTTTTACTGCTGGCGTTATTATTAAATGTGTTATTTTGATCTCATAATCTGTAGAACCATTCAAATAAAAAAATAATCCAGAAGTTGTTAAATCAATATTTCATTGTTTCTATTTAAAAATAAAAACAATAATTGCACAAATGCTTTAAATATCATCAAAAAAAACTCTATAAGTCGTTTAAATTTTATCATGTATATATTTATTCATTCTATCGTTAAAATTTTATCAGTTTTAAAGCCAGCCTGTTAAAATTGATGAATGCATTGATGATGAAGCAATGATGAAGTTAATGTTCTTGTTTTAAATTGTGAACAAACAAACACATTGAGTCTTTTTATCAGAGTTGATGATTTTAAAACTCCATTTAAATAAACCAAATCTGACTACGGATAAATGGTACAATGTTAGACAAAAATTCAACGTTTCAAATTTGCTGAACGTTTAATCTAAAAGACCATAGCTAATTATGCAAAAGTACCTATAAAGTCTTGTGGAAATTTCGCGGTGAAGAAATTCAGCAATATTGGTTGGTCGAAATCACTGAAAATAAAAACATTTAATCTGGCAACCCTGAGCCTGCAGCTAATAATTGTCCACATTTCCATCTCGCGCCGTGTTTGTCTCGTTTTTCTCTCAACGCATCGTTTATTCTCCGCGCGCCCGGTAGAGTGGTTATTATGTTTGTCTTCTCAGTCTACTGGCCCGACCTGGCCCGTTCGCGCCACCCAAGATGCTGCGTTGAAGGAGATGCCGCGGCGCGGCTCAACCAACACGTCAACCGATGATGATGTTGATGTTGATGGCAGCGCTCAAATCGTTCATTTTGGTCTCTTTTGATATGACGCGACCGCTACCATAATATTCCTCTCCTGTGAACAAACACACACTCACAGACACAGGCCACTTCTGGGGTAAATATTGGGCCAAGACAAGCCAGGTCGTTGTCGGCATGGCTCAGCGGTTGACTTAACACACCATTTCAAGTCTCTCCTCTCCCTCTCTCAAAGAAGCAGAGTTGGCGTTTGTGTTAGTCGGCAGAGCTGATATTAACGGGTGGTGGCGGAATGTTAGTAAAGATCATAACTCCGACACCTCGTTTTGTCGTTTTCTGTAACTTTACCAACGACGACGACGACGACGACTACTTGTGTTGAGCTTTTTCATCTGCTTGCCCGTCGAACCCTCCTCCTGCCCTCCTCAGGCTCTTTTCAAACGAAGATAAATGAGCGATTGAAGAATCAACAGCAGGGAAGGGAAAAAATCAAGAAAAATCAACAAATTTCAAATGCCTTGTGCGACTGTTAGTAATGACTGCCGGCGATGGAACACGAAAGAAAAACATATTTTAAGCCAGGCAAAACATTTCAAATTTTGACACTGCGATAATAAATAAGTGAAATAGGGTAACGTAGTCATCAATGAGACACTTTTGGTTTTCAACTTTCATCGATTTTTCTAATTTTTTCATTAGCATGTTTTAATGAGCTTTTAGTTGCATTATCTTTCTTTTAATGTGTTTTAACATTGACTAAAATTTTAGATCGATTCTACATCTACAGCCAGAGTTATTCAACTGTCTCATTGTAGACGCACTTGGCAGGAACAATGAGACAGGTAGGGAACAATGAGACACTCTACGAAAATCAATACTTTTCTAGTAAAACATCATGTTTTTGTATTGTTCCATTGCAGGTGACTTGCCTTGAACATTTTAGAGCAATTTTGCCAACATGAAACTTTTAATAACAAAAGTTACACTAAAAAGTATTTCAATTTTGTAAAATCCATATATTAATACCAAATAACTTTGTATTTTTGGTTAAATGAAGTTTAAACTCTATAAATATCCCAACAATCACTTTTAATTCATGTTTTGAAAGATTTCCATCGATTTTGAAAAGTTTATTGAAGAAAAATCAAAGTGTCTCATTGTTACCCATGGGCTGAAATGAGTGGGGAACAATGAGACAGCCCTGGATTCTGGGTATATTCTAAATTTTGGCCAAATCTAATGAAAGGACATTGTAGCCCAACTTAATCCCTATGGAACGTCGAAAGAAATTTGAAGAAATATTAGTTTTGATGTGAATGGCAGCCTATGAGCAAAAAAGTATTTTTTGTCCATAATTTACTTTTACACACCAGAATCAAACATTTATGAATTATTTTTCAAGGGAGCGTCCATGACCAATGCCACTAATATGGCAGACGTGTATCCAGTAGACATACCTTTCCCCCAAATATTAGCCTGATTGGTTGAATCTACGACTTGTGAGAACTATTTTATCATTGTTCCCCGTGTCTCATTGATGACTACTCTACCCTACTCAGGGCAGTCGGGACGAGTGTGAGAGGAAAAAATAAAAGATTCTCTTGGCATGTTTTCGTTTAGCTTGCTTTGTCACAGTTTTTCCACACCGTATTTTTGTTTGTTTAAATTATGAGCCATTAATTTGAAGGTCTGAAGTAACAATGCGAATCCCGGTGCGTGTGGCGGCAAAAAAGTGCTGAAGCAGAAGATTTTATAAATTCATATGACCGGTAGGACAACAAAAAATAAAGAGCATTTTTACAACATATTTCACAGGTATTGAGTCCATGCTTTTGAGTACACAATGCTGGAATTATTGAACCTACATTAAACACAATAAAAAAACTCCTTCTCTCCTTCTAATTTTTTTTTTTTTGAATTCTCATGTTAAATTATATATAGTTCATAAAATATCGTTAGTCATCTCCGCTGCTAGTACCAGTGCATAATGCTTTTTACACCTCTTTTTACATCGAAATATGACATGTAATTCCATTTCTAGAGTTTTTTTCTTTTTTTTTTTTTTTTTTTTTTTTTTAATAGGTCCTATAAACATATGAAAGACAATAGTTTATAGGACCTTTTAAAACAATCTAGATTTTTTTTAGCCTCGGTTAGAGTCTAGGGACATAATGGTTTCATCCATAAAGTACGTCACGCTAAAATCAGCCAAAATTTACCCCCTCCCCCCCCCCCCCCACCTTGTCACGCTTTTCCTATACTTATAACATGCAATGTCACACTTGCTCAGACCCCCCTTCCCCCCCTAGAGTGTGACATACTTTATGGATGACGCCTAACCTTTTTAAAAATATTCCAGCACATTTTTAAAACCTTGAGTATCATAAGTTCCTCGAGGGTACCCAGAACCGGTCCAGGATTGGCGAGGGTCGAAAATTGATCATTGATAGGAATAGGTGCGGTTTAATAAAAAATAATACCAAAAGTACGTCGTTAATCGACCGCCCAGTTAAGAGGTTACATACATGACAATCGGCAAAAATGTCAAGGGTTGGTATGAGCACACAATGAAACTTTTTTTTAAATCTGTTTTCAGGATATTAAAATATACATTTCCAACTATTAACAAAATAAATTTGACGACGTTTGGTTGTATCATTGCCGAGATAAAGATTTTTGAAGTTTGCAGTTTCAAAAAACAGGTGCCACATTATCTCAACACTGCTTTTTCAAAATCGGCTAAATTTGTTTCAAACAACGATAACTTTAAATTTAACTTGTACTTTTTGGGAAACCAAAAGTTGCGTCTTTAAATTACGAAAATGTTGGTACTTTAAACGTATAGGTCAAAGTTAATCTGTAAAGTTATCGCTAGTTTAGTGAAAAAAGTGGATTTTTCCCCATTTTTGTCATTTTCTCGTCATTGCGTAGCGTAATTGCTAAATTTGAGCCCGATTTTTTTCAGATCATGCTGTTTTCGTGGTGAATTGGGCTATAAGAGCTCTGCATTTCAGAGTCAGAGGTTTTGAGATCGGTTCCCTTTGTTGTCATTTTTTATCTGTGATTTTTTTTAAATGAATCTATTGTCCTGTTTTTTTATATCTCGGATGTGTGCTGCATCTCTGTGGAAAGGGACCAAAAGCATTTTGTTGTAACTTTGAAATAACGCCTCGAATCCGCCAAATTATTTCAATAATTTTGAGCAAAACTATGTACCCCTTTCATCTTGCGATTACTCAAACTGCGCAACCACCATTTGAAGCCAAGACGATTTCGGCTCGACGAGAAATCTTATCGCCACGTTTGATTTATTGAGGGCATGTTCTAGCTTAATTTGTACGCGCAAACCACTCTCGTTCGCTCGTTCATTCGAGTCTCCAGAAATCTACCACTTGGCCATGGTCCGTTGATTTCGAGTGCCGATAACAGGCCGCTGCCGTCGCCGCCGAGACGAACGGTTGAGGAGCTCGTTATTTTTTCCTGCCTCCGCCTCATGACAAGTTGCCTATTCGTTTATATCAATGATCATCACTGTATGTTTGCCCGAGACTCGTCTCTTGTTCATCGCTTGTACAAACAACGACTCAACAACTCCTCCTGACAGACAGGCCGCAGCTACTGCAGACGACGACGGCGGCCGGTGGCCGGCGGTAGCAGAGTGGCAAGTGTGGACCGGGCCCGGCCCGCCAACGACGGACGGTAACACAGAAGCCTCTTCTCTTCGGTTCTCTGCTACTAGAAGTAATTCTACAAGACAATCATCACATTATCAACTTATCATCTGACGACTCTGTAGACAGACACTTCGCTGGTACTCCTCATGCGTATATTCTAGTTATTTTTAAAAGAGAACTACGCCCACCTTGACTCGATGACCTGGCCGCCTTGTGTCCTTTGATTTGGTATGCCGGAGTCACCGACGGCGGAAGGGGCCTGCCTGCCACAGCCACCAATTTAGTCTGACATGCCAAGCAGCCAACACCACCACCCATCATCATCAGGTCAAAAGAGGTGGGAAATGAAAAAGGCGCTCAAAGGGAAAATCAAGTCTCGATTAAATTTTCAAAAGGTCCTATCTGCATAGGAAACCCATGAGGGATAGGTTGTTTTGAAAATTTAATCTAGAAGTGAGAGCTTGGAGAGCTCTGCGTGATGAGGGAGGAGGGGAGGGAAAACAACGATTCTGACAGCTGAATGATGGGTTGGGCCAAGTCTCGTGTCTATCAAATCGAAGGGCATCCGGCGCCGTTGGCATAGCGAGTGCGAAGTGGTCATTTTTTTCATTTATTTTGGATGAAACATTTCTTTTTTATAAAAAGGTCCTTTATGCTATTGTCTCTCGTGTGTTTATAGGACCTATTAAAAAACTCGAGATTTAAAAATTTTGTGTTCCTTAGATTTACAATTTCGGTGATTTCGTTAGTCTTTGAGGTTGCTCAATTCTATATTCAAACAAATTGTATAAGCATAGAAGTTGATTAAAATTTATGGAATAGTATCGATTTCTAAAAGTTAATATATACAAGAAAAGCATGCATTTGCATCGGACACCTTATGTTGAATTATCAACAATGAGAACTTTAAAAATGATTTTAACTTAAATCAAGTTAAACATAGCTGAAAGGAAGCAAACAAATTTATTCAAAGAGATGCCAAAGATACGTCCTTTTCCCATATCATCCATTATATTTATGGCGATCCGTTGATACAAACTGTAAGCCTATTAGGGTGATCCAAAATTGACTATTCGCCTTTTATTACAACAAGTTCTAGTGGCGCGGTGGTTAGCGGCTTCGGCTGTCGATCCCTAAGTTGCTATGGGGCACGGGTTCGATTCCCGCCTTATGCTCCTGGCCTTCTATCGGATGGGGAAGTAAAACGTCGGTCCATTTGTGTAAAAGAGGCTTTGGGTGACTCACCACACATAACCTTCGGACGCCTAGAATTGAGCAGAAACTTGCAACAGAGCCTACAAAAGACCCGGGGGTCTTTAAAGTGGATTGCTTTGCTTTTTTTACAACAAGTTCTACTACGAACACTTGGTTGGCATAAGACATAAAAATATGTGATTCTTTGAAAAGGCATTAAAAATGTATTAAAAATAAACAATCTGTACCCAAAAATAACCCAACTCCACATTTCTGACCACAAACGAAAACTTCAATCACCCACTGTGCCCTCGTTATCGTTTTGCCTCAATCATCATTTTTAATATGATTTTTCGAGGATAACAACGTAATTAAATCAGACAAGGGGATAATTATTTCTCGCTTGATCAAAAATGTATTTCCCACTTTCAGTCTCGACGTGCTGCGTGCTGTGGATGGTTAGCAGGGGAAATGCCGTCGGCGGTGGCGTTGAGAAGAAGACGACGACGACGACGGCGACGGTGGCGGGCAGAGCTCAGACAAAGTCCGTCGGGACACCGGGATTTGGCTGTTGGCTGTCTGGGCCGGATAAGAGGCACTCTCGGAGCCGTTTTCTTTTAATTACATGCTCTTCCACTTGAGAAACACCACCCACCAAAAGAGTGCTGGAAAGAGATTTGGCGTTGAAGAGGCCCCACTCAACAGTGGTAGGTCGTTTCGACTAAATTGATCTACCGCCACGATTTCACGGCGTGTCTATCACAACAGTCGTTTTTTTGCAAGAGAGCGCCATCTTTATTATGTTTTAATCACCAGAACGCCTAGTTTTGTGCAGTTTGCTGGTGTCATCAATTAGTCAGGGATGAATCAATAAGGAGGTTTTTGGATTAGATAAAACAATCAATGTCGAATGGTTATGAACAGAAAATATATGTTATCAAGGATTCTGATTATGTCAAAATTGAGACATAAAACTTCTGTCTAGTGAACCTACAGCCAAAAATTCTAGAATATACTTTTTAAAAACAACCCATGCGCCATGGGTTTCCTATGTACATAAGACCTTTTGAAAAAGTAAGCGAGAATTAAAAGTTATAGAAAAAATGTTGAACTTTTATAGGCAAAAAAATCGTATGGTGAGCATGTAGTGCTTCAAAATCCCTAAATTTTGACCGAACACGGGCAGACGGTAATAACAAAATTCATGCCATTTCAATAACAAATACTGTTAAAATAACAAAAAGAATTATGGAATATTCTTGAAAAATCCATTTTTGCATAATGGTTTAATAACAGTTTATGTTATCATATCAAAATTTGTTATTGGTCTGGTATTGGTTGAAAGCCAAAACAGCTTTGGAATAATATTTTTTGTTATGGAAGAATAGCTGAAACTGTTATTGGGATGATAGGATTAGTTGTTAAAATAACAAAAAACAATAACAAAGATTTGTTCGAAGAATAACTAAAAATGTTATTAGTCTGTTATTACAATAACAATCCAATAACAAAAAAATCATAACGGCGAATAACAAAACTTGTTATAAATAACATAAAATGTTATTGACCTAGTATTTTATAATATCAAAAAATGTTATTCACAAATTATTTCCGTCTGCTCGGGAAGGGAGTCTGTTGCAAGAACTATTGAAGTATTCTAACTATATTGTTTACAGTAGTTTGCGAAAGCTATGAGAAAAGCTATATTATGTTTTACACAAAAGTGCGCAGTTTTAAGAATTAAATATTTTTTTTTTGGAATTCGAATTTCAATTTCCGTTTTCCTACTTCCCTTTGTGGTACAGAGCTCATATATGGCATGAGTTTTTTCATATATAAACAAACTAACGCTTATGTTTTGTCCAAATCGAGGCACCTTGAAACGACATCTAGAACCGAGAAAATTATTTTTAAATAACTGCCTCTTAACCAATCTGGAAGAATCCCTTTCCAGTGGTTTATACGGATTCATCCATTAACAATTTTCATGAAACTTTGCTCCAAGAGGTAATTTTGATCACGAATCCATTTTCGATATGCCGTGACAGTGGAGCGGTACGACCCATTTAATTATTTTGTATTTTTATCAGGTCACATTTTAAAATGATTTTAAGCTTGAAGAGCTAAAAAAATTGTGTCAAAGGGACATTTCGATGCCTCTGTGCTCTCTTATGCTAACCAGCAAGTTTAGTACAAGGGAGCACAAAGACGAATTCAAAATTCCGAAAAAATGTTTTTGTCATGTAAAAATGTTTAAAAATATATTTTGAATCGCTGCGTTGGTCCGAGCAGATTCTGATTCGATATCGGAAATCATTTTTTAAGGACTTCAAATCATTAGCCTGAATTAGTACTCAAACCCTTTTTAATCAAAATTCTTAGAAATTTTCAGGAACACAATGATGTTTTGATAAATTATGTAAAATTACTCTAATAGCCAGGTTTTCATTTCATTTTCATTTTCATTCCATAAAATCTTCAAAACCCTACTAAGTGAATGGCACCGCAGATTCATCCCCAGACAACATTCAACAATTCATTCCCAGCACTATCACGAACAACGCTTAACAACAAGCCAAGCGAGAAACCACTTAACATAATATTTTATTTTACTGTCGCTTCTGGGGTAATTATTTTCTAAATTAATGTCCGCCAGAGTGTCTTACCATCAGCGGGAGAGATAGATAGGATAGAAATAAATTCACGCACCAGAACCAGAGCTAGAACCAGAACCAGAACCAAGAGGATCGTTTGCGACAACACGTTAGCGGGCACAAATAGCCGAGGGAGCAAGAGTGCAATTGAAATTGTCTTTTCGGCAGAAAAACATTATCATTTAGGAAAATTAAACCCAGGGAGGCCATCGCGAGCAGCGCCAGACCGGGCCAGGACACTCGACGCAGAGCCAAGGAACGACGACCCTGGCCACAGAAAAGGAGATGATGACGACACACACACACACACAATGGCGTCGGGAAGCACGCTGCTTTATGGCTTTTCGCGCGCTCGCTCTTTCTCTCTCTCCTGTTTCCTGCCACAGTTTTCCAGAAGGGGAAAGAAAGAGAGAGTCAGAGTAAGTGAATTTAAATTTATGACACTGGAGGAAAAAGGACATTGCGCAATAAATAAAGTGGTTATAAAGTGGCAATAAACAACGGCGAATGAAAATGGATTGCTCGCAAGTCTCAGGCCCGTTTTATGAAAGATTTATTTTTATTTTCATTCTAACTTTTGCGGGAAGAATTATGAATCACGTGTGAGCGGCTTTTGGCGTCGTTCTAATGACTGGTGATTGATTGCTTCCTACTGCAAGGCCGAGGCTAGGTTGGAGTTGGTGTAACGAGCTGTTTTAAACTTGGTTAATTGATTAAATGCTTTCAGGCCAAATCCCCTTAAAATTTGATAAAAAAAACAACGCTCAAATCAGCTGTATCTTTTAAATGATAAGACTTATAGCCTATCTACAATCAGCGTCTTATGACCCTTCTAACATCGTCAATATCTTTTTTTTTTAGATGAATTTTCGGCTTGCAGTCGTTGAAAGCAGCTCAAACACTTATTTGTGTACTTGATCACAAATAAGTGTTTGAGCTGCTTTCAACGACTGCAAGCCGAAAATCCATCTCAAATTAATAAACACAGTCGAAAAAGCCACATTTATCGTCAATATCATGTTGCCAAAATATCGTAGCAAACTGCATGCCCATGGGCCTATGATTGATTGGCATATGGACGATCGCTTATGTAGAAACCTAAGTAAAGTTGATTGTAGATAGGCCATTAAAACAGTGGTCAACATGGAAACTTAATGAAAATTGCAAAAAAATGTTAAATTCCGTGTCCAGTTTTTGAAAATTTTGACGTTTTCTGCTGCTTAAAAAATGTTTTCATAAATGATTTTTGTATTTACAGTAGGGGAACCATACCCTTTTTCAGCCTATTTCTATTATCGGCCTATCTGCACTTTGCTCATGAATTGCAGCTTTCATATAGTGTTTTTGTCTGTTCCAAAGTAATAAATAGCTCAAATAAAAGTGAGCAAGCAACTCTCCATTGTTGATACTTCTAAAAATGTTAATTTAATTGCGAAAAACGGCAAAAGTGATGAGAAATGGTCGAACGGCTTAGAGTGATTAAAATGGGTATATTTCCCCTATAACCTACACTTTTTGATGTTTTTTTTTTTTAATATTAGGTTGTCTCCACAAAAAAAAACACACACAAAAATGTTTGTTTACACAAAATGAGCTCACCTTTAAATTTGACTTTTACACTTAAAAATAAAAAAGGCTCAAAGAAATGCCGCGTATTTTTTTCAGTATTTTTTTTTTTTTGGAAAGGCCGTAAAATTTCCTACAAGTTTGTGTCAGACTACATTTTGATACGGCTCCTTAAGTACAGCAATATCATACACCTTTTTCAAATGGCAATCTCTAGTAAAACTGGTTCCAATAACAAAAATAGCTTATATGATCCTAAGATACCAAGCCTACAAAGATTAAGATGAAATGGAACGCTAGTTTTCAAGCAACTTCTGTTCGACGTAAATCAATTTCTGAACTCGAAAGATTGCTTGCTTTCGTCCTATTTACCGGCTGCACAGAAAAAAATGGTAATATTCATCAGGAAATGGTGACAGATTTTGTGGCGAAAAAATGATTATTTTACCCCAGAAAATGATGAATTTTCATCAGTTTTTGATGAATATTCATCAGGTTCACATTTTTACACATTTTTATGTAATATTACTCAAAAATAAAGTTAATATTCAACCTACCAAATTTTCAACATTCCAAAATTCAACATTTTTTCTGTGTTCAGCACGCAAAACCTTTGAAAGTTACTCTCTTTCTCTCAACTTGTTTTTAAAAACTCGAGTCGTGGTTTCAATATAGCAATGCCTTCCTGTTTCACATTAATTGATATCGGAGAAGGTCGAAAAAAGAAGTTTCTGACAATGTCCTGTTTATAGCTGCAAACAGTTGCAAAATGAGCTTTACAGCACAAGTTTTTTTCAGCTAGGTGCTGCATAGTTGCATACAACGTTTTTTTCCAAAACTTTTGAAAATGTTTTTTTGTTTTGTTCATATCAGTCTTTGTGGTTAGACTATTCAGCACTCTAAAACACATTCAAAGAGTTTAAGTTTTAGAAACGACATTTTGAACACTAAAATGTGAAGCGATTTTTAAGGCTATTGGTGACGATTTGTTGAGCTATTGTTAGTTGAAACATTAGCAAAGCACCTAAACCTTTCACTCGAGACGAGAACAAAACTTTCCTTATTCACGGCAGCATCAATAGAACACAGTCGACAATGGATGCACTGCGCACACACAATTCAACCTTTCTTCCTGATTTATGTAATGGGAAAAGCTCGTCGGACCTCCTTGCTTGCAGGCCGAGCAGCATCCGCTCTACAGGTGACGTGTATTTGCACAGCACCACAGGAAGGTAAATCTTTCATAATTCATCGCACCCCACCTTTTCAGTTGTGTGTGTCAATAATAAATTTTTCCTTTTGACTCGTTTTGCTCCTCTTTTAGTTGGAATTACCTACTCTTGTGTTTCCATCTCTTTATTCTCTTCTCCACTGGCTTGGCATGGTGTGGCGGCACTGGTGACTGGTGTTTATAGCAATACTTTGTAGCCGCGGTAAAAGAAGCTGAAAAATAGCATGATTTATGGCCGTTTTTCCTTTCATCTTCATCTTTCGTTGCTTTTTTTCCTCAAGCTGCTCGGCTTTTATCACCAAGTTTCTTGTAGTATTTATTGTCCGTGCGCGCCGGCAGTCCCCATATTCAGCTTCCAGAGGATAAGTTATTGCCATGAGAGATCGCGTATAATTGCAAACCTATTCGACTTTTCATCCAAGCGATAAAAAGTTGACTTCTATATATACTTCTACTTCTCAGACTTTAGTTGTAACAACCAACCACACAGCTGGCTTTCCGGCACTTTGGATGGAGCGCGGCCTTTTGTGGAAAAGTGCTGTGAAAAAATATTGACATCATCAATAAACTGGATTTGCCACGCTTGACACCCAGCACAGGGGTTGATCGGAAGGTGTCCCATTAAGACAAAAAGAAGAGAGAAACACATCCAGTTTGATTTATGTGCTGCCATTAGCTGGTTTAAATGGCTCTCCTGAGATTAATCGTACGGAAGGTTGATCTCTGCTGAGGGTAGCCAGGAAAATCGCTGGGACGGCCCTTGCGTGCGAGGCACGACAATCTTGTTTCACGGGGACAATATATTCTCTACTGTCAATTTTGGTGATAAGAAAATTGACTCCGGAGCGTTATCAACTTCAAACTTCTACATGGTGAGGTATGATAGAAGCAAACATTTTGGTATTTGACCTATTGATGAAGTAGCCGTCTAATTCCCATAAACGTTTTTTTGCCACTCCGTTGTGAAACTAATAACTTTTACTATCCATATCGAGTGACGAAAAGGCCTACTTTTGTCAACTAAAAATAAAAGAATCGAAAAGTAATACAAGTTCTACTTTTCAGCACTGAAATGGGTGCTGAAAAGTTGAACATTTCAGCACTTGTGTCGAAAAGTTATACTTTTCAATATTATTTTGATTTTACGGTGAATTGACTAAACACATAGACAATTGACTTAAAATTCCATTCAAAGGGTGTATTTCTGAATTGTAAAAAATGTTGTAAATGTACGACTCGTGCAGAAAAAAATATATATATGTATATTAGGGTGGGTACGTTTTTTCAAAAAGTTCTCGGATCAAGTTTTAGTATGGTTCCCCTTGTAGGGCATGCCCATAGGGACTTTCATGCCAAATATCAGCTCATTTGGTTGTAAACTGGCTGCGCGCATCAGGGTTAAAGTTTACATGGGAATTACTATAGGAAATTGGAACTTTTTGTTCAAACGCTCCTACAGGTCTGGGAAAATCACGCGCCAACTTCTGGTATGGTCAGGCCTATGGGGAATGGTCTGGAGAACACTTTTCCCGAAGAGAGCATATGGATTCGTTGTCCCTGGACCTGGCGCATCGGCAAACAATCCGATGTCTCCGGAATCAACGGTTTTCCCTAAAAAAGCATCAATTTTTCCTTAGCATGCTATGAAAGCTTGATGCACACCGCGACGCCATACGTCAGGCAGCTACCACGTGAGTGAAAAACGGCTGGAATATCCAATTGCAAACCTTCTTTTAACTAGAAAATGATCATTTCGAGTAATCCTGATATTATTTAGTCGAATTCAGAATCTTTGCATAGCAAATTTGTAATTTTTTGCAACTATTTCAACAACGTGGTAGCTGCCTGACGTATGGCGTCGCGGTGTGCATCAAGCTTTCATAGCATGCTAAGGAAAATTTGATGCTTTTTTTGGGAAAACCGTTGAGTCCGGAGACATCGGATTGTTTGCCGATGCGCCAGCTCTAGGTACAACGAATCCTTGTGCTCTCTTCGGGAAAAGTGTTCTCCAGACCATTCCCCATAGGCCTGACCATACCAGAAGTTGGCGCGTCAATTTTGGTGATAAGAAAATTGACTCCGGAGCGTTATCAACTTCAAACTTCTACATGGTGAGGTATGATAGAAGCAAACATTTTGGTATTTGACCTATTGATGAAGTAGCCGTCTAATTCCCATAAACGTTTTTTTGCCACTCCGTTGTGAAACTAATAACTTTTACTATCCATATCGAGTGACGAAAAGGCCTACTTTTGTCAACTAAAAATAAAAGAATCGAAAAGTAATACAAGTTCTACTTTTCTGCACTGAAATGGGTGCTGAAAAGTTGAACATTTCAGCACTTGTGTCGAAAAGTTATACTTTTCAATATTATTTTGATTTTACGGTGAATTGACTAAACACATAGACAATTGACTTAAAATTACATTCAAAGGGTGTATTTCTGAATTGTAAAAAATGTTGTAAATGTACGACTCGTGCAGAAAAAAATATATATATGTATATTAGGGTGGGTACGTTTTTTCAAAAAGTTCTCGGATCAAGTTTTAGTATGGTTCCCCTTGTAGGGCATGCCCATAGGGACTTTCATGCCAAATATCAGCTCATTTGGTTGTAAACTGGCTGCGCGCATCAGGGTTAAAGTTTACATGGGAATTACTATAGGAAATTGGAACTTTTTGTTCAAACGCTCCTACAGGTCTGGGAAAATCACGCGCCAACTTCTGGTATGGTCAGGCCTATGGGGAATGGTCTGGAGAACACTTTTCCCGAAGAGAGCATATGGATTCGTTGTCCCTGGACCTGGCGCATCGGCAAACAATCCGATGTCTCCGGAATCAACGGTTTTCCCTAAAAAAGCATCAAATTTTCCTTAGCATGATATGAAAGCTTGATGCACACCGCAACGCCATACGTCAGGCAGCTACCACGTGGGTGAAAAACGGCTGGAATATCCAATTGCAAACCTTCTTTTAACTAGAAAATGATCATTTCGAGTAATCCTGATATTATTTAGTCGAATTCAGAATCTTTGCATAGCAAATTTGTATTTTTTTGCAACTATTTCAACCACGTGGTAGCTGCCTGACGTATGGCGTCGCGGTGTGCATCAAGCTTTCATAGCATGCTAAGGAAAATTTGATGCTTTTTTTGGGAAAACCGTTGAGTCCGGAGACATCGGATTGTTTGCCGATGCGCCAGCTCTAGGTACAACGAATCCTTGTGCTCTCTTCGGGAAAAGTGTTCTCCAGACCATTCCCCATAGGCCTGACCATACCAGAAGTTGGCGCGTGATTTTCCCAGACCTGTAGGAGCGTTTGAACAAAAAGTTCCAATTTCCCATAGTAATTCCCATGTAAACTTTAACCCTGATGCGCGCAGCCAGTTTACAACCAAATGAGCTGATATTTGGCATGAAAGTCCCTATGGGCATGCCCTACAAGGGGAACCATACTAAAACTTGATCCGAGAACTTTTTGAAAAACGTACCCACCCTAATGTATATGTTTTTCGCATTCGCATGGAGATGATGATCTTAGCAGATTGCAGACTTGATTTTGTCATGTATATGTCTAGAGTTTTTTTTATTAGGTCCTATAAACATATGAAAGACAACAGTTTATTGGTCTTTTTCAAAAAAAAAAAACACTGGATGTGATGATTGTCCAGCGCAGATTTAAGGAAATTAAAGCCATGAGGGATAAATGTTCTAACCTGAAACACCATTTTTTTTAAACAATATTTTTTAATGGCAACGAGTGTTCTTTTAAGTTCCTCAGGCTCTATGCTAAGCCTATGTGTATTTATTGCCTTCAAAAAAAATGTTTGGTACATTTCTTCAAAAGCCTTGTATCGGAAGTATTTACACTAATGCAAACTTCGGTTAGAAAACCTTTTTTCGTTACTTGATCCCCAACGTTCCATTTCTGTCGGCTTGCTGCATGTCAGAGGATTTTGAACAAACCTCTTTGTGGTACAGTAAAAATTAGCTCGATGATTTGTTTATTTTACTTAGCACAAACGTAAACAAACAGCTGCCCAGCTTAGTACGGATTAAAGTTTCTTTCCCTCGGCAAAGGGGCTTTTCTATTCTTTACCGATCTGCCGTGCCCGCTGGTATACCGGGAGACAACTTCTCGAGATCAAAACTTGAAGATTAGCAAAGGGAATCCGATTCTACACCGGAATGACGGACAGGGTCTTAATAGAGAAAAAGGGCAGTCTATTTTCTTGCGGGTAGCCGATTATCTTGACAAAGACGACGACGACGACGGCGGCGGCTCTGACGGTGACACACACAGGGAGATTGTTTTGCATTAATGAGTATTGCTTTAGCTCCCGGGATCAGCCGGGATTGCTGACGCCTTCGGTGCAAACAGTTCATTGTTTTGGCGAGATTTGTTGCTACACCAGCTCCACAAATCCGATCATTACACGGGAAAAGCCAGTAAAGTTTTGGAGTAAACAAAATTCAAATTAGCTTCGAATCGGTTTCATAAAACCCAAAGAATCGTCATGTTGGTAAGCTCGCTGTAAGCTTTTTTCCCGAAAAGAAGAGTGTTTATTTTTCATCACCGCACCGCATACAAACTCTGGAAATGCATTTCATGCTGGGAACACCCAGATCGCATCTTGAGATGTCAGCTCGTACATATGTTTTTCTTCAAACTTCATAAACACCTCGTCAGAACCGATCTCTCTTTGCGGCTTTTCCTTTGAACCACATCTTTGCAGCGTTGGTGTTGTGGGTCATATTCTTTTCTAAATGGGAAATCCCAAATGGATGGTTTCAGAGATTTCGGTGATGCTTTGAACATGGTAATTGAATATTTGATTGATGGATTGGATGAAACCGCAAGTTTTAGAGTTTAAAGTTTGATTTTATTTTCAAGTTGTAGAATGTCTTTTAAACTCATGTTAATCATTATGTTCAAAGCACAAATAATATACTCTTGTAACAGTTGAACCAGCCTCCGTCTGAAAAACTCTATAGTAAAGAATAATTTTTTTATATATTTAATGAATAATATAATGATAATATTCATGTAATTTTATAGGATTCGATTCAAAAAGGTTATATGATTCAAGTTTAACATTATATATGGCATAAGTATACATTAGCCTGTCCCATTTTGAGGTCATGTCGAGGAATTTCAGGTGCTCACTTCTTAAATGATAGATAATGATGTTAGGGACAATGTTTTCTTAGACAAGAAAAAATAATAAAATACTTTCTCGCACCCCCTAGTCGATTTACTGAAAAAAGTCACTTTTTTGAACAAATTTTCTAAAATCGCTTGGAATCAATACAAAAACTGATTCGATCTAGTGAGTTTTATCTTCAAATTCAATATCAATATTGGACCAAAACCTACACCCAAAACTGGCAGCGCTAGTCCGAGAGAATGATGGTCTCGAGTCGAGAGAATAGTGGTACCATTCACGGACGCAGAGAACACAGCTCGAGATGGGCGATAGAACTATTCTCTCGAGGTTCATTTGCAAAAAAAGTTCATCCGTCGAACAAAAAACCAAAAGTGTCGACAACGGGAATCGAACCAGAGACCTTTGACAAACCAATCCAATGACTTAGCTGCCTCGGCCACCACAGCTTGGTGACCAAGGAGAAGTCAGAAGTCGATGTATGACACTTGTTGGAGATTTATTGATTCAACTAACGAATGAACTCATTTGTTATGATGGTGTGAGTTGGTACCATTATAGGCAAGAAAACCGTGACGTAGCAAATGAACTCAAAGAACTCAGTATTCATTTTGTGAGTGCCATTTGAGTGGTTTGACAGGTGTCAAATCGGGACTTAGCATTTTTTTTTTAATTTGAATTTGCTTCCGATTGCGCGAAACGTCATAACCCGAGCATTTTTTCCGTATTAGTGCCCGTGTGCTTGTCCGTGCTTCTGGCCGTGATCGTGTACGTGCACCTGACCACGTAGGTACCTCTTCCTGGTCGTTCCCGTGGTCGTGCTCTAGACCATGTCCTTGTCCGGACTCCTGCCCGTGTTCGTGCCCGTGCTTCTGGCCGTTTTCGTGTCCCTGGCCGTGTAGGTGCCTGTTGCTGGCCATTCCCGTGGCCGTGTCCTTGACGTGTTCCTGGCCGTGTTTGTGTCCATGCGAAACGGAACAACCGGAACAAAATTATAATTTTAAATGCTAAGTCCCGGAACTGACACCTGTCAAAAAAGTTCATTCGGTTGTTTACCTTTGAGGTTAAGTTCCGAGCTTTTCTCCTTAATTCTATCGATTTTGGCACTGAGCCCTCAATAAATTTTGAGAGAACGATTATCTCGACTCTGAATTTTGGGTGTAAGTTTTTGGACTCTCCCAGGCGGATTTATGTCGAAAAAATCGCATTTTTTCGAAAAAAAATTCAGAAATGCTCATTTAATTTAGGGTAGCCTATTTTTCCCAGGAAAACCAATACATGCAGTCTGTAAGAAATTTCATGGCGAACATTTTACCCTCTGAGAAAATGCAATTTCGACACTCCAGAGCTGAGATATTTGAGTTTTAGTGAGAAAAAAAGTGCCAATTTTCAAAATTTCTCAGAATTCAGAAGCAAGGCCTACTAATTACACGATGTTGCAAGCATGTGTCGCAAAGGTCAGGGTATGAATCTGAAATCAAATTTCGTGTAAACAGTGATGTTTTTAGCTACGTGTTATTTGCGTGATTAATTCGCTGCATTTTAAATTGCTTGCAAGTTCGGTCATACTTTTCTCGGTTTTCGTACCACTTTGATTGATATTTTACTCAAATATCTCGGCTCTGGAGTGACGAAATTGCATTTTCTCAGAGGGTAAAATGTTCGCCATGAAATTTCCTACAAGCTGCATGTATTGGTTTTACTGGGAAAAATAGGCTACCCTAAATTAAATGAGCATTTCTGAATTTTTTTTTCGAAAAAATGCGATTTTTTCGACATAAATCCGCTTGTGAGAGTTCAAAAACTTGGGTTTTGGTCCAATATTGATAGTGCATCTTAATCTATGGACAAAAACCTATCGTTTGAAGATAATACTCACTAGATCGAATCAGTTTTTGTATTGATTCCAAGCGATTTTAGAAAATTTGTTCAAAAAAGTGACTTTTTTCAGTAAATCGACTAGGGGGTGCGAGAAAGAATTTTATTATTTTTTCTTGTCTAAGAAAACATTGTTCCTAACATCATAATCTATCATTTAAGAAGTGAGCACCTGAAATTCCTCGACATGACCTCAAAATGGGACAGGCTAGTATACATGATTTTGAATTTGATTTGAAATACCCTTTTTAACGATCCGTGGTATGCGACCTGTTGCAATGTTATGATAATTCAGCACGAGTCAAGCACTACGACGAGTGCTGAAAAACTTGAGGTTTGAAACGAATAACATTATAGCATAACAAAATGTTTCAATAATACAATAATACATGATTATAATAAAAGTTACGTGAAGTCAGACAATGCATTGGTAGTGACAGATTCGCACCATAGGGTTTATTGTCACTTATCAAATTGAATTTTGCCAAATCAATTCTCTAGAAGTCCAGGGTAATTAATTACCTACGCATTGCTATAGTCCCATTGATAGATGAATACAACGCCCGGTAATCCAGCTGACTCTTCATTCTCGAAGGCAAACACTATAAATTGTTTGCCAAACGAAGCCAACCCGGGCGTCGTTGACTTAATTACCGAGAGACTGTCCACCGAAAGCAGTCGACATTCTTTGTCGTATTCGGCTTGGTTGGTGCCGCTCCCAAAATCCAGACCGGAATGAAATATTGCCAGCCGCACGCGGTAAATCCAAGCCCCTGATGGTCTCGTCCCCTTAAAGCAAATGGTTCCCCGAGGGAAGGCCTGGGCCTTTTGTGTGATTGTCGCTGGCTACCAACAAATCTTCTGGCTGGTGTGGAACGGCAAATTTATTATTTTTCGTTTTTTGAATTATTGCTCACTTCCTGCAGTTAACACTGTCGAATTAAATTAGAAGCTAATGAATCTGATACCTGCTGACGCTGCTGCTGGGTTTGAGCCCCGAGACCACTTTTGTGTACATCGAACCCACCGAGGAGTGCAAGAGGGGAACCCCTCCCCAGGAAGCTAAAGTACTACTGGATTTGTTGCTCACCATTGTGCTGTGAATGGAAATGAAATTCGGAAAGAATGGGAAGGAAAATGGAAACACTTTCCGCTATCATAATTCATTTCTGATGGTGTACCTTTGTGTGTACCAGATTTCAGCTTGTGTTGGTCTTTGGGACAAAGATTTATGACCACCGAGAAATTGGTGTCGGCGCACTCGGCCAACAACGGCAGCGGCGGCGGCAGAGTGGATACACCTGGAGCAGATCAAACGGGGTTTGAGGAATCGGTGAAATGGCTTCAATTAAGAAATTTAAGGAAACAATATGCTATCTCAATCAGGACAGGAGAATAGGAAGTTAATTGATGTATTGGTAAAAATGTATGAAATAAAAACAATCTTCGAAATGAGGACTTCAACTTCAGCTCCACTTCATCTCCGAAATTCATGCTCACTTATGAAATTTGTTGTGACCCGTCAACTGATACAAATCAAGATAGCAGTATTAAAGCATTTAAAGGCATTTGTTTTGGGAATGTCCAGAAGTTTGGTTCCATTTGGTTGCCGGATTCCCGAGTCATAATTAAAAATGTTCAAAGGTTAAAGTGCGTGCGACAAGACAGCACAACAACGACAAATTGGCACAGATACCTATAATAACCCAAATCACAGTGTTTCGCTTGTGGAACAGGGTGTCATTTTTCTGGGTACACTTTTTTAGATACGTGATAAATCTGTGCTGTACACAAGTTCCAAGAATGTATCTTTTCATAAAGTTACTTAAAATACTCAAAACCCCCACGGGACTAACAACAGCGCCTGTAGTGGTGCATCTCTTCCTGATTATTTACAACGTTCCTTCGAACGAGACAGCGGCGGCGCGGCACGATGACCGCCACCGAAACATTCCAACCAGAAAGCGTCATAAATCAATCCCAAAGCGGGTCGGCCTGAAAACCGTCGTCGTCGTCCCATTTTCAGCTCTACAAGACGTAATTGATTACCACGTCGTTCTCCAATGACACCAACCAACAGCTCAACAACGCAACGGCAGCTCCGTCGCCATGCCAACAGAGCTAAGCGGGTAGAGGGGAAGACCGTTGATGCACCGCTGCCATTACCATTATGAACTCATTAACTAACATGTCATTTCACTTCGTTAATGTACCTTATCTCTCTCCCAGTTTTCTCAGCCAGTGTCGTGAATGTTCCTGGGAGCTGAGCCGGGCTATGTAGAAGCTGTCGGCAATTTCACAGCAGACCCATAAATTTATGAATTGAACATCCGGTTTCACTCACTCGTTTAGCCACTTGGCGGCTGTTTTACGGTTTACTGTCTTTCTTCACCCCGGCCCGGCCAAGCAAAGTCAACGCAGCTTGAGTGGTGGTTGGACGGGTGATGACTCCGACTCCGACTCTGACTCCCTCGTCCGTCCGCTTAGTCATAGGCTCAGCTTGCAGAGGCAGGCTGGCTGACTGGCGGGTTGGACTTGTCACCATGACAGCCCAAGCGCAGCAGTCTTCTGACATGAAAGCCGTACCCGGATAGCGAAGGCTTCAAGAAAGATAAAGTGCGTTGAAGGCCATTCTGGAAACACTTGAAAGCCTCCTCCAAATCATCAGAAAAGGGTCGCCGCCGCCGCCGTTCTCACACCCGGTTGCCGGCAACGACAGAGGAAGCATTTTCGGTTGGCGTGTTTATATAATGTTTAAATTAGAATTAGGTCTAAAATAATAAATATTATGATCACAACCGCCGACAGAGGACCGGAGAAGCAGACAAGTAACATGTTACGCTCCGGCATAAATATATAATTTATCACCCGCTCTCACGTTCGTTTGAAGTAAGCGAGAACAGCGCGGGGCCATAACGAAGATTAGTGTCCGGTCCGGGTCCGGTCCCGGATTGGCTGGTCAACGGAGACGCAGACGACGCAACGGGGAGAAAATCCAAAGAACAGAAATGCATAATAAATAAAGTAATCAAGCAGTAAAATAATATATTACTTAAGTGATACAAGGCGGCATGTTGACTCGCTTAAATGGGATAATCGTCGCCGTCAAAGAAAGCACCACCCGCATAAACGAGAACCTTAAAAAAACTTTGTGTTAAATGGTTTTCTCACCATTTCAGAGATCGTAATCACTATTTGAAAAATGGTAAGAAAACCTTAAAAATACCATATCGGAAATGGTACCCTACCATTTTTCATAAAGTTCGACCATCTGAATTGAGGGTGGTTAGCAACGGTAACCTTAAAAATTCCCGAACAACGTTTCGTCAAATTACCATTTGTGTAATGGTAAAAATAAAGTTAATTTTCGCGTAAAAGCGACCTTTTTCCATCGGTTTTTACTATTTCAGAAATGGTTTTTAAATGGTATTTTAAGGTTTTTCTTACAATTTTTAACCTTGCGTCTACTATTTAAGAAAGGGTTTGTAAATGGTTTTTTAGGGTTTTTCTTGCTATTTTTACCTAGCGCTACTATTTTGGAAATAGTTTTCATATGGTTGTTTAAGGTTTATCCTACATTTTTTCCCAGTTTCACTATTAGAGAAATAGTTTTCAAATGGTAATTTAAAGTTTATCATGCAAATTTACTACTTTTTGAGAAATAGTTTTGAAATGGTTTTTAAAAGTTTTTCTTACATTTTTTACCTACCTATTTTTTACAGAATTGTTCACTTTTTGACGGATGGTTCACAACAATAATATTTGAACTTAAGCGGCGATGTCGATTCTGTTTAGTTGATCATACTGCCAAAATCGTCCAAATCTGAAAAAAGTAAGAAGAAAAAATCACAAAGTATCAAGTTGAATATAAAATTCAAATATAATATGTGTTGGACGAGTTGAGAAATGATGTGCACCTTCTGTGCAAAACTTTACCTAGTTTTCATAGCGTTTAAATTTTCCGTGTACCTAAATGTCACAAATAATAAAGAAACAGAGTTTAGCGTGTAACCGAAAAAGTAAGACGCGCGTTTTTGACTCGATCCGACTGCGGAAGAAAAATCGGGAAAAAGGCCGCGAAAAATACAGTCCACTCGACGGAAACGGAAACATTGTGGTCCTACACGAGCCGGATGCTGAAGTAGTGGTCCGGGCGCGAAGGTTGACGGATTTCGACGGGAAATCCGACTGAACGCGGTCGACGTGTCCGTGTGTGCGCGTGTGTGAGACGTCGAGGGCGTAGCACCCACGCCGTGAAAAAGTGCGCCAGTGTTGGTGGAAGACCGGAGAAGTGCTCCGGAAGACCGGAAAAAGGTTCCGGAAGATCGGAAAAGGTTCCGAAGACTGGACAAGTGGTCCGGAAGTGACGGAGAAATCCGAATCGTTCGCGTGCGTGGCCGACGTGTCCGCGTGTGAGAGTGGTTGTGGGGCGTCGAGGCGTAGCACCACCTAGCGACGGGCATGGAAAATGCTGAGAACGCCCAAAGGTGGTAAGAAGAAGACGCCGAAGAAGAAAACTCCCGCGAACAGTGCGAAAAAAAGTGACGCTCGAAAGAGCGAGACGAAAGACGCAAAAGAAGTGAAAGTGGTTCCGGTGACGCCGATTAGCGAGCAGCTCCAAGAACAGCGCCGAAAAGAGGAAGCGCGGAAGATGGAGGAGCAGCTGAAGGTGCTGATGCGGCAGCGGGACGCGGTGGCGGAAAAGCTGGAGCGGGTGAAAGCTGCGATCAGGACGACCCCGGAGCAACCGAACCAACACCTGAAGAATCTGCACTTCCTGAAGTTGCAGTTGAAGACGGTGGAGGCCTGCTACGGGGAGTACAACGCGTTCCAGAACCAGGTCTACGGACTGGTTCTTACACCGGATGAGGAGAAGCAACATCGAGCATGCTACCTGAAGTTTGAGGCGCTGCACAACAATCTGACGATCCAGCTCAACGAGTTGATAGAGAGGCTTTCGAAGCCGAGCGTCGCGCTCGTTCCGGCGGTTCCCGCGACTGCGGTTGCCCCGCAGTACCTGCCGCCCCTCAGCGTGCCCCTACCGAAGTTCGACGGCACTTACGAGAACTGGTTTTCGTTCAAGTGCATGTTCAGGAGCGTGATGGACCGGTACCAGGGTGAGGCTCCGTCGATGAAGCTGTACCATCTACGGAACTCGTTGGTCGGCAGGGCAGAAGGCGTGATCGACCAAGACATCATCAACAACAACGACTACGAGGCAGCGTGGGCTCTCTTGGTGGAAACATACGAGGACAAGCGAGTGATAATCGACAAGCACATCGAAGCTTTGTTCAATCTGCCGAAGATCACAAATGACGACGCCGTCGCGTTCCGGAAATTGATTGACACGTGCGTCAAGCACATCGAGGCGTTGAAGAATCTTCAACTTCCTGTCGACGGATTGGGTGAGCAGATGCTGATGAACCTGCTTGCAGCACGGATGGACAAGGAGACGCGGTTGGCGTGGGAATCGCAATGGAAGGCCGGCGAGCTACCGACGTACGCGGCCACGATCGCGTACCTAAAGGAGAAGTGCCGAGTTCTGGAGGTGGTGGAACAGTGCAGTGTGACGGTGGAAAAAGTGACGCCGCACAGATCAGTAGCGATGCTGATAGCTGGTACGCAGAAGTGTTCCGTATGCAACCGGCAACACGGCTTGAACGGGTGCGAGCAGTTCAAGGGAAAATCCGTCAACGAGAAGTACAGCCATTTGCGGAAATGTGGGTTGTGCTTCAACTGTTTGAGGAGAGGACATCGCGTGGCAGCATGTACGTCTACGAACACCTGCAAGATCTGTGGCAATCGGCATCACACAATGCTGCACACTGGTGGAGTGAAGAAGCAGATGGTCGTTCCGATCTCGACGGCGCCAGTTACGTCGAAGCCAATGGACAAACGCCGCACTCGACCTGCCAGGAAACAGACCCTTCTCTCGACCGCCGTAGTACTCGTCGACGGTGGAAGCAGCGGCCCGCACTTGTGTCGAGCGCTGATAGACTCGGGATCGCAAAACCACTTCGTCACGGAACGGTTTGCCGACAAACTGGCGATCAAGAAGGAGCGCGCCGACTACCAGGTCAGTGGTTTGCACGACTTTAAGACGAGGATCAGCAGCCTGATCCGAGCGACGGTTAAGTCTCGCGTTGGCGATTTCTCGACCGAGCTGGAGCTGTTAGTCACTCCGAGTATAATTGATGACCTGCCGCCGGAATCGATCGACATCACAAGCTGGAACTTACCGCCGAACATCAAGCTCGCTGATCCGGGGTTCAATTCGGCAGGCCAAATCGATATGCTGCTGGGAGCAGAATTGTTTTGGAACCTGATAAGGTCAGGTAGGATCACGCTGGCGGAGACCCTGCCCTCGCTCAGGGAAACTGAGTTGGGATGGGTTGTCGGCGGTGTGTTGAAGCATTGAAGCGGCAGAGGAGCAGGAAGCGAGGATGGAGGTTTGAAATGCAGTCATTTCAACGTGGGGAGGATGTTGGACGAGTTGGGAAATGAAGTGCACCTTCTGTGCAAAACTTTGGTTTGTTTTCATAGCGTGTAAATTTTCCGTGTACATTCAAATGTCACAAATAATAAAGAAACAGAGTTTAGCGTGTAACCGACAAAGTAAGACGTGCGTTTTTTACTCGATCCGACTGCGGAAGAAAAATCGGGAAAAAGGCCGCGGAAAATACAGTCCACTCGACGGAAACGGAAACAATATGTACTTATCTGATTATTCAGATTGATTGATGCCAATCGTTTGTTCGCTTGGTCGCATCCTCGGCGGAACAATATTGTCGGCCCGCTGCCGGCAAAATCTCTTTTGATTACCGATCGAGTTCTCCAGCACCAGCTGTTCCGTTTTTATCAAGTTCTCCACGGCGCTGAAATGATCAACAAGAAAAATATAAACAAAGTATTTGGTAAATCAAATGATTTGTTTGAAAATTATACCTGCGCACAAAACGTAAACAACAACCAGCCGCACAAACGTTTCACATCAGACTGTTTTTGCCTGCGCAGTGCGCTTGCCTGCGAAAGAGCAGGTAACGGATCGTAGCGAGAGAAGAGAAAAGAGAGAGCGCGCAAGGCAAATTTAATTTTGCGTTGAATCCAAAATGTTGTTAACTACTAAATTGATTTAGAAGTACAAATATTGCCTAAAGAAATGAAATTAATAAACAATAATTTAAGACATGAGATTATTCAATCTGCATTCATAGGAAGGCGAGCCCTTGCGTTTGTGAAAATTGCGCGTCCTTTGATGGTTGGCGTAAATTATGCGAAACCAAGAATAACGGAGGTTCTGAAACTCAATTTCGTAGGGGTAAACGCCCTATTTGTATAAAATATCACACTACACCTCCACATCATCGATTCCGTTGATGCTAGAGAACCGAACCGTAATTCCGCTGGTCAATCTAACCGATCTGACACAGTGCAAGCAGCAGCTCTAAGAAGGGTTGCCTTTGCGAATATCTTCTTTCGATAGCAGAGAGCGGTCCAAACGAATTTACTAACTTCCGCTCATCACACTTGGAACATTCCGTCATCTGGGGCGAATCGGGACTACAGTCGAGACCCAGCGCTGCCATAGTGATACAATCACTTGCGAAAACACCGCTGTCATTCAAACAACGCGAGTCCAAGACGAAACAGCTGAAACACTTACTGCCGGATCCTGTGACTTAATCTCGCCGGCTTCTTTTCATCCACCTCGTTCTCTTCACTACGGCGACAGGAAGTCCTTCTGGTACATTCAAATCGTCCTTTGTAGTCTTCCTCTTGGATGATCTCGTACAGATCGAGGCAGAAAAAAGTCCTCATGTCGGTGATCTGCAGCAGAATACGACGCGAAACGTCCAGATTGAACATCAGTCCACCTTGGTACTCGTCAGCGGCGCTCACATAACCCAGTCAGATTTCCAGCCGGTTCTGCAGAATGAGCTTCGGCGCGGACGGATCACCGCCATAATCCTTCTTGTTGACCTTGTCTATCTCCTGCTCCTTCAAGTCCATTACGTTCAACAGAAGCGAGGAAATCTTCATCTGCAGACTCTTGTCCGGGTTCTTTTCCTAGTACTCATCCACCAACGGTCGCGACGTGTTGGAAACGTCCGCCCGCGAGGGTTCCAAAAATCCGTTGATCAAATCCACACAGAATCGGAACCGCTCCTCGACGTCACCCACCAACCGCTCAAAGATGGCCATAATCGTCTTCACCTTGCCCTCTCCAAGATCGCCGCAAGCCAACATTTCCGCCAGCACCTTCTTTAAGTTCTCCCGACCGACCTCGTCACCCAAATCATACGACGCCATAATCTCCAGCAGCACCTGCATCATCGACTGGAAGTACATCTTCTGCACTGCCCACCATTGAAAAAACGGCTAATATCCACTTTTGGCAAAAACGAGATATTAGCACCAGGTGGTAGAGGATGTTCCAACGCATCTCCTGGAATATGAATTTCACTGAAATAGTGTTTAGACTTGGCTGCCGATGCGAAAAACCAAACGGCTAATATGCCACTCTTATGGGAAATTACCTTGACGGAGATTTTGTGACAAATACTAAAACTCGTTTTTCTCGGAATACTTGATTTGGCATAATAGCCGAATTTTCAATTATGGGCAGTGCAGCTTGTCCGTCGTCATCGACGGATCGTACGCCAGCTGCCGGATGTAGTTGCACAGCGTCGGCGTGTCCGCAAAGCTGCAACAGAGCAACGTTATTGTAACAGTTTAGATAGATTCCCTGAAAAACTCACGTCTTGATGTAGTTGCAAAACGCCGTCAGATCCACCATGTACGCGTCCAGCTCGTCCGAATCGGTGTGCTGGAGGAACTCGAGTAGCGCCTGCCAGCAGATGGCCGTCTCGATGGTGAGGTTCCCCGCGCAGCCCGAGCATCGTTGTGGCGTCGTTGATGTGTTACTGCGAGAAAATTGCTTACTTAAACAAAACTTACCTTTTACAAATGTTTTGAGAAACTCACGTAAAGATCTCCCCCAGCGCAAGCTTGGCCGTCTTCGCGAACCGTTCCATCTCCTTCTCGTCCGCGTAGATTTTGAGCGCCTTCACGAACGCCACATAATTCTTCTGGTACGACTCGAACCACTGCGGAATGAGCACGTTCTTGACGACCCGCTGCTCCTTATCCGAGTGGTCGTTCAGACCCTGCTCAAGGAAGGTCAACCGCTGGGCCACTTTGTACTGCTTGACCGGGTAGCTGCTCATCTGGATGTACGTGTGCCGCCGGACGCGTTCGTCAACGTCCCAGAGGCGCTCGAGGATGTACGGAATTGTCCGGTATTTGCGACCCAGCGACGTTATGACCGTCGCAAATCGGCGACACGTCCGACTCCATGTGGAATATGTATATGCGGAACACGTCGTCTTCCGGATTTTCCGGGCTTTGCAGACGT
The DNA here is from genome assembly GCF_016801865.2 of Culex pipiens pallens. NCBI lineage: Eukaryota > Metazoa > Arthropoda > Insecta > Diptera > Culicidae > Culex > Culex pipiens. The sequence continues at coordinate 115,440,267 of NC_068938.1, forward strand.
TGCAGGGCCAACACGGCTTGGACGCGAACCGACGGGGTCATGTCCCGCATTCGTTCTAGATGGTACTTTAGAATCCGATCGCAGATGTCATCGTCCAGCGGTGCCTCCGGTCCCGCGTTCAGGACCATGTTTACAAACTGACAGATCCGGAATCGGACGATCGCGTTTTGGCTGATTTTTAGACAGCAGGAAATCAAAGATGGCCATGATCAGCGGGTGGTTTCCTCCTGCTCGCACTAGATCGGTACGGCGATGAAGGTTGCGCACAACTTCAGGTGACAAAGGTGTTGCCCACTTCAAGACACATTGGCGCTTTCAGCGATTGGATAAACGACCCATAAACGTATCGTGAGGCATCTGGAAACAAGCATAACATTTTCAAGAACCGGTTGAATGCGAAAAAAAACTCATTACACAAACCTTCTGATACAAATCCTTCAGCTATTTTTATCAGATTTGGATGATTTTTTACATCCTTTTACCCATTCAAAACCGTTTCAATCGGTTCGAAGTTGAACTGCGGCTTCTCCGGGGACACCACCTTTATTTTACGCTTCCGCGGCAGCATCTTTCCTTTACGGGATCACAAATCGGCAAAAGAAACACAATTGAAAAAATGCAAAATTCTCGGGCAGATTGATAACCGACGTGCGACGCAACCCGATGATGCTTCCATCTGATTCTGGGGTTGTTTTGCTGTTGAGCAATTTGCGCCGCTCCGTTTTGGGTTTGTCTTCTCTTTTTTGAATTTTGTCCAACTGTCAGTTGGTTCTGTTGCAGCGGTACGGGCGGACAGGGTTGGCAGAAATGGGGTTCTGAACAGTAATCTGTAGCAAAGTGATGGGAAATCTGCAAAGACGGCTGAAGACGAAGATAAAAATCTCAACTTTTTTTTATTTGGTCCTTTAAACATATGAAAGACAATAGCATATAGGACCTTTTCAAAAAAACTCTGTAAATCTGACTTTTAGCCTTGGTTAACCGTAAATTTTTAGTTTGAATTTGACCAACCAACGGGATACAATAGGGTCCTAAAGCCCTACACTCAAAATCAGAAGTATCCCTCAAAAGGGTACTTTCAATCCTCAAATAGGATACTTTCTATCCTTTTTTAAAGTTCATCCGGCGTCACCCTTTTAAAAGGGTATGAAAAAAAAGGGTGACGACGGGTGAACTTGAAAAAAAGGATACTTTTTACTTTGAGTGTATGTAAATGTTTCTGTACAATGATAAAAAACACTTTTAAAGACCATATCTGATCACTTTTTATCATTGTAGTGCAAAAAAAAATTGACGAGACAACATTTTTTCTATGGATCAACTATAGACTAAAAAAAAAGACTAACCACTTCTGGAGTTTTTTTTTTTTTTTTTGAAAAGGTCCAATAAACCAAATTTTCAGTTTTTGCTTTTTGGGTGTTTTGTAATTTCGCTGACTCAAGGCGGTTTCAAAAACACCCAAAAAGCAAAAAATGGAAATTTGGTTTGTTGGACCTATTCAAAAAAAACTCCAGACTTCGAGCATTTTTTTTTCAAAAAATATATATTTCTAGAGTTTTTTTTGAAAAGGTCCTATAAACAAAATTTTCAATTTTTGCTTTTTGGGTGTTTTTAGAACCGCCTTGAGTCAGGGGTATTCAAAAACACCCAAAAAGCAAAAAGTAAAAATTTTGTTTATAGGACCTTTTCAAAAAAAAACTCGAGATTTAATTATGACTCATGCGCTGTAAACTGAGTGAACCACGATGAACCGCATCGGCTTGCCCCCCGTATGACCCGATTGGCTTGGCAGCGCTTCTTTTCTCAATTCCGTTTTGCGCTGATTTGCGCGCGCGTTCGCGTCGAGTTTGTTTTTGTTTCGAAAACCTCAAAAAAAAATGCAAATTAAAGAGCAAATGTGTACGTTGACGAATATTCCCTTCCTACTTAGGAATGTGGCGATGTGGCCGTAAAGGATTGAACATTATGCTGGAAAATACAGGTAAGTAATTTTTTCAAGTGAAGATTCATAAATTTGCTGATGATGTTTCTTTGGGATTTTCTCACAGGTTACGAGAAAAAAACCGATGGGAGCCTGCCTAAGTCGGGACGAGCGGAAGTGAAATCATCCGGGGACTCCTGAAAGCCCAACAGGAAGCCAAGGGTATCTCCCGCCTTGTTTACATAATTGCCGTCGTGCCACACGAAGCGAAACCAATTTGGCTCCCAAAATTGAAGGCCAAGTTGATCTGGACCGCGAGTGGAATCGCCGTCGCCGCAGTCATGTGCAAGCCGCACCGGTTACGACCCGAAGTCGATGTGCGCTATCCGAGCCCGGGTGGAGCAGCTTAAGCTGCTTGTCGGATGATTATCTAGACTATTTTTTCGGAATTTGTACGACGCCCTGTCGGGACAAACGAGCTCGAGCGCGGAGGAAGCGGTTCAGTATTCGGGAAAGTCGCACACCAAGTGCATCGGGAGATCGATTGAGACGCGACCGTTTTTTTTTTGAATCGCCATTTGTCAGATTTGTTGGCTTACGGATGTACGTGGCTGGGGATTCAGTAGATTGTTTATTTTTCCAAATCGCTTTCCGGTAGACCGGTCGATCGTACAGGTTGGCAATGCACCGGATCTTCACCCGCTGTTACAAGTGAAATTGGAAAATCGCACAGCGCCACAAAAATACCAGCCCAAGCACTCTATCTATACAGACGACTGCGGTGACCTTCCGACGGGTTGAATCCGACCGTCGGCGGATAGGCGCCACCTCCTTGATGTGACCAATCTTCATCGACGAAAGGGCCAAGAAATGAATCGCCGATTGGGGACCCGGTCCCAGAGAATTGGTGCGGGTTTCGCCAGGTTCACGCAGCTCGATGTGCAGCGCTGTGATTCCTTCTTCCTTGACCTTCATGCCGCCGATGACGGCGAGATGGTTTCCTTGCCGAGCAGATCCGTGACGTGGACAAAGGTGTCGTTAAAGCTGGCGTAGAAGTGGGTCACTCCGAACACTATCTCGCCCTCGCGGACTTGCAGTCCAAGGGAAACCTGGACCTCCTACTTGTTATTGTTTTGTTCTTGGGGGGTGGAATCGCAGCTAGAAATTTTTCGCTTGCGACAAGAAGAGCTGTCAACGCAACTTTTTCAGATGATTGCTGGTCAGTTCCATATCGCCCAACTGTGCTGCAGGTACACATAGATCACGGAACATGTACGGCGTTGGAGGTACCCAAACGTAATGTTCATAATTTGCTCTTTGTTTTGTGGAAAAAAAAACTTTACAAATCGTAACTATTTTTTTAAATAATTATTTTATGTTTCTATATGGTACTTGCGTATCGAGATGAACCATTTGAACTTTGAAATAATCTTATGATATACGATAACCATTTGAGTAAACATCCTCAAATAGTTTTTTAAAGTCATCAAGAAAATTGTTGACCATTACAAACATTCAAATAACTCTATTACTAATGGTAACCATTTGATAAATAGTCATGAAGGTCCGCCAGTTGAACCATTTGAACATTAAAATTACCTTATGATTTAGGGTAACCATTTGAGAAAACATCTGCAAATAGTTTTTTAAAGTTATCAAGAAAATTGTATACCATTACAAACATTAAAATAACTCTATTACTTATGGTGACCATTTGACAAACAGTCATCAAGGTCCGCCAAATAACATTATTACAAATGGTGACCATAATTCATAAGGTTGTTTTAAGGTCCTCACTAGAATTCATATAGTTTTCGTTTATCCGGGCACTGGGTTGAGTTTGGTTTTCTCAAGCCGAGCTCGAACAGCCATAAATGAAAAATTGACTTTGGCGTTGCGCGCGAGATAAGGAGATGGATGGAGGAAGCTGTGAACCAATAGTCACTCTTTTGTCGGTATTTTAGGAATAGTGGTGGCCATCCGTTTTATCGAAAAACATTTTTTATTGAACTCGCATAAATATTCCTGAGATGAACATACTATGTAAACATTGGTATACAGTCTAACATAAATACACAATTTTCGTGTCTCTAAGACCAGGCATCTCAGTGAATTTTTCTCGATGAATCTAAATCTGAGTATAGATTTGCAATTTTTTACCTACACTCTTTTGTAAAATTTCATCACGTTACAGCAAAGTCTTGTACATTTTTGAAAATATCACGTTCTTGTAGGAAATAATCAACACACCATGAAAAATTTAAATTTAGTTGATTGGCTTTGCCTATTTATCAACACAATTTTTTGAAAATGTCTATTTTGGAGAGATTATAAGAATATGATTTTTCCAAAAATTTAAATGAATCATAAAGGGATTACAAAAGCTACTCAATATCATAGAGATCATTTGTAAATTAAATGTTGTACAGTTTACTCTAGCAACGTTGCATTAACTGCAGAGAGGATTCTGTGAACGGATCACATTTCACAGAATAAACAGCGGAGGAAGGATGCGTGGACATACCGTCGAAACGCTCCGGATCAGTTATGTAAGTGTTTAAGCTGTTTGAACATCATAGTATGGGTGACAAGCATTTTTCAATCATCGCTGTTTGGACTATATGCAAAATGTTAGGGAGGGGAGGAATTTTAAGGCCGGAAGGGGTATCTTTTGTGAGTTTTTCTTTAATCATGTGTAAGTATTGGGATGTAACAAAATGGGTCATTTTTGCGGGCATTTCAGGGCATGAAGATGAGCTTGAATCCCAAATATGTGTATGATTGGTTGCGACAGGACCTGGTGCTTTGCCTTTGATGTTCAAATGGGATTTGATCCATAAAATCAGTGCGTTTCGGTTTTTGCCAGTTTTGAGTCCCTTAACGAATTTTGCATTTTTCAAAAACCTCTTGAGTCCGTGTTCCAGAGAACAACTTTGCCACAGAGTGCTAGAATATTCGTCAAATATTAAGCATGTTACGGAATTTATAACACCACCGCTGAAAACTTCAACTTTTTCTTCACTGTTTTCTGGCAGAAATTGCTGCTACGGCAGAAAAGATTCAGGGTAGGCGTCGCGACGCTCATGCAACCAAGCAAACTGATGATGCTTCCAGAAGAGCTTGAAGAAAAAGTTGACCAATTTTACGGGTTAAATCCCATTTAAACTTCCGAGACAAAGCGCCAGGTCCTGTCGCAACCAATCAAGTTCATATTTGGGATTCGAGCTCAGTTCACCTAGGGGATTATGCCCTGAAATGCCCGCAAAATTGACCCATTTGGTTACTGCCTAGTAAGTATACCAAAAAGTTTTTTTGAATATGGACTTGTTGCTGAGAATAGGGTTATTTACTCTAACTTCAGAATGGGTCAAACATGCATGGAGAAAAAAGAGTTCCCAAAATCGTGAACAAGAAAACAAGATTTTCAAAAACGTACCATGGGATTTGAACACTTTGTTCGTGGTTCCCATTTTCATGAACGCTTGTTCACGATTTTGGGAACTCTTTTTTCTTCTTGTGGTTTCGTTTATATCGGAAAAAGTGATTCTATTTGCTATGATTTTTATTCCCGCTTCAAATATTAAGTTCCGAAAAAAAAGTTGGAAAAGTAATAGCATCAAACACAACCCAAGCACACTGCCATACAATTAGATTTGTTAACATTGGGCAACATTATTCATCGTTTCTTTTGAACACCTACTATACAATCTTCTCTACAGTTTATTTTCCACAGCATAATTGACAAGGTCACTGTTCAAACAATTACGAAACGGTCGTGGAAAATGTCACATGTGTCATGTGGATAAGGCCATACGGCACATGTGGTACCGATCATGGTCACATCACTCATGACCACCACAGCACACAGTTCTGTCAATCTGTTCGCCAGCCCACCGATGATCGTAATCACCGTCACCAGTCCCGGAAAGCCATGAAAACACACACAAAACATCCTATTTGGACAAACTGTAGACAAACGGACAGCGTATAAATCACGCCGCAAGGAACCTTTGTGGAGGGCAAACCTCCCTGTGTGAAATGCACCAAATGAGCTCGTTTCGGAGAAGGGTCACACATACACGACGTACGCACACTAATACAGAGAGAGTGAACGAAGGAGCCAGTCCAGAAGGACACAATGCGTAAATAATAGAATTATTATCATTTCATTTTGTCCAGCGTGACAGGGGCTGACTGGTCGAACGAGCAGCCAAACATAAAAAGAACATTATTGCTGACAAAGGCAAAGGGAGCAAATAAGTGAGAAAAAAGAGGGAAAAGGACGATTTGTAGCGTTATAAATTTCAACAGAGTGCCACCACTCGTTGGTTAACAGGACAAGGCAGGGATTTCAGGGGATGCCATCACACAGTGATGTAAATATATGTGGTGTGAAGATGGGATTTAAAGTAAAATAGAGTTGAATTTTATTAGTTGCCATAATTCACTCTAGTTTATGGCTTTAAATCGAAAGATTTTAAAACTTTTCAAAAATAATAGAAATACTATTGAATAAAGTTTTGACAGTTTTATGACGTTCAAGTTTGTTTCAACTCGTCTCAAAATCATCTGTACTCCACAACTTACAAGATTTCAGATCTAGCCTGATGGATACAGGCACCGTTGTAGCAAAAATAATCCATTTATCATCTCGAACGGCTGCTCCTCCCTCCATTCGAGAGAATACGCACAAGGACAATTCCAGGATCACAGATGGTGCTTGTAAATTATTATACACATTATGATTTCACAGTGTGCACATTTTTTGTGTGCTCACTTTTCCTAGGAAGTGAAAAATGACCTCGCCGAACCAACTCCAGCGTCAGAGCCAAGTCACCAGAAAAGAGACACCTACCATAAATTATCACCATCGGCCTAACCTTGAACCTTAATTATGCTTTACGGCTCTTTGCCTCCGATGTCCTCGATTTTTACAAGCGTTTTTCGAAAGTGCATTGAGGCAATAATTTGTTGACCTTAAACTGTCGCTCGGACTGCTCGGTCTTCGGGAGAAGTGAAGGCAGCGTTGGACAGCAGGGCTGAACGCATTGACATCGTTGGGCCTTTTTCAGGAAATGTGTCTCACCCTGTCGACTCAATGGCAAAAAGGCTGCTGAATGGCACGGCTGATGAACGACGAATTGTATAGTGTGTGCATGATACCTGATGATGTTTTATTGTTACCGCTTGATGGTTATATTCCGGGTCATAAATAATGGTTGACAAATAATTAATTATTTTGACATTGTATTTCCTGGGACCATTTTATGATTTGTTGACGATCCCTCGAAAGAGAGAGAGAGAGAGAGAGAGAGAGAGAGAGAGAGAGAGAGAGATAGAGAGAGAGAGAGAGAGAGAGAGTTTGTCACAAATTCCATGCTAAAAAAGCTTTTGTTCTCAGTATAGTTCTTTTCTTCACTTAAAGATCAAACGTTTAATTCAATTCAATTGGTGTTTATTAGAATTTAACAGTTCTGCTCTAGGATGTTACATTTACTATTCGGAGATTTAGAGAACCTTTCAACTGAGATCAATTCATAAGCCTTTACAAAGAGGGTACATATTTATAAGTTCAGATTTTACTAGCTGAGTGCTCTTTTAGGGAAAATAAATTATGAGAAAAACCCTGGATCTATGAAAATCAATCGTTTAAAGTTGTCATTGTTTTATAACGTAGAAATGAGTGGATTTTACTCCCTGTATGTAACCTATTCTGTTCCATACATCAGAAGATTATATTTACAATCTTTGTATTCCAAAAACCTAAGTGCTGACGAAAAAAAAATGTCTTTAACGCAACGCAGGTAAATGCTTATTGAAATGTTTCCAGTTGATTTCACTTCTAATTTCATTAGATTTTAAGAGGCAGTATTTCGACGTCGTCGTGCTATCTTGTCGCACCCGCCATTTTGACGTTCCGAGAAAAATGCGTTTTAATGTTTGACCTTGAATATACAAAAACGAGAGCACACAATGTAAACAATAACAAACACGTTTTGTTTGGCTGACCATTCTGTGTATTGTCCCAATGTTTGGTTGAAGTTGGTTGCTGGAGTCCCGAGTTATAATTACAAATGTTTACGGTAGTCTAGCTTGTACGTGCGACAAACGCATCCTGACTTTCCTGGCCTGAAATCCCTTTGGCCTTTTGTCGCACTTACATCAATTTTCATGGAGTGACAAGATAGCACGACAACATTGAAACTACTTTCATATGTAAAGTGACAAAAATGCACGGAGTTTTTTCGGTTTTTGTTGAATATCTCAGGATTGAAATCGAATTTTGGGGATCTGTGAAGGTCAAAAGGTGAGGCATTGTGAGCTGCAAAAAATGGCGTTCTTAACTCAATTTGGCCCAAAATGCACGTACGACAAGTTAGCACGATGGCGACGATTTGTAAATATTGCTCGGTTTGTTCTAGAGGTCGTATCGAGGTGCTCCGATTTGGATGAAACTTTCAGCGTGTGTGTCTATATATTCGATGAACTCATGCCAATTATGAGCCCTCTACGACAAAGGGAAGTGGGGTAAAACGGGCTTTGAAGTTTGAGGTCATAAAAACATAAAACATCTTGAAATTGCTCGCATTTCCGTAAAACTTCATCAATTCCAACTCTATTAGATGCAATCGAAAGGCCTTTTGAAGCCCTTCAAAATGTGCCATAGACATCCAGGATTGGTTAGACTTTTTCTCATAGTATTTGGCCTATTGATCACGGAGTAAATAAGATCTATTTCTTTTTTCAAAAATGATTTATTAAATTATTTTTGAAATCAAATTTACAATTCCAACACTTCTAACTTAGGTGAAATTTTCCGAGGATTCCGAATATGACAAAATTAAACCAAAAAGTGCCGCTATGGTGTAGGCTTCCAAAAAACTAACGTTGTTAAATGTTTGTTATAGAAATATCGTAAACCTATGAGAAAAACTGCGATTGGCCAAAAAGTTAATACCGTAGGCTTATAGTCCATGATATTCCCTAACTTTTGACCTATGGGAGTATGGGTGTTGGAGGCTGTTGCAAAAAGATATTAAGGTTTTAAAAAAATCCATTTTTAACAGTAATTTGCAAAAGCTATGAGAAAAAGTCTAACTAATCCTGGATGTCTATGGCACATTTTGAAGGGCTTCAAAAGGCATTTCGATTGCATCTAAGAGCGTTAGAATTGATGAAGTTTTACGGAAATGCGAGCAATTTCAAGATTTTTTATTTTTTTTGACCTTAAACTTCAAAGCCCGTTTTACCCCTCTTCCCTTTGTCGTAGCTGGCTCATATTTGGCATAAGTTCATCTCATGTATAGACAAACAAACGCTGAATGTTTCATCCAAATCGGAGCACCTCGATACAACCTGTTACACATTGGTGAAAAACTCGCTCTTGAAGATTTTTGAAAAAATATGTTTAGGGAAAAAATATGATTTATGGACCCAATATTGAATGGGTCTGTCATAAACCTTGTAAAATATGGGCAACGGCCTTAAAAGCACACCAAAAAGTCTCAAAATGTTTAATTTATTATAGTATATTTCATATATTTTGTGATTAAAGCCCTTTTGAAATGTAAGTCGTTGTTCGAAAAATCTGAATATCTCAGTTAAGAAAATTTCTCTCAAGTTTAATTCATTAACTTTGAAAATATGCCCAAATGAAAAATGAAAAATCTCGATTGGGGTACTGTTTGTCAGAATCCAGTTTTTTTGTGAAAATTGGCAATTTTTTAAAGTGTAACTTTTTTTCATTGGTTTGTAACTTTCCTACAATTTTGCCCAAGACACCAATCACTTGAAAATTTAAGCGATGTGTTTTTTGTGTACTAAAATTTCATTATTGAACCTCACTAACATGGCGTAGTCACCTTAGCCAAGGAAACCTTGCTTCAAATTTGAGCCTGATCCGAGCACTTTAATTTTTGTTTATGCTCTTTTCATAATAAACTACCGCATAGGAATACATTTTTTTCAGAAATAATGAAAAAAAACTGTATTTGTTAAAAGAAACAAATTTATCTGCTACTATTCAAATTTTTAATCATATTTATAATTTACGTAGAAAATATCTAAGAACCAAATCAAAATATTTTTAAAATTTGAATTTTAAAATCGGGACTACAGTCTGGATAGGGACAGCAGTTTTTAAAGCATTCAAAAGCTTAAAATTAGGAAATCGATGCACAAATTTAGTTGATCTGTATCCGTTATAACCGAAATCAATCAAAAATATTAAAGTTAAGTACAAGAACCTGGCTAAAACAGCTGTCTTAATTCGCCTCATGTGTCCCGATTCTCCCCAGATGACGGCATTTAATTTTCAACTGATTTTTATTCTTGCTGCAACCATTTAAAAATAATTTTCCTGCGTTTATAATCATATTTAGCATGTTTGAACTACTTTTAAAATACAATGCATACAATTTTTATGAAAAACCAATGTACAGTACCGCATTTTTTCTGCGAAAAAAAAACCCGTCAACAAATAAATATTTTCCAAACTAATGATTGCACACCAAGTTAATCAGTGTAAAAAGCATTTTAAACAGTTTTTCATCCAAATTTTTAAATCATGGCCTATAATTTAAGTTTGTTTTTTTTTATTTTATTGCAAAAATGCTAAAAAATTTATGACCAAATTTCACAAATAAAAAACAAATTTTCCTGTTTCTTTTTCTGTTAACTGCTGTATTTCAGTAACCAGTGGTCCAATCTTTAATGTTTCTTTGACAAAATTGTAGGAAATTTTCTAAACTTTTTGAAAAAAATATTTTCAGGATTTGACAATCATGAACACTCTACCAGAAAATCAAAAAATACGGAATTTTTTGGACAAAATTTCATCTTAAGTACTTTTTGATTGAAAATTCGATTTTACATAGAAAAACCCGATTTAATCCCACCTGGGGTGAGATAGAGCCTTTCTTACAAAAGGAAGTTAACGGCAGTTGATTTTTTTTTAAAGAAATAGCAAAATAAAGAATGGCCCATTCATTAATCAATTCGAAACTCAACCATATTTTTTCATATAACTGAAAAGCGCTGGTTTTTGCCCCATTTGCCATGGCCGGTTGTAAGCTGTGCTCGCACACAAGCATTTTCGATTTTTTAAATCAGAACACATTGTTTTTGAGACAGAGAATTAGCTCACAATTTGCGATGTTCGTAATGTTTTCTGCATATCGCTAAATTGTTCGTATTCTCTGAGTGTTTTTTGCACTTTTCAAAATATTAAAAATTAACGAGAAAACAAAATAATTCCGTCTTGCTCCAATGCGTTAAAGTGGTTACAAAATGACTGGCAGAAAGTGTTTCAACACCCGAGAATTTGCCGTGTTGTAAACAACGATGTAACGGTAAAGCCGCATAAATGTTCTTGAAAGCTTTGAAACGCCTACTGTAATTCACTAAACTGTCATTTAGGCGTTAGGCAAAATTGTGAGCTTTCAATAAGCAAACCAGAAAATTATGTAGTATGCATTTAGGCGTTTTTGGGATTGGGAAGCATACAACGACTGAGCGCTCGGTGGGACTTCACTACGACAAACGCAAACGTACCGAATAAACCACCTTCCCACTCTAACCTTTGGGGGGCTGCGGGCGATTATCGGGCATCACCAGTGCCAGTTAAGACGCTTAGTCTAGACACAATCCTTAAAAAAAATGTATATTTGTTCTGCACACACACACCAACATATTTGCTCTTTGCCGCTCTCACGCACACAGTCCCATTTCGTAACGCGACCAGCAACTGTCAAAAATTTTCATTTACACGTGTTGAGTGCATCACCAGCTTCAACAACAAAAGCTCGCGAACGTTCCGGGACGCGTTCCGAAGTTCCCCCAGTCGCGTTTCCCCGGTTTCCTCGAACCAGAAGTCGTCCACCCAACGATAAAAGAACCCGGGCCCGCGGGGTTTGTAACAAGTCCTTCTTGAACGGTAAGATCCCCACGAAAGCACAAATCGACCACCACCTAACCTCACTTTCCCCGCGTCTCTCCCACAGCAACGACTTCTACCTGATTTCTAAGAACGTCCGCCAGGGAACCGTTTCGCCCACCTCATACAACTGGACGCGGACAAGCTGCAACATACTCGTTGCCCGTGTTGTCGGAATGGAGCAACAATCGGAAACTGAAGGGGGGGCAGACCGGCAAGAAAAATCAGTTTAGAAAAAGCCACGGCTGGGGAGCTCAATTCCGTCTCGCGGGAAGCGGGTTACGCCGGTGAAAAAGACGTCGCTGACGTTTGCCATTTTCGGCACCATGAACCGGATTGGGGTGCAGAAGATTTGGGGGAGGACCGGAGAAGCAGCAGCTTAGGCGATGGTGAGTTACAGATTTTCATAAGTTAAACCCTAGATTACTGACTATTTCACTTTTTTCAGCAAAACGTCAACCGCAACCCGCTGTCAAACGTCTCCCGACGACAATGACCGCACCGAGGAACCCGCAAACGTGAAACCCCTCATCATTTCGTTCTCAATACCGCGTCCGCCCAACAAAGTGAATCTCCTCTTCGAGTGTGTCATGCAGCAGCGTCCCCTCAATTCGACGTCCCAGACCGTACCAAGCTGCCCAACGTGACCCTCGGGTTCTCCTCCCTGGGGGCGTCCTCGCCGTGGCGAGTTCAAAACGAAAACGTTCTGCCGCGAACCTTCTATTTTACCGATCGAAGGACCTGCTGCCATGGTTTGAGAGAGACGTCATCATTCGGGACCAGTCGCCGGTTGTGGAGCAGCCGGTTTCGCCGGCCAAGCGACAACCTTCAAGTACTAGTTTGACCGGAACGATACTGCGGTGCCGAATTCCTAGCAACATCCTCCATCAGCACCAGTTGTTCCAGAGATTCTGCACAGCGGGGTTCAGTGTGTGGTTCCCGTTCCTTCCTGGGCTCTCGAATAACCCAAATCCGGTCATCAACAGTCAAGTGAAACAAAAAAATAACAAAAACACACAGCTACACAATATGAAAGTAAAAAAAAAACTGAAATTTATAAATACATAAACACAAAAAAAGAAGGGAAAACATAAAATCTAAAACCACAAAAGAAAATATAAAAATACACAACTACAATACAAAACACATAACTAAAATTAAAAAAACGCAAAGAACACATAAAAAAATCGAAAACGAATACGAAAACACAAAATACTAACATACAAAAATTCAGAATACAAAAATACGAGAATTACAAAACTAAAAAAATACAAAAAAAACCGTAGATACACAAACTAGATTTTACTAAATTTTTCATAATTTACCTAATTTAACTAAATTAATTCAAATTGATCTTAACTCAACAAAATTTAACTGAATTTTATAAAATTTAACTTAATTAAGCTTAATTTATCTAAATTGAACTTGATTCATCTAAATTTATCTGAATTTTATATAATTTAACTAAATTGAACTTAATTCATACATTTTTTTAAATATATCCAAATTGAACTTCATTCATCTAAATTTTACTAAATTTAACTTTATTGAACTTAATTCAACTGAGTTTTACAAAATTTTACTAAATTTAGCTAAATTATACAAAATAAAACTTAATTCAATTTTCAAATTGAACTTAATTCAACCAAATTTAACTTTATACAACAAAAATAAACATAACTCAGCAAAATTTAACTGAATTTTACTAAATTTAAATGAATTTTACTTATTTTGCTTAATTTAACTAAATTTTAATAATTTAAGTAAATTAAATTTACATAATTTAACTTAATTTACATAACTCAACTAAATCTACACAATTTAACTAAATTTAACATAATTTAAATAAACTAAACAAAATTTAACTAATTTCAACTTCATTTACTTAATTTAAATATATTATTTATATATATATAATATATTTATATATATATAATATATTTTTCGATATTGAACTTAATTTGTCTAAATTTATCTAAATTTAACTTTATTGAACTTAATTCAGCAAAATTATATTTAATACTTACTAATTTAATTTAACTAAATTTATCTAAAAAGAACTTAATTCGACTAAATTTAACTAAATTGAACTTAATTCAACTAAATTTAGTTATATTTAGTTAAACTTAGTTATATTTAGTTAAACTTAGTTGTTAAATTTAGTTAGATTTAGTAAAATTTATGTAAATTTAGTCAAATTTAGTTAAATTTAGTTAGATTTAATTAAATTTAGTTCAATTTAAGTAAATTTCGCTTAATTTATTTCAAAGAAATTAATTTTGGCTAAATTAATTTAAATTAAATTAAAATTAGTTAAATTGACATAAATTGAGCAATATTTAGTTAAACTTAGTTACATTAAGTTAAATTTAGTTGAATTTAGTTCAATTTAGTTAAATTCAGTTAAATTTAGTTGAATTTTGTTAAATCCAGTCATATTTAGTTGATTTTAGTTAGATTTCGTTAAATTTACTTAAGTTTAGTCAGATTTAGTTTAATTTATTTAGTTTAGGTAAAATTTAATTAAGTTTCGTAATATTTCGCTTAATTAATTTAAATTTAGTTAAACTTAGTTAAATTTAGATAATTTTAGTTAAAATAAGTTAAATTCAATTTAAATCAGTTATCTTTAGTTAAATAAAGTTAAAATAAGTAGAATTTTGTTTAATTTAGTTGAATTCATTAAAATTTTATTAAATTTAGTTATAATTAGTTAAAATAAGGAAAATTTAGTTAGATTAAATAAAATTTAATTAGGTTTCGTGAAATTTCGCTTCATTTATTTCAATATTGTTAACTTTGGCTAAATTAAGTTATATCAAGTTAAAATTAGTTAAAATATGTTAAATTGACTTAAATTGAAGTATATATAGTTAAATTTAGTTATATTTAGCTTAACTTAGTTTAATTTAGTAAAAATTAGTGAAATTTATTTAATTTAAGTAAGATTATTAAAATTTATTTAAATTTAGTGGAATTTAGTCAAATTCAGTAAGATTTAATTAAATTTAGTTGAATTTAGTAAAAATTTCGCTTTTTTTTCCTTTTTAGTTAACTTTGGCGAAATTAAGTAATATTAAGTTGAAATTAGTTACACTAAGTTAAATTGACTAAAATTGACTAAAAAAAAGAATTAAAATTAATTACATTTAGTCAAAATAAGTCAAATTAAGTTAGATTAAGTAAAATTTAATGAAGTTTCATAAAATTTCGCTTTATTTATTTCAATTTAGTTAAATTAAGCAAAATTTAGTTGAATTGAGTTATATTAAGTTAAATTTATTTAGATTTAGTAAAAAAATAGTTGAATTTAGTAAGATTTATTTAAATTTAGTTAGATTTAGTCAAATTTAGTAAAATTTAGGTTGATTTGATTAAATTTAGTTGAATTTAGTTATATTTAGTCAAAATAAGTAAAAATTCGTTAGATTATTAATTTAACTTAATTAACCTAATTTAGCTTACTTTCACTTAATAAAACTGAATTTGACTCAATGCATAAAAAAATAACTGAATTAAAACAAATGTTGATCAATTTAGCTAAATTAAACTTAATTTTGTTGAAAAACTTTATTATATTCTACTAAATTTCAATAAATTTAACTAAATTGAACTCAGTTTAACTAAATATAATTTAATTTAACTAAGTGTATCTAAATATAACCCAATTGAACTAAATTTATCTTAATTTAACCAATTTTAACTTAATTTAGCCAAAATTAACAAAATTCAAATAAATTGAAATAAATTATGCTAAGTTTTACGAAACTTAATTGAAATTTACTTAATCTAACTAAATTTCACTTATTTTAACTAAATGTAACTAAATTCTACTAAATTTATTAAATCTTACGAAATTCAACTGAATTTAACTAAATTTAACTAAGTTTTACTAAACATAACTAAATATATTTAACTAAATTTTTCTAAATTTACCTAAATTTTACTTAATTTTACTAAAGTTAACTAAATTTAACTAAATTGAAATAAATTAAGCGAAATTTTAGGAAATTTGATTAAGTTTTACCTAATCTAACTAAATTTTACTTATTTTGACTAAATGTAACTGAACTCAACTAAATTTAATTAAACCTTACTAAATTTAACTAAATCTAACTAAATTTTACTAAATCTAACTAATTTCAACTGAATTTATCTAAATTCAACTAAATTTAACTAAGTTTAACTAAATATAACTCAATTGAACTAAATTTAACTAAATTTTACTAAATTTAACTAAATTAAAATAATTTTAGCGAAATTTTACGTAACCTCAATAAATTTTACTTATTTTTACTAAATGTAATTAAAATCAACTAAACTCAATTAAATCCACATGAATTTAACTAAACTTTAAGTAAATTTAACTAAATCTAACTAAAATTTGACTAGGTTTAACTGAATATAACTAAATTTAACTAAACATCAATCAATTTTACTAAATTTAACTAAATTTTACTAAATTTAACTACATTAAAATAATTTTAGCGAAATTTTACGTAACATAAATAAATTTTACTTATTTTTACTAAATGTAATTAAAATCAACTAAATTCAATTAAATCCACATGAATTTAACTAAACTTTAAGTAAATTTAACTAAATCTAACTAAAATCAACTAAATTTAACTAATTTTAATTAAATCTTACTAAATTTAACTAAATTTGACTACATTTATTTTAACTAAATATAACTCAATTTAACTTAATTAAACTAATTTTAACTTAATATAACTTAATTTAACCAAAGTTAACTAAATTGAAATAAATTAAGTGAAAATTTACGAAACTTTATTAAATTTATCTTGATCTAACTAATTTTTAATTATTTTGACTAAATGTAACTAAATTTAACTAAATATAATTAAATCTAACTAAATCTTACTAAATTCGACTGAATTTTACTAAATTCAATTAAATTTCACTAAATTCAAATAAATATAACTAAATTTAACTAAATGCAACTAAATTTAACTAAATTTAACTGAATATAACTCAATTTAACTAAATTTAACTAAATTTGAATAAATTAAACTTTATTTAACTATATAAATTTCACTGAATTCAAATAAATTTAACTAAATTGAACTCAGTTTAACTAAATATAATTTAATTTAACTAAGTGTATCTAAATATAACTAAATTAAACTTGATTTAACTTGAGTTAACTTAATTCAACTAAATTTATCTAAATTTAACTAAATTATTCTTAATGTAACTAAATTTAACTAAATTTAAATAAGTTTAACTAAATTTAATAAAATTTAACTAGATTTTAATTAATTCACATCAATTTAACTAAATTCAACTTAATTAAATTAAATTTAACTTAAATATACTAAATTCAGCTGTATTTAACTACATTAAACTAAACTTAACATTTAACTCAATTAATCTAAATTTACCTTAATTTAACAAAATTTACCTAACTTCAACTAAATTTTAATAATTACTACTAATTTAAAGTTATTGAAACTATTTTAGTAAGTTTAGTAAAATAAGTTTATCAAATTTAGTTATTCAAACCAATAGGACCAGTTTAAATTTATTTAAACATATTAATTCAACTTTTATTTATATAACCTAGTTTTAAATAGGTTTAGTGGCTTTTATTGTAATTTTAAGAACTCTTTGAATAAACATTTTAATCTGTTTTGTTTTTTTGTCACCCTATTTGTATTGATCACCCTAACCGCTCTAAACTGAATCCGGAAATACTAAAGAAGAAGAAGTACCCCCAAAATGCGCCCCGTTTCGCCATCGTTTTTTTGCCCGTTATCGTGGTCAAAATGTGCCCAGAAGCGTGCCACAGACGGGCGTAACAGCTCGGCCAAAATGCGTAACGCCCGCCTAAATGTTGCATTCTGGCACGCAATGGGCCACAACGAGGGGAAAAAGCGTGCTGAAAATCGGGCCCGCTTTCAGGCAAAACGTCCCCGCTTTTTGGCCGTTTTCCGCCCATTTTTCTATGTGGGTTGGTGCGCTGGTACGATGAACAAAAATACTAATACACAAAAAGGCTAGTACCGAAGCTAGAAAACCAAACCCGCGATTTGCGTTGTCACTGGCACATGGGAAGCTTGGACGCTTCCCAGAAATTCGTTCGCTCAGAGTTCGATCAGAGAATGAGCAAAACAAAAAAGAAAGGCAAAAGAATGAGCATGAGGCTTCAGAACAGATAGCTGCTTGCGTCTAGTTTGCGTTCACTGAAGCTTAGCATAGAAAATAATGATAGGCGATGTGTGATGAACGAGCAATCGATAAAGCAACTTGCACTAAAAGGGGGTAATCTAGTATCACAACTCTATACGCGCCAGCATCACGCGCCAGCATTGCTCGCGTCTGCATGTGAAGCTCAACTTGACAACTTGTCGGCGAAGCGACGAAAATCGATCGTCCATGATTTTTTGCAGATTTTTCGAATGAATATTTCTCGAGAAATTATTTGGGAACGAAGCTTGATTTGGCGTCGGAGCCAAAAGCAAACCCTATACCTTTCTTTAGTAAGAAAGGCAAAATGAGGTTAAACAAATTAAATACAAGATTTGTTTTTTCACAAAAAATCACTTTAAAAAAAAATCATTGCTCGTCAGCAAAATTTTGATCCAAACTTCTGAATGGCTTAGAAGATGCGGGGTTTTGTCTCATACAACATATAAAAAATTAAAAAAAAAACACTGATTTCGGGGAAATTGATGTAAAAAAAACTTAATAAAAATCACCGGATTTTTTTCTTCCCTGAACCTATTTTCTGAATAGTCCTCATCAACCGAGAACACCAAATCGATCAAAAATTGCGTGAAAGTTACAGATTTTCGATTATTTAAGTACCATTTTTGTATGAATAGCTGCCAACATTGTATGGAGATTTGTATGGGTGAACCAATGACACAAAATGGCTTCTTTGGTGATAGGGAAGGCCCCACAAACTTTGAGCTAAATCTGAAAATATAATTAAAATCCATTTCCGAGTTTGGTTTGCTCAATTGCTCAAATTACAAATAATAGGTAGTTTTCAAAAAAAAAAAATTTTTTGGACAACAAATCGGAAAAGGACCACAGAATTTAAGGGTTTTTTTTTTTTTGTTGTCAGTTGTATGACTGTAACGATGTATAAAGAGTTTTGAAAATAAGGCTTAACAATTTTAATTCAGAATATTTTTTTAATTCGTTGCTAAATGAGTGCTAATAGTTTAAGGAAGAACCTTAGGTACGTTACTATTGTTCTTTGCATTTGACTGTTTTTTCTTAGTTAATTAATTAAACAAAAGTTATATTTTTAAATTTCTGTGCTTGACTGGTTTATTCTTTTATTTACAAAACCTTCTAATATGTTTGACCATGTCCAGAGCAAATCCAAATGTTCCCATTTTTCACCAACATGATGTTGAAGACTGCTCTGCAGCACAATGGCTGTCACAACAATTTTTAATTTCATGATCGACTTAACATCTTTTCGAGAGTTTTCGTCAAACTAGGAGAGGATTTCAGCAAACTAATTCGCAACAAATAATGTATACCTACTCAGCTGTAAAAGGTTAGATGGCAAGGGGCCTTATAAGCCAGTACTATGAATCGGGTGAGTGCATTTCCAAACATCTAGATATGCTGTGTGTGTTTCATGTTTTGTCTTTCCGGCTCGCACCACCGGAATGAATTTCTCAACCACTTAGCACCACTTTTTTTTACTCTTTTCACCTACAGATTTCTCCCTTTTAGAGCTACTGTTTTGCCGCGGCGGTCCAGGTCCTTGCGGCTGGCAAGCTTGTGCAAGTTTTTTTTTCATCTTAAATCCTCCTCTTGGCCGCGCCGTCAACGTGGTCGTCACCGTCACCGTCGTCATTGTCGTCGTCGATTCCTTCTTGAACCCGTCACGCAGAGTCGGTTCAGTTGTCAGCAAAGAAGAATCGCTTGTTAATCGGCTTATTGTGCTGCTCTCGCCGGTGAAGAATATAAGCAAGTGGAGAAGAATTCTTTCAAATTATTCTTGAAATTGTCAGTCATTCATCTTGTTTGACATGTGACGGATGGAAGAAAGACGGACGAACGGAGGCACATTCTTTCGGTGCACAAATTCAAGTCATGTTTCATTCAATTTTTCGATCGCGGCCTCTGTTTGTGTCAGCTCGTCACCAGCATCCGATAGTCTTAACTTTTTTTTCAGAAGATTGAAGAAAGCAGGAAGCTGAAGCAAGCGGTGTGTGTCTTTGATTTGTTTCTCAAGCTGGGATTATATTCGAAACCGGTGTGCAAACTTGAAACAGAATAATATTTTGACACTTGTATCAGATTTTATACGATATAAAAGCTGCTTATAAAATATAATCAATGGTTTTCTATGCAGCAGGGATAATTTTATTTATTTAAATTATCGCAAGAGTAACTGAAAAATTTAATTTAAAAATCCCTGGTTTCCAAAAGAACATAAATAAGTTAACAAAGATTCATGAATTTCAGTGATAACTCCACTTAAAATTAATTTATATCGTTTTTTACAAACATTGTTCATATACAAGTAGAAATACCTGCAAATTTTGTAGTGAAATCGAAATTGAACCCCATGATCCTGAAATTGATTTTTTTAATTTCTTATTCACAATAGAAGAGAAGAGAAAGAAGAGAGACAAGTTCTCTTGAAAATTCCTCTCTAAGTGAGTATCAAAAGAAACTGTTTTGATGCAGATTTTCTCATCGCAGCTATGCATTCTTCATATATAAATTTTAAACATGTCTTTACTATCTGATCATTCCATATAGATTCACCAATACTTGGATTTTTCTGATAACCTACAACTTTGCATAATAGGGGAGAGTGGGGAGACTTGATCCCCTTTTTTTGTATCGCACATGACTCTGTCAATTTCTCACAAAACTATAAACTTTTTGCATGAATTGAAAGCTTAAACATTCATCTATGTTTGGCTAATAAGGATATTTCATCAGATGAACTCTTCGAATCATGCCAAGCGTTTTAAAAAAATATTTTAAACCGGTTTTTTTTTAAAATGTTAGGGGTAACTTGATCCCCCTTTCAATATTTTGAAGAAATCTTAAGCAAAATGTTTCTTATTCATCCAAACTTTCAATTTTCTATAAGTTACAGCAATTTCACATAAAACCTGTACGTTTGTGTTCAAAATACAACAAGTTTAGTATGTAAAATATTTAAAAACTTAAAATATTATTTTTTAGACCAAATTTTAGCATGTTTACAAAAGCTGGAAATTTTTGTTCACAAAACTTTTGAAAAAAGGTTCAAACTGCAGTAAGTTATGTACAACTATACTAAAGGAAACTATGTATGAAAACCCAAGTAGCAATTCAAGTGCTCATAAGTTTTATCAGTTTTTATAAAACATTTGAAAAAAGCGTCTTGCTTTTATAAAAACATTTATCAAGTATTTTTGGGCTTAGCAAAATACTGTTCTAGAAATATCTTGAAAAAATCTTGAAAAGTTGTCGAAGAACATGGAGCAAAGTTTTATTAATCTTTTTTTTACAAACTTACAGTTATCTTGAAGAAGATATTCCCAGTCCAAATTGACTCCATCAAATCAGTATTAAAACCTAGTTGTTTAGGGAAAGCTTTATTCGAAATCTTTTTGTCTTGACCTTCCAAATGTCAAACTCAGTCTACTTTAAGCAGCAAGAAGATCGGACGTTTTTAAAGTGATGGGCAAGCTCTTTTATTTAATTTATTAAGCAAAAAGATCAAACTGCATTCGTAGTTTTTATGTGAGATAGTGATTAAATTGTATCAAATTTAGATTCGTGTGGTGATGAAACAAGTGTTGTGCTTCTTTCTGAGCTTCCGGCATTGCAAATTGGAAGACGTTTCCGAATCATCAGTGACAATAGTGACCAGTATTCTTTTCTTTTGTTATAAATAAATAAAAACGGTGAACTGAACGTAATCCTAGTTTTATTCAAATATGACGAAAACTCGCTATTCGTAATTCACGAAAATAACGAAAATGTGCCAACACATTTTTTTGGATCTACCTCCAGTGGGCTAAAACTTGCATGCACTACGGTCGCAGTATTGTGCATTTTACTCTGGGTTAAAACTATATCAAAGCTCACTTCAGTCTAGAACCCCTTGCTTAATCTTAAACAAGAGCTTTTCAAGAAACGTTGTTCTTGATCAAGAGCATCTCCAGAAAAGATGTTTTTCTAATAGCTTCAAGTAAGAACAAATAGATTTAACGAATTTCGCCATGTTTAAATGAAAAAAATGCGACCTAGATGGACGCCATGATGATGTTTACACCTAAACAAGAAAAGTTTGCTTCAATTTAATGAAAATAAAGAGTTATTCTGATAGAATAATATATTCGGTGTCTATTTTTTCGAGGTATCTCTAGAAATTGATTGGTGAAATTTTAATGGTATGGGTTTTATCGATATGCTTGGATCGATAATCAAACACTTATTTATATAATTATTATATTCTTGTCACCAAATAAAGTTAACCGTTTGTCGTTTAAAGATGCAAAGAATAGTTGGATTTAATAAAATAAATCTTGCACCCATATTTTCTTGATAAAATATGATTTATCCTAATGAAGAATAAACAAGTTTAAAATGTGTTTTATTGCAGCTACCAAGAGATCTTCAATAAAGCTTTAAATTTGATTAGCTTTACGATAAGTTCTATTAGATCTCTTGAGAGTATCTGGAGGGTCCGTTAAAAATCAACAGCAATACTGTTTGGCTCTAGAATTCTCCTGAAATACGCTCTTGACAACCTCCTAAAATGGTCCATTTTACACTTATTGCTGCTGTTTGGGTAGAACCAACGCAGTGTGTAGAGTTTTGACTTAAACCCCTTAACCGTGTACAGTCCACTTCCCAACACAACATCACACACACACTGACACAGAAAAAGGCCCAGTAAACGTCAAATCCCCAAAAATCACCGTTAAAAGCGATCATTCTCGAACGAGCAGAATAAAGAACAACACGTTGTTTAGAGTTCGTCGCGACTTTCTTTTAATTTCGTTTCGACCGCAAACATTTATGGTCCTTCGCGAACCGAATAGTAGAACCGTGCGATTTCCCGATGGAATCGATCACCGCGAAACGGAATTCGCTCTTTGCGAAAGTGAAACGCGAACTCGAAACCGCGGAACGAGTGAAGACGCAAAACCCCTCACTCTCTGAGGTCCGGGAGCGTCTGGTGCGCCTCGAGGCGCTGGGGAACAGTTTCTTCGACGTCCAGGACCAGTTCGAGGACGGAACCTCAGCGACCACCCTGGAAAATCTAGTCTCGGTCTTCGACTACCGGAAGGAGTTTGAAGATCGGTACTATGCAGCGAAGGCGATCTACGCTGCCCTCGACGAAGGTTCCGGCGCCAGCGATCGATCGTTCGCTGAGCCGGCGAACAACCTGAAAACTGCGGTAGCGGCGCTGTTGGAAACGCAACGAGCGCTCCTGTCCAACCAAGCGGCCCACGCAGCCCAGCTGAACCAGATTCAGCAAGGAAACCCACCTCCAGCAGGACAACCAGCTCAAGCACAACCGGATCCCTTCATCAACGTCCGGCTTCCTCCAATCAACATCCCGAAGTACGCGGGAGTCCGGAAAGAATGGCTTTCGTTCAAGGATCTGTTCGTCAGCACCATCTACAGCAAGGAGTCGCTGCGGCCGTCGCAGAAGCTGCAGTACTTGAAGTCGCTGCTGTAGGGTGACGCAGCCTCCCAAATCAGCTCATTCGGCATCTCGGATGACAACTACCCGCTGGCGTGGGACAAGCTGCTGAGGAAGTACGACCAGAAGAAGTACACCGTGTTCGCGCTTGTGAAGGAATTCCTGGACCAACCTGTCGTGTCAGACGCAACCGCTGGCAACCTCCAGAAGCTGGTCACGACCTCGGACGAGGTAGTTCGACAGCTCGACGTCTTGGGCGAGCAGTACCAGTCGCGGGACCCCTGGCTGATCCAGCTGCTCCTGGAGAAGATTGACGAGGAGACGCAGGCGCTCTGGGCGCAAAAACTCGTCACTTTGGAGAACCCGAGCCTCACGGACTTCCTGAAGTTCCTTGAGGACCGGTGCGACGCCATCGAAACCTGCTCATCATTCACACGAAAGTGCACCTTGAGTGGAGCGGGGGCGAAGAAGGAGATACGAAAGCAGCCGGCCAAGCCAGCTGAGAAGAAGGTGCAGAGCTACGTCGCAACACCGCAGCCCTGCCCAAAGTGTTCCAAAGAGCACTTGCTGTTCCTGTGCGAAGCGTTCAAGGCGTCCAGCGTCGCCGACCGTCGGGAGTTGGTGCAGAAGTCCAGACTTTGCTTCAACTGCCTGAGGACGTCGCACACGGCAAAAACCTGTTCCTCGAAGCACACCTGCAAGACTGATGGATGCAACCAGCGTCATCATACGCTCCTCTGTCAACACGGCGGCAGACAGGCAGCTACCGCAGGGCTTCCGGGTCAACAGATAGCAGCGATGCCGGTCCAGCAACCGGCCATGGAAGCTCAACCCACGGTTCCGAGTTTCAAGGCGGAGGTCACTAGTGATCCAGCCGTCAAGATCACCGTTCTACCCACTGCGCTCGTCAAGCTGCGCGGTAAGAATGGTGTCTTCCACACTGCTAGGGCGATGATAGACTCGTGCTCTGGCGCGTCGCTGATAAGCGAGGCCTGCATGACGCGACTCGGGATCAGCCGGAGCAACGCGCGGTTCCCAGTAACCGGAGTTGCCGGGACACAAGCAGGAACCACCCGGGGAATGGCGCTGCTGGAGATTGCACCCCGTTTCAGCGACGAAGTGGTGATGAAGACGCAGGCGTACGTGCTCGAAGTGTTGGCTCCCCCCACACCGTGCCAAAGCTTCAAGCCCAAGCAATTGGAACTACTCCGAGGGCTCCAGCTAGCCGATCCGGAGTACTACAAAGCGGGACCGGTAGACGTCATCCTAGGCGCCGAGCTGTTCCTGCCGATTCTACAAGCGGGCCAGGTCACAGACGAGGACGGTCTACCCGTGGCCCAGAAGTCATCGCTCGGCTGGCTCGTCGCCGGCAAGTTCGGTGGTGAAACAATGCTGCAAACAAATCTGGTGTCCTTCACGGTGCAGCTGGATGTCAACATCGACCAGACGCTGCGCAAGTTTTGGGAAACCGAAGAAGTGCCTGCGGCCAAGGTACTCACTGCCGACGAGAAGCGCGCTGTTGACATCTTCAATACAACCACCAGGCGCAACGACGAGGGCCGATTCGTGGTTCGGCTCCCCTTCGACGACTCCAAGCCGGCATTGGGCGACTCGCTCGGTGCGGCACTCAGAAGGCTGCATGCGATGGAGCGGAAGTTCCTCTCGAATCCGCCGTTCAAGCAAGCCTACCGCAACTTCATGTCCGAGTACCAGCAACTGGGACACATGGAGCTCATCCCGCAATCCGAAGTCGACAAGCACCCCAGCGAGTGCTTCTATTTGCCTCACCACGCAGTCCAGAAGGAGGACAGTTCAACAACGAAGTTGCGTGTCGTCTTCGATGGCTCGTGCAGAACCAGTTCTGGCGTGTCGTTGAACGACCGATTGCTGATTGGTCCAAACAACAACGAAGACCTGTACGACGTCTACTGCCGCTTCCGCACCTACCCCGTGGTCTTCGTGAGCGACATCGAGAAGATGTACAGGCAAGTACGGGTGGACAAGCAGGACACGGACTTCCAGCGGATCGTCTGGCGCGATGATCCCGACCAACCGGTGCAGCACTACCGTCTGACGACGGTGACGTACGGCACATCAAGCGCAGCCTACTTAGCGACCGAGTCTCTCCGACAAGCGGCCCGAGACAACGCTGAGAAGCACCCCGTAGCAGCTGACAGGATCCTCAAAGGGTTCTACGTGGACGACCTGATGTCCGGCGCTGACACAGTCGAAGAAGCTCAAGAGCTAGCTGGCCAGATCACAACCATCCTGGGCGAAGCTGGATTCGTCCTCCGGAAGTGGTCCTCCAACGCACCCGAGCTGCTGGAGAACATCGCAGACAGCCGACAGGGACCAGTCCCTGTTGAGTTCACGAACGTGACAGCGTCGGTCAAGGCACTTGGGATTCACTGGTCTCCAACTAGTGACTGGTTCGAGTTCAAGGTCAACCTGGACATCAACAGCCCGAACACGAAGCGTCAACTCCTCTCCGACGCACCCGTTCGGATGGCTCGCTCCAGTGATCGTCAAGATCAAAATCATCTTCCAACTGCTGTGGCTGTACGACTTGCTGTGGGACGACCCGCTGCCACCCCTTCCCGAAGCAGATTGGAACACCATCAAACAAACGCTTCACCTGCTGGAGCGGATTCGCGTGCCCCGCCGAATTCCAGCCTTCAACGGCAAGTTGCAGCTGCTCGGATTCTCGGACGCCTCGGAGTCGGCGTACTCAGCAGTCGTCTACGGTCGGTCTGCGGACCGCAACGGGAAAATCCACATCGTGCTGATTTGCGTTAAAACCAAGGTTGCGCCAATTCAGCAGATCTGCGTCCCAAAGCTTGAACTCAACGGTTCCTGGCTGCTGGCCGCCCTGATGAAGCGAGTCTCCCTCGCTTTGTGCCACCTCGAGCTGCAACACTTTGCCTTCACGGACTCGGCAATCGTACTGGAATGGTTGTCGGCGCACCCCCGCAAGTGGAAGCCAATCGAACGTCAGCGATCCTGTACTTCCTGCCCAGGAGCATGTGGCACCATGTGTCATCGAAGGACAACCCGGCCGACTGTGCGTCGCGAGGGATCTCGCCGCTCGAGCTGCTCAACCATCCGCTGTGGTGGGACTCCCCCTACTGGGCCCACAGCGAGCAGTCGTTCTTGGAACACTGCGCAGCACCAGCACCGAAGGCACCACCCATCGAAGAACGACAGATTCGCACATTCTGTCTGGAGATTGGCTCCCAGCGTAGCAACTTCACCCTGGAGCGCTATCTTCTCGATCGATTCTCCTCGCTACGCCGCTGCACTCGGACACTGGCGACGATCCGACGGTTCCTGTTCAACCTGGCGCGACCGAAGGTGGAGCGCTTAACCGGACCGCTGACACCGGCGGAACTCAAGGTAGCTGGTCTACAACTCGTACGACTAGCACAACACGAAGCATTTGCGAAGGAGATTGCCTGCCTGCGCAAATCGACCGAGGTTTCCAACAAGAGCAAGCTGCGCCCGCTCTTTCCGTTCATCGACCGGGACGGAACACTGCGTGTCGGTGGAAGGCTGCAGAACGCCGACATCCCCTACGACATGAGACACCCGCCCATTCTGCCGCAGCAGCACCGACTGACAACACTTGTCATTCAAGACCTTCACCTGGACAACCTACACGCAGGGCCTACCTTGGTGATCTCAACCCTCAACCAGAGTTTTTGGGTGATGGGATGCCAGACGGTCGTGCGACAACAACTGCAAAAGTGCATCCGCTGCTGCCGAATGAAAGCCAGAACCGCTCAGCAGCTGATGGGAAGTCTTCCGGCAGTGCGAACAACGCCGGCCAGAGCATTCGTCCACGTCGGAGTCGACTACGCAGGACCAATCCTCGTCAAGAGCGGCAACCCAAGGAAACCACACGTGACAAAGGGCTACATCGCAGTGTTCGTATGTCTCTGTACGAAAGCTGTGCACTTGGAAGTCGCCGGCGACCTGTCCACGAAGGCGTTCTTCGGTGCACTCAAACGGTTCGTCGCCAGGAGAGGACTGTGCACCGAGATATGGTCCGACAACGGGACGAACTTCGTCGGAGCCGATCGGCAGATGCAGGAGTTTTTCGAAACCGACGAGTTCAAGCAACAAGCCGCCCACTTCGCTGCCAACATTGGAGTAAAGTGGACCTTCATTCCGCCTTCCGCACCCCACATGGGAGGATTGTGGGAAGCTGCGGTCAAGAGTGCGAAAACCCACCTGCGCAAGGTCCTGGGAAACGAGTCGGCCACCTACGAAGAGCTCTACACCATCCTGACGCAAATCGAGGCCTGCCTCAACTCGCGTCCGCTTTGCGCCATCTCCAACTCTCCCGATAGCTGCGAGGCCCTCACCCCCGGACACTTCATCATCCAGCAGCCGATGAACCTCCTGCCAGAACCCAGCGTTTCGGACGTACCGCGCAACCGACTGGACAACTGGCAGCTCGTCCAGCAGAAGGTGGAAGAAATCTGGACTCGTTGGCGCAACGAGTACGTGACGTCGCTGCAACCGCGCAGCAAGTGGCAATCGGAGATCGACAACCTGCAGGTCAACCGCTTGGTGCTGGTCAAGAACGAGAACACCCCGCCGGCCCAGTGGGAGTTGGCCAGAGTAGTTGCGACACACCCGGATCGCAATGGCATCGTGCGGACCGTCACGCTGCGCAGAGGAACAACGGAGTACCAGAGACCGATCCAGAAGTTGGTTCCACTACCGACTGATTGAGGCTACTGCCTCAAGGTGGGGAGGATGTTTGGGTAGAACCAACGCAGTGTGTAGAGTTTTGACTTAAACCCCTTAACCGTGTACAGTCCACTTCCCAACACAACATCACACACACACTGACACAGAAAAAGGCCCAGTAAACGTCAAATCCCCAAAAATCACCGTTAAAAGCGATCATTCTCGAACGAGCAGAATAAAGAGAAACACGTTGTTTAGAGTTCGTCGCGACTTTTATTTAATTTCGTTTCGACCGCAAACAGCTGCTTTAACTCTTCTTTATTGCTGCTTTCAGGATAAATCGGTTTTTTGCTCGAATCTTTCCAGATACTCTTAAAATATACTTCCAGAGTGAAATAAAACGTAAATTGTTACTTGGGAACCCAGCCCAATTAATTAATATTGAGACTGATTCCAGTGACTGCAAAAATGCAGGGATCAAGTCTCCCTAAACGCACTTTTTTAAACAATTGATTGTAAAAATAGTATGACGATAAATTTAACATCAAATGCGTAAGGGTTTTGGAGTTGATAAGTTTATCAAACAATTCATGTATAAAAAATATTTTTTTGAATATTTTTTGAGTGTTTTTTATACATATCAAAACAAAGAAAAAAGATCTCTTGGAAGTTTTTTGCAGCTCGTTTTAGAAAAATGTGTGTAACTCAATCTAAACATTTTTTAATTTTTTTCTTTGTTTTCTACAGTGAGTTTTAGTTAATTTCGCACAACTTTCTAGAACAAAGCTAATTGTTTTACCCACATGCTGACGAGATACAGGCTTGGGATCAAGTCTCCCCGGGGATCAAGTCTCCCCACTCTCCCCTACACCAAATTGACTGAATATTCCCTTCTCAGGATACATATGATCGATTTATTTTTTATTTTACAATTTTGGTAGTTGTGCTCTCGACTGTTACTCTACAATGTTGAGTTGTGGTTTTCATTCCATATTACCATGGATCCCCTTAGAACGCCCATGCACGCAAGATACTTTCTGTCAAGAAAGCCTTTCTTAGTTGATTTTCAATTGGCAATTTAAGCCAATTTTTAGAACCCAATTGATTTACGAAAACTTAGAGAAATTCTCTTAATTTAATTTTATTTTTTATTTTTCCAAAAGAAAGCACTCCCAAAAGAGGAAGTGGAGTCCATTGGAACCGATGAAAACCTCCAACTAAACTATCCCATTTCAATTATCGGTGCTGGCAGCGGCCAAAATCACGATGATGAAGCATTCTTCATTGATTGAAGTGCGGCGGCGCGCTCACGATCAACGCCTGTCTGATCTTCCAACAGGCGCGCGCTGTGCGGCGTGTCGACGATCAAAGAAAAGCGGTAATCTTCAATTAGTTTTAGCAATCAGCAGCGTGATAATGGTGGCGATGGAATGAGATGCATGATTTTCTTGGAAAGTTACTTCTGTTATTGTTGTTTTGTTAGGTTTTGTAAATAGTGTAGAAATAGCCCTGAATTTTTGTTTTGAGGGGAGCTTTTCCATTTCAAAATTATTGCGAACGCAACATTGAAGATGCGAATATGGCAAACATTATTTTGGTAATTTATCACTGCTGTGTGTCATGCCGGTGCTCACCAAAAGGATCAATAAATAACGGTTTCCCAACTTTTGATCCCTTGTGTGCTACCTACAACAAACATTGCCAGAGGACATATATCTTATGACAAATGATTCCAACCATTTCGTTTCACTTTTCAACTCTAGAAGTTCAGAACTGCATAAAACGCTGAACCGAGGCGACCCGAAAGCCGGAGGAAAGAAATTGTAAATTGTCACATAAATCAATGTAAATTATTCCGATGTCTGTCTTCTCTCAACAGATTCATAAATAATTTCACTAAATTCGTTTCATTTCTCGCTCCTCCTGTTTCCAAGAGTGGAGCTCTGTCTGTCAGCGCGCCGGATAGTCCGTCTTGTCTTGCGTGTGAGGATGAGCTGCTCTTCCCTTGGCCTCTGCCAGCAACGCCAACGACGACGATGGTGACGCTAACGAATGGCAAGCATACTGAAACTGAAACTGATGATGGCTGGTGTAACTGATGAGTGTCAGTTTGTTCTACACCCTGATACGGTCGGGGCCTGTCATCGGGGTATCCTCGCCCGGTCGTATATTCAATTTATAGGTTTTCAAGAACCTCCCGCTCCGACATCCGACAGGAGAGCTGCCGTTCTGCTGTTCCGCCGGCGAGGAGGCATGGCAGGTGGGATGCCTAGTTCATCTTCCTTAGGGTCGGTTGAGTGAGAGGAGCCACCATCAGCTTCAAAGGAGTACCAACCGGAGTTTATGCAAGCGAGAGTCTGCATATATGTACAAACAGCCTGGTTGGCTAGTTTATTCTCTAAATTTACGATGATTTATTAAAGAATCTTGGTCGGCAGAAACCTCTTCCTGCTGCTGCATGCAAACGTTAGAACAAATGATTTAATGAAGGGAAACTGTCTTTGGTACACCTCGAGTGTGGAGCATTGGGGACGGAGGGTCTGAATCAAGGTTTATGTGAAAATCTCAGAATAGTATTTTATCATTTCTTTTTTCATTCACTTTTCATTCTGTTTTAAATACAGTGGACTCTCCCGTTGTCGATGTTGAAGGGACCATTTGCAAAACGTGACATACTTTTTGAGCCAGTTTGACTAGTGTGATTCCCAAGCTTCTTGGAGGGACTGAAAAAATTATTAACGGCTGGAGCAATATTTATATCGAGAAGATCGACAACCAGAGAGTAAAAGAAATATGGAAATGGTTTCACAAGTTTAAATACGTCCACCTTCTCATAAATATATTTAAAAACATTTTCCAAATCCATCGTAAACCCGCAATTCAGAGTCGAGAGAATCGTTCCTTCTAAATTTAAAAAGCTCAGAACCAAAATCGAAAGAAAAATGATACCAACCCACACCATCAAAACAAATAGGGACGTGGCGTTACATCGTGCTGCCATCTGGTTTTTTGAAGTGCAAGAGTGGAAAAGTGCTGAGTCATCGTCTAAAAATAGACAGCGTCCTATCTCGCCCAGCAAAATGAAGTCGATAAAGTAGTCGGTTTCGACGAGAAAAAGTGAAAAACGTGGTCTAAAAATAGCGACGCCATCCCCCTATGTGTTTATTCGTTAAACTGCCGCTCAAATCAAGTCCGTCCCATATGTAATTTCGTCAATTTTGAGGTAATGATGCAGTTTGGTTCAAAATCATGTAAACTATCAGAAAAACCAATAAAATGTAATACTTTGTTCAAGAAAGCCGGAGAAAATCCACTTTTTCGTGAAATTCTAACACGTAGCCTTATGGACGGGACAACTTTGACACGCGTTTTTCTCGGCTTGCTGTTTTTACATATAGGGACGTGGCGTTACATCGTGCTGCCATCTGTTTTTTTTAAGCGCAAGAGTGTAAAAGTGCTGAGTCATCGTCTAAAAATAGACGGCGTCCTATCTCGCCCAGCAAAATGAAGTCGATAAAGTAGTCGGTTTCGATGAGAAAAAGTGGAAAATGTGGTCTAAAAATAGCGACGCCATCCCCCTATGGGACGGACACGATTAGAGCGGCAGTAAATGAAACAATAAATTTCCAACAAGTGTCATACATCGACTTCTGACCACTCCTTGGTCACCAAGCTGTGGTGGACGAGGCAGTAAAGTCATTGGGTTAGTCTGTCAAAGGTCTCTGGTTCAATTTCCTTAGTCGATATTTTTTTTTTTTTTTTTTTACGGATGAACTTTTTTTTCAAATTAACCTCGAGGGAATAATTCTCTCGCCCATCTCGAGCTGTGTTCTCTGTGTCCGTAAATGGTACCACTATTCTCTCGGCTCGAGGCCATTATTCTCTCGGACGAGCGCTGCCCAAGAAATCATCGTCACTTGTGTGCTATCTTATAACATATCAGCTGTAAAAGAATTGGAAATGTCACAAGATCATTCTCCCCTCTTAACAGATAGGAAAGTAAACACTTGTCCTGGCTTTAGATGTTGTAAGGCCGTTAAATCATTCCGTCTCGTCTCGCTGGTAAAAAATCAATCAACACACCAATCCGACGGAATCGGCGATCAGCGTTTGGACTCGCAATCCAAAGGTCGTCAGTTGGAATCCTGGGGTGAAAGGTTATTTGGAGTAAAAAGAGGTTTGGGGTTCAAGCCCATAGGAAGCCACAAAATACCTCTGGGTTCAAACGACGAGATGTTCACAAGAGAACAGCTCATTGCTACAAGTTCAAAGTCAAGTTATTTAGTAACCTAACCAAACTTCAGTTAGTGTCAGTCTACTATGTCTTGAAACAAATAATTAATCGTGTAATTTTTGAATGGGATAGCAGGTTGTAGATTGCAATAAAAGCAAGCAAGTCGCACAGCTACTCTTACAACTGTCTGTCTGACTGAGAGTGGCACAACAACCGGTGTAAAACTGTTGTAGCGTAATCTGGGGCGAATTTTACAGCGATTTAAGAATAAAAAAAATAATTATTCGCTCTACAGCATTGCCTTGGCGATCTCGATTGCGAGATTCCTACTCGATACTTGATGTCCGAAGGTTTGATTGTTGAGGCAATTGCAAACCTCTTTTTACACCTTAGCTTCCCGGGATTCGAATCGACGACCTTCAGATTGTTAGTCCAACTGCCTATCAGCGACTCAGGACCCAGGTTAGACCAGGGCCAACATTTACTTCCCCGTCCGACGGAAGGCGTGATCAGGCAAATCTCGCCTCGAAAAATGCCACCAGGACCTTCTGGGATCGAACCCTGACCGACTGGGTGAGAGGCAACCACGCTTACCCCTACACCACGGGTCCCGGCAATGAAAGGAATGATGCATATTTTGATGTCAATCCACCCAGCAGGGCAATTTGGCCAAATCAAAAATCCAAGTATGCAGAAGTTATCTACCAAATTGGTACATATGTCTACCTCGAAGGATTTTTAGTCTACCTCAATAGTTCAATAAGTAGCATTGCCCTGCTGGAAAGATACCTGTTTTCAAGAAAACGACGTCAAATCAACTTCTGAAGTAATACAAAGTAGTCTACCTCTGTTCTACCTAACGAATCTGCAATCAGATTTTTCCTAAACTTCTTCTAAGTAGTACTTCTCTTTATACTTAATTTTCAAAGTACTTTATATATCGATTTTGACCACGGCATCGTGTTCCTTGGAAAATTCTAGCCCGATTTGACCTATAAAAGTCCATACTTAAGTTGAAAAATGGCGGTTCTGGAGCAAATTAAAGATTGTTCAAAAATGAGCTACCATGCGTCTCCATCAAACAGAAGAATTAACCCTTAAGTTCAATATATCTGCAGTTATGATTATTCCTAGCATGTAGCAAGTGTTTCTGCTGCAAAATGATGCCATATAATTTTTTATCAAGTTCTACCCCATAAAGAAATAAAGATACCTAATGAATATTTAAAGAACAAAAAATTGAAATTTTAATAAAATAAAAGCAGTCCTGCTGAAAATCTGTGGCACATCCAATGATTGCTTAATGTAGTTCTGATGTCTAAGAATGAAATTCAGTCACTATACCAAATTCTACCTCATTGTAAAATTGTTTTTAAATACATTTATTAAGAAATTCCAACAATTTCCTTAAGAAAATTTCAATTTTAATAAAATTTCAAATAAAAGCAGCCCTGTTGAAAATCTGTGGCACATTCATTGATTGGAGAATAATGTTCTGATAACTAAGAATGATATTCAGTCATTCTACCAAATTCTACCTCATTGTAAAATTGTTTTTAAATACATTTATTAAGAAATTCCAACAATTTCCTTAAGAAAATAGCAATTTTAATGCAATTTCAAATAAAAGCAGCCCTGCTGACAGTCTGTGGCTCATTCAATGATTGGAGAATGTTGTTCTGATGTCAAAGAATGATATTCAGTCATTCTACCAAATTCTACCTCATTGTAAAATTGTTTTTAAATACATTTATTAAGAAATTCCAACAATTTCCTTAAGAAAATTTCAATTTTAATAAAATTTCAAATAAAAGCAGCCCTGCTGAAAATCTGCGGCACATTCAATGATTGGAGAATGTTGTTTTGATGTCTTAGAATGATATTCAGTCATTCTACCAAATTCTACCTCATTGTAAAATTGTTTTTAAATACATTTATTAAGAAATTCCAACAATTTCCTTAAGATAAATGCAATTTTAATAAAGTTTCAAATAAAAACAGCCCTGCTGACAATCTGTGGCTCATTCAATGATTGGAGAATGTTGTTCTGATGTCTAAGAATGATATTCAGTCATTCTACCAAATTCTACCTCATTGTAAAATTGTTTTTAAATACATTTATTAAGAAATTCCAACAATTTCCTTAAGAAAATAGCAATTTTAATGCAATTTCAAATAAAAGCAGCCCTGCTGACAATCTGTGAATCATGCAATGATTGGAAAATATTGTTATGAAGTCTAAGAATGATGTTCAGTCATTTCACCAAATTCTACCTCAGTGTGAAATTGTTTATAAATAAATTTATTAAGAAATTCGAACAAATTCCTTAAGAAAATTGCAATTTTAATAAAATTTTAAATAAAAGCAGCCCTGCTGACAATCTGTGGTTCATTCAATGATTGGAGAATGTTGTTCTGATGTCTTAGAATGATATTCAGTCATTCTACCAAATTCTACCTCATTGTAAAATTGTTTTTAAATACATTTATTAAGAAATTCCAACAATTTCCTTAGGAAAATAGCAATTTTAATGAAATTTCAAATAAAAGCAGCCCTGCTGACAATCTGTGGCTCATTCAATGATTGGAGAATGTTGTTTTGATGACTTAGAATGATATTCAGTCATTCTACCAAATTCTACCTCATTGTAAAATTGTTTTTAAATACATTTATTAAGAAATTCCATCAATTTCCTTTAGAAAATAGCAATTTTAATGCAATTTCAAATAAAAGCAGCCCTGCTGACAGTCTGTGGCTCATTCAATGATTGGAGAATGTTGTTCTGATGTCAAAGAATGATATTCAGTCATTCTACCAAATTCTACCTCATTGTAAAATTGTTTTTAAATACATTTATTAAGAAATTCCAACAATTTCCTTAAGAAAATTTCAATTTTAATAAAATTTCAAATAAAAGCAGCCCTGTTGAAAATCTTTGGCACATTCATTGATTGGAGAATAATGTTCTGATAACTTAGAATGATATTCAGTCATTCTACCAAATTCTACCTGATTGTAAAATTGTTTTTAAATACATTTATTAAGAAATTCCAACAATTTCCTTGAGAAAATAGCAATTTTAATGCAATTTCAAATAAAAGCAGCCCTGCTGACAGTCTGTGGCTCATTCAATGATTGGAGAATGTTGTTCTGATGTCTAAAAATGATATTCAGTCATTCTACCAAATTCAACCTCATTGTAAAATTGTTTTTAAATACATTTATTAAGAAATTCCAACAATTTCCTTAAGAAAATTTCAATTTTAATAAAATTTCAAATAAAAGCAGCCCTGTTGAAAATCTGTGGCACATTCATTGATTGGAGAATAATGTTCTGATAACTTAGAATGATATTCAGTCATTCTACCAAATTCTACCTCATTGTAAAATTGTTTTTAAATACATTTATTAAGAAATTCCAACAATTTCCTTAAGAAAAATGCTATTTTAATACAATTTCAAATAAAAGCAGCCCTGCTGACAATCTGTGGCACATTCAATGATTGGAGAATGTTGTTTTGATGTCTTAGAATGATATTCAGTCATTCTACCAAATTCTACCTCATTGTAAAATTGTTTTTAAATACATTTATTAAGAAATTCCAACAATTTCCTTAAGATAAATGCAATTTTAATAAAGTTTCAAATAAAAACAGCCCTGCTGACAATCTGTGGCTCATTCAATGATTGGAGAATGTTGTTCTGATGTCTAAGAATGATATTCAGTCATTCTACCAAATTCTACCTCATTGTAAAATTGTTTTTAAATACATTTATTAAGAAATTCCAACAATTTCCTTAAGAAAAATGCAATTTTATAAAATTTCAAATAAAAGCAGCCCTAATGACAATCTGTGGCTCATTCAATGATTGGAGAATGTCGTTCTGATGTCTTTGAATGATATTTAGTCATTCTACCAAATTCTACCTCATTGTAAAATTGTTTTAAAATATATTTATTTAGGAATTCCAACAATTTCCTTAAGAAAAATGCTATTTTAATACAATTTCAAATAAAAGCAGCCCTGCTGACAATCTGTGGCTCATTCAATGATTGGAGAATGTTGTTTTGATGTCTTAGAATGATATTCAGTTATTCTACCAAATTCTACCTCATTGTAAAATTGTTTTTAAATACATTTATTAAGAAATTCTAACAATTTCCTTAAGAAAATTGCAATTTTAATAAAATTTCAAATAAAAGCAGCCCTGCTTACAATCTGTGGCTCATTCAATGATTGGAGAATGTTGTTTTGATGTCTTAGAATGATATTCAGTCATTCTACCAAACTCTACCTCATTGTAAAATTGTTTTTAAATACATTTATTAAGAAATTCCAACAATTTCCTTAAGAAAAATGCAATTTTATAAAATTTCAAATAAAAGCAGCCCTAATGACAATCTGTGGCTCATTCAATAATTGGAGAATGTCGTTCTGATGTCTTTGAATGATATTTAGTCATTCTACCAAATTCTACCTCATTGTAAAATTGTTTTTAAATACATTTATTTAGGAATTCCAACAATTTCCTTAAGAAAAATGCTATTTTAATACAATTTCAAATAAGAGCAGCCCTGCTGACAATCTGTGAATCATTCAATGATTGGAAAATGTTGTTTTGATGTCTAAGAATGATGTTCAGTCATTCCACCAAATTCTACCTCATTGTAAAATTGTTTTTAAATACATTTATTTAGGAATTCCAACAATTGCCTTAAGAAAATTGCAATTTTAATAAAATTTCAAATAAAAGCAGCCCTGCTAACAATCTGTGGCTCATTCAATGATTGGAGAATGTTGTTTTGATGACTTAGAATGATATTCAGTCATTCTACCAAACTCTACCTCATTGTAAAATTGTTTTTAAATACATTTATTAAGAAATTCCAACAATTTCCTTAAGAAAAATGCAATTTTATAAAATTTCAAATAAAAGCAGCCCTAATGACAATCTGTGGCTCATTCAATGATTGGAGAATGTCGTTCTGATGTCTTTGAATGATATTTAGTCATTCTACCAAATTCTACCTCATTGTAAAATTGTTTTAAAATATATTTATTTAGGAATTCCAACAATTTCCTTAAGAAAAATGCTATTTTAATACAATTTCAAATAAAAGCAGCCCTGCTGACAATCTGTGGCTCATTCAATGATTGGAGAATGTTGTTTTGATGTCTTAGAATGATATTCAGTCATTCTACCAAATTCTACCTCATTGTAAAATTGTTTTTAAATACATTTATTAAGAAATTCCAACAATTTCCTTTAGAAAATAGCAATTTTAATGCAATTTCAAATAAAAGCAGCCCTGCTGACAATCTGTGAATCATGCAATGATTGGAAAATATTGTTATGAAGTCTAAGAATGATGTTCAGTCATTCCACCAAATTCTACCTCAGTGTGAAATTGTTTATAAATAAATTTATTAAGAAATTCGAACAAATTCCTTAAGAAAATTGCAATTTTAATAAAATTTTAAATAAAAGCAGCCCTGCTGACAATCTGTGGTTCATTCAATGATTGGAGAATGTTGTTCTGATGTCTAAGAATGATATTCAGTCATTCTACCAAATTCTACCTCATTGTAAAATTGTTTTTAAATACATTTATTAAGAAATTCCAACAATTTCCTTAAGAAAATTGCAATTTTAATAAAATTTCAAATAAAAGCAGCCCAGCTTACAATCTGTGGCTCATTCAATGATTGGAGAATGTTGTTTTGATGTCTTAGAATGATATTCAGTCATTCTACCAAACTCTACCTCATTGTAAAATTGTTTTTAAATACATTTATTAAGAAATTCCAACAATTTCCTTAAGAAAAATGCAATTTTATAAAATTTCAAATAAAAGCAGCCCTAATGACAATCTGTGGCTCATTCAATGATTGGAGAATGTTGTTCTGATGTCTTTGAATGATATTTAGTCATTCTACCAAATTCTACCTCATTGTAAAATTGTTTTTAAATACATTTATTTAGGAATTCCAACAATTTCCTTAAGAAAAATGCTATTTTAATACAATTTCAAATAAAAGCAGCCCTGCTGACAATCTGTGGCTCATTCAATGAT
This sequence comes from Culex pipiens pallens, assembly GCF_016801865.2. Classification (NCBI taxonomy): domain Eukaryota; kingdom Metazoa; phylum Arthropoda; class Insecta; order Diptera; family Culicidae; genus Culex; species Culex pipiens. The sequence continues at coordinate 115,478,778 of NC_068938.1, forward strand.
TGGAGAATGTTGTTCTGATGTCTTAGAATGATATTTAGTCATTCTACAGAATTCTACCTCATTGTAAAATTGTTTTTAAATACATTTATTAAGAAATTCCAACAATTTCCTTAAGAAAATTGCAATTTTAATAAAATTTAAAATAAAAGCAGCCCTGCTTACAATCTGTGGCTCATTCAATGATTGGAGAATGTTGTTTTGATGTCTTAGAATGATATTCAGTCATTCTACCAAACTCTACCTCATTGTAAAATTGTTTTTAAATACATTTATTAAGAAATTCCAACAATTTCCTTAAGAAAAATGCAATTTTATAAAATTTCAAATAAATGCAGCCCTAATGACAATCTGTGGCACATTCAATGATTGGAGAATGTTGTTCTGATGACTTAGAATGATATTCAGTCATTCCACCAAATTCTACCTCATTGTAAAATTGTTTTAAATACATTTATTAAGAGTTCCAACAATTTCCTTATGAAAATTTTAATTTTAATAAAATTTCAAATAAAAGCTGCCCTACTGACAATTTGTGGCTCACTCAATGATTGGAGAATGTTATTCTGATGTCTTAGAATGATATTCAGTCATTCTACCAAATTCTACCTCATTTCTTAAGGAAATTGTTCAAAAAATCAAACCATCCACATTAACGACCCCCGGGTCTTTTGTGGTCTCTATTGCAAGTTTCTGCTCGAACCAAGGAGTCCGAAGGCTTGAATGGGGAGAGCACCCAAACCTCTTTCTACTCCAAGGAACCTTCCACCCCAGTGTTTGAACTGACGACCTTCGGATTGCGAGTCCAACCGCCGCCAGCGATTCCACCGGAGTAGGCTTGGTTTGGTGTGTTGTTTGTACTTATGGCGTGGAGACGACTCCTACACCTGGAATGACTTAACGGCCTAACAACCAAGGCCGGGACCGACATTTTACTTCCTCATCCGATGGAAGGTTGCAGCAGATGGGAATCGAACCCAGAATCATCCACTTACAAAGCGGACAGCGTAACCATTCGGCCACGCACTGCCACAAATTGTTGGAATTCCTAAATAAATGTATTTAAAAACAATTTTGCAATGAGGTAGAATTTGGTAGAATGACTGAATATCATTCTAAGTCATCAGAACAACATTCTCCAATCATTGAATGAGCCACAGATTGATAGCAGGGCTGCTTTTATTTGAAATTGTATTAAAATTGCAATTTTCATAAGGAAATTGTTTGAATTCCTAAATAAATGTATTTAAAAACAATTTTGCAATGAGGTAGAATTAGGTAGAATGACTGAATATCATTCTAAGTCATCAAAACAACATTCTCCAATCATTGAATGTGCCACCGATTTTCAGCAGGGCTGCTTTTATTTGAAATTTTATTAAAATTGAAATTTTCTTAAGGAAATTGTTGGAATTTCTTAATAAATGTATTTAAAAACAATTTTACAATGAGGTAGAATTTGGTAGAATGACTGAATATCATTCTAAGTTATCAGAACATTATTCTCCAATCAATGAATGTGCCACAGATTTTCAACAGGGCTGCTTTTATTTGAAATTTTATTAAAATTGAAATTTTCTTAAGGAAATTGTTGGAATTTCTTAATAAATGTATTTAAAAACAATTTTACAATGGTGTAGAATTTGGTAGAATGACTGAATATCATTCTAAGTCATCAAAACAACATTCTCCAATCATTGAATGTGCCACAGATTTTCAGCAGTGCTGTTTTTGTTTAAAATTTTATTAAAATTGAAATTTTCTTAAGGAAATTGTTGGAATTTCTTAATAAATGTATTTAAAAACAATTTTACAATGAGGTAGAATTTGGTAGAATGACTGAATATCATTCTAAGTTATCAGAACATTATTCTCCAATCAATGAATGTGCCACAGATTTTCAACAGGGCTGCTTTTATTTGAAATTTTATTAAAATTGAAATTTTCTTAAGGAAATTGTTGGAATTTCTTAATAAATGTATTTAAAAACAATTTTACAATGAGGTAGAATTTGGTAGAATGACTGAATATCATTCTAAATCATCAAAACAACATTCTCCAATCATTGAATGAGCCACAGATTGTCAGCAGGGCTGCTTTTATTTGAATTTTATTAAAATTGCAATTTTCTTAAGGAAATTGTTGGAATTACTAAATAAATGTATTTAAAAACAATTTTACAATGAGGTAGAATTTGGTAGAATGACTGAATATCATTCTAAGACATCAAAACAACATTCTCCAATCATTGAATGTGCCACAGATTTTCAGCAGGGCTGCTTTTATTTGAAATTTTATTAAAATTGAAATTTTCTTAAGGAAATTGTTGGAATTTCTTAATAAATGTATTTAAAAACAATTTTACAATGAGGTAGAATTTGGTAGAATGACTGAATATCATTCTAAGTCATCAAAACAACATTCTCCAATCATTGAATGTGCCACAGATTTTCAGCAGGGCTGTTTTTATTTAAAATTTTATTAAAATTGAAATTTTCTTAAGGAAATTGTTGGAATTTCTTAATAAATGTATTTAAAAACAATTTTACAATGAGGTAGAATTTGGTAGAATGACTGAATATCATTCTAAGTTATCAGAACATTATTCTCCAATCAATGAATGTGCCACAGATTTTCAACAGGGCTGCTTTTATTTGAAATTTTATTAAAATTGAAATTTTCTTAAGGAAATTGTTGGAATTTCTTAATAAATGTATTTAAAAACAATTTTACAATGAGGTAGAATTTGGTAGAATGACTGAATATCATTCTAAATCATCAAAACAACATTCTCCAATCATTGAATGAGCCACAGATTGTCAGCAGGGCTGCTTTTATTTGAAATTTTATTAAAATTGCAATTTTCTTAAGGAAATTTGTGGAATTACTAAATAAATGTATTTAAAAACAATTTTACAATGAGGTAGAATTTGGTAGAATGACTGAATATCATTCTAAGACATCAAAACAACATTCTCCAATCATTGAATTGGCCACAGATTTTCAGCAGGGCTGCTTTTATTTGAAATTTTATTAAAATTGAAATTTTCTTAACCTTCGGGAAGTCGCGCTAGTGTACTTTGTGCACCAGATTTGGGAAACTTCGAAAAACAATAGTTTTTCATGAAACAATCAAGCTGTAGCCTTGATATATGCTCAAGTTCAACATTTTTACTGACGGAAAAAAGTTTACCTAAGACATTGTTGAGTAAAAACTATTTTTAATATATTTTTTAAAATAGTGTTTTTGGGTTGGTGCACAAAGTACACCAGCGCGACTGCTCGTGTAAGTATTTTTTTGGTGAAATGAATACCGGAAATTACACATTGTTTTTATAAGTCTCAATCAGGATCAATTAACCCCAAAACTGTTTCATTGTATTCAGGAAGGCCTCTAATTCCGACTCGATGAAAATATGGGTTCTGAGTACGGTCCGGTGGCCCTTGGGGATGTTCCGAAGAGGGGACATTTCCGAAATTCTGGTCCACTAGGCATGATGGGTGTCAAACTTCATAATTTTCAACGGCAAACCTCAATATGAACATTTTTAGTGCTATAGGTGATCTGGCCACAATATGGACTAACCCGGTGGCCCCGGGAATGTTCCGAAGGGAGGACATTTCCGGAAATCCGGTCCACAAGGCATGATGGGTGTCAAACTTCATTATTTTCAATGGCAATCCTCTATATGGACATTTTTGTGCCATAGATGATCTGGCCACAATACGGACTACCCCGGTGGCCCCGGGGATGTTCCGAAGAAGGGACATTTCCAAAATTCCGGTCCGCAGGGCATGATGGCTGTCAAACTTCATAATTTTCAACGGCAAACCTCAGTTTGAACATTTAAAGTGTCAGAGATGATCTGGCCACCATCCGGATTAACCCGGTGGCCCTGGGGATGTTCCGAAGAGGGGACATTTCCGAAATTCCGGTCCGCAGGGCATGATGGGTGTCAAACTTCATAATTTTCAACGGCAAACCTCAGTTTGAACATTTAAAGTGTCAGAGATGATCTGGCCACCATCCGGATTAACCCGGTGGCCCTGGGGATGTTCCGAAGAGGGGACATTTCCGGTATTCCGGTCCACAAGGCATGATGGGTGCCAAACTTCATAATTTTCAACGGCAAACTTCAATATGAACATTTTTAGTGCAATAGGTGATCTGGCCACAATACGGACTAACCCGGTGGCCCCGGGAATGTTCCTAAGGGAGGACATTTCCGGATATCCGATACACAAGGCATGATAGCTGTCAAACTTCATTATTGTAAATGGAAAACCTCAATAGGAACATTTTTAGTGATCTGACCACAATACGGATTAACCCGGTGGCTCCGGGGATGTTCCGATGAGGGGACATTTCCGAAATTCTGGTCCGCTAGGCATGATGGGTGTCAAACTTCATAATTTTCAAAGGCAAACCTCTATATGGACATTTTAAGTATCAAAGATGATCTGGCCACCATCCGGATCAACCCGGTGGCCTTGGGGATGTTCCGAAGAGGGGACATTTCCGAAATTCTGGTCCACTAGGCATGATGGGTGTCAAACTTCATAATTTTCAAAGGCAAACCTCAATATGAACATTTTTAGTGCAATAGGTGATCTGGCCACAATATGGACTAACCCGGTGGCCCCGGGAATGTTCCGGAGGGGGGACATTTCCGGAAATCCGGTCCACAAGGCATGATGGGTGTCAAACTTCATAATTTTCAATGGCAATCCTCTATATGGACATTTTTAGTGCCATAGATGATCTGGCCACCATACGGACTACCCCGGTGGCCCCGGGGATGTTCCGAAGAGGGGACATTTCCGAAATTCCGGTCCGCAGGGCATAATGGATGTCAAACTTCATAATTTTCAACGGCAAACCTCAGTTTGAACATTTAAAGTGTCAGAGATGATCTGGCCACCATCCGGATTAACCCGGTGGCTCTGGGGATGTTCCGAAGAGGGGACATTTCCGGAATTCCGGTCCACAAGGCATGATGGGTGTCAAACTTCATAATTTTCAACGGCAAACCTCAATATGAACATTTTTAGCGCAATAGGTGATCTGGCCACAATACGGACTAACCCGGTGGCCCCGGGAATGTTCCCATGGGGGGACATTTCCGGAAATTCGGTCCACATGGCATGATGGGACTCAAAATTCATCATTTTCAAAGGCAAACCTCAATAGGAACATTTTTAGTGATTTGACCACAATACGGATTAACCCGGTGGCTCCGGGGATGTACCGATGAGGGGACATTTCCGGAATTCCGGTCCACAAGGCATGATGGGTGTCAAACTTCATAATTTTCAACGGCAAACCTCAATATGAACATGTTTAGTGCCATAGGTGATCTGGCCACAATACGGACTGACCCGGTGGCTCCGGAGATTTTCCGAAGATTGGACATTTCCGGAAATTCGGTCCACATGGCATGATGGGACTCAAAATTCATCATTTTCAAAGGCAATCCATCATATGGACATTTTTAGTGCCATAGGTGATCTGGCCAGAATTCGGACTCCCCGGTATGTACATTTAAAGTGTCAGAGATGATCTTGCCACCATCCGGATTAACCCGGTGACCCTGGTTATGTTCCGAAGTGGGTAAATTTCCGGAAATTCAGTCCAATATTCATAATTTTTAAAGCCTATCATCTTTATGGCCCTTTTTAGTGCTATAGATGATCTGGCCATAATACGGACTGCCCCGGAGATGTTCCGACTCATACGGCCTTTCGTCCCATCAAAACGCGTGTAATGATAGGCCGTAAGTTCAATGTCGTACCGCCCTTTCAAATGTTGATCCAGAAATGAAATATAAAGTGCAATCATCAAAAAACAAGTAATCATACATTTTCTTGAATTGTTTATTTATTAAGTGTATTTTTTGATCCCCTTTTCCAATGGATACAGGTTTGATGAATGAAACACCAAAAATACATAATTACAGTATTTTTGTAAAATTCCCAAACATTGAAATCTAGTTTTGACCAAGTGAACATCGTGATAAAAAAGTTGAATTTTGGAAACATAAAAATTTGGTAGGTTGAATATAAAAAGTGTGTAAAAATGTGAACATGATGAAAATTCATCAGAAACTGATGAAAATTCGTCAATTTCTTATGTAATATTACAATTTTTTTGACAAAAAATCTGTGACCATTTTCTGATGAATATTACCATAGTTTTTTTTCTGTGTTCGTTTTTTATATTTTTTATCAGACCCTCGGTTTCAACCTAGGATCAGTACCTAAGCGTAAAAAATTAAGTTATAATCGAAGTTGGCTTTACAGCTGCCGGCCACTATTGCTAGTATCAATCACAAGTACCTTTCTTTTATTTACAAAGACTTCGACGCCCAAGCCCTAGGTCCAAGGCACCCATATTAAAACGTAGAATTTACGACCTTTGGATTATGAGCCCAGTGAGCGCTCCGATTAATTTACACGGACGGGACAAAAAAAAGACTAAAATCTACACCCAAAGGAAAAATATTTCTCAAAATCTGCAAAAGTGGTCACATTTTATAACATGTTTTTGCAGCAAGCCCGTAGATCATTTTTGCCCGCGTGTAAACATTTCAGCGATCTGCAGTTCTCACCAACACATATAATACGGGGATGGCGTCGCTATGTTTAGACCACGGAATACCCGAAAAAAATCCAGAGAAATTGGATATTTTTGGAACTCTTTATTCCCGGGAAATTTGGTCGAAACTCCCGGGAATTATGATACTTATAAATTTTGAAGCAAAATAATATAAAGCCAATCAGAAACACTAGATGACTTATATTGTATACAGATTATTTTTGTTGTTAATTCATTTATTTCTGACTGATTCAACCTTCTTGGCCTTTCGCTGCCCTATTCTATAAAGAGGAAAATATTGTTGTTCGAAAAAAAGCTCGAGAAAAAATTAAATGAAACTTGTTGAAAATGCCTATTACTCTTAATGACGACATGACTACTATGTTGGGGGGTTTTAAAAATCTAAAGTAGATAACGTACGTACGTAAGTAAGGCCATAAATCATCTTATGCTTTCCATTGGCACCCACATTAATTACGATTAAAAAATATATATGCATTCTGCGTTAAGATTATTGGTGTATATTTAATTTTCCGTAAGTACTGTAAATATTTAATCACTGAAAATTTAAAGTAGTCCTAACGAAGATAAAAAAATTTTTAAAATGTTGCTTTGGGTCATTATTCATCATCTTAGAAAAACATATTGTATTTTTTATACATTCGGATTAAAATCTAACAAGTTTTTTGATTATTACGAGTAAGCAGGATATAAACAGATTTTTAAACATAGGAAAAATCATTCACCATGAAGAATACTTAAAAAAATACAGTACAGTTTGGAGTCCCAAAAAGCTCTAGAAATGATCTTGTTATTGTAGATTTTGGAATTTCGGGGCCACCGGAGTAGTCCGTATTGTGGTCAGATCACCTATGGCACTATAAATGTCCATATAGAGGACTGCCTTTGAAAATTGGGAATTTTGACACTTATCATGCCTTGTGGACCGGATTTCCGGAAATGTCCTCCCTTCGGAACATTCCCGGGGCCACCGGGTTAGTCCATATTGTGGCCAGATCACCTATAGCACTAAAAATGTTCATATTAAGGGTTGCCGTTGAATATTGTGAAGTTTGACACCCATCATGGCTTGTGGACCGAATTTCGGAAATGTCCCCTCTTCGGAACATCCCCAAGGCCACCGGGTTAATCCGGATGGTGGCCAGATCATCTTTGATACTTAAAATGCCCATATAGAGGTTTGCCTTTGAAAATTATGAAGTTTGACACCCATCATGCCTTGTGGACCGGATTTCCGGAAATGTCCCCCCTCCGGAACATTCCCGGGGCCACCGGGTTAGTCCATATTGTGGCCAGATCACCTATTGCACTAAAAATGTTCATATTGAGGTTTGCCTTTGGAATTCCTAAATAAATGTATTTAAAAACAATTTTGCAATGAGGTAGAATTTGGTAGAATGACTGAATATCATTCTAAGACATCAAAACAACATTCTCCAATCATTGAATTGGCCACAGATTTTCAGCAGGGCTGCTTTTATTTGAAATTTTATTAAAATTGAAATTTTCTTAAGGAAATTGTTGGAATTTCTTAATAAATGTATTTAAAAACAATTTTACAATGAGGTAGAATTTGGTAGAATGACTGAATATCATTCTAAGTCATCAAAACAACATTCTCCAATCATTGAATGTGACACAGATTTTCAGCAGGGCTGTTTTTATTTAAAATTTTATTAAAATTGAAATTTTCTTAAGGAAATTGTTGGAATTTCTTAATAAATGTATTTAAAAACAATTTTACAATGAGGTAGAATTTGGTAGAATGACTGAATATCATTCTAAGTTATCAGAACATTATTCTCCAATCAATGAATGTGCCACAGATTTTCAACAGGGCTGCTTTTATCTGAAATTTTATTAAAATTGAAATTTTCTTAAGGAAATTGTTGGAATTTCTTAATAAATGTATTTAAAAACAATTTTACAATGAGGTAGAATTTGGTAGAATGACTGAATATCATTCTAAATCATCAAAACAACATTCTCCAATCATTGAATGAGCCACAGATTGTCAGCAGGGCTGCTTTTATTTGAAATTTTATTAAAATTGCAATTTTCTTAAGGAAATTGGTGGAATTACTAAATAAATGTATTTAAAAACAATTTTACAATGAGGTAGAATTTGGTAGAATGACTGAATATCATTCTAAGACATCAAAACAACATTCTCCAATCATTGAATGTGCCGCAGATTTTCAGCAGGGCTGCTTTTATTTGAAATTTTATTAAAATTGAAATTTTCTTAAGGAAATTGTTGGAATTTCTTAATAAATGTATTTAAAAACAATTTTACAATGAGGTAGAATTTGGTAGAATGACTGAATATCATTCTTTGACATCAGAACAACATTCTCCAATCATTGAATGAGCCACAGACTGTCAGCAGGGCTGCTTTTATTTGAAATTGCATTAAAATTGCTATTTTCTTAAGGAAATTGTTGGAATTTCTTAATAAATGTATTTAAAAACAATTTTACAATGAGGTAGAATTTGGTAGAATGACTGAATATCATTCTTAGTTATCAGAACATTATTCTCCAATCAATGAATGTGCCACAGATTTTCAACAGGGCTGCTTTTATTTGAAATTTTATTAAAATTGAAATTTTCTTAAGGAAATTGTTGGAATTTCTTAATAAATGTATTTAAAAACAATTTTACAATGAGGTAGAATTTGGTATAGTGACTGAATTTCATTCTTAGACATCAGAACTACATTAAGCAATCATTGGATGTGCCACAGATTTTCAGCAGGACTGCTTTTATTTTATTAAAATTTCAATTTTTTGTTCTTTAAATATTCATTAGGTATCTTTATTTCTTTATGGGGTAGAACTTGATAAAAAAATTATATGGCATCATTTTGCAGCAGAAACACTTGCTACATGCTAGGAATAATCATAACTGCAGATATATTGAACTTAAGGGTTAATTCTTCTGTTTGATGGAGACGCATGGTAGCTCATTTTTGAACAATCTTTAATTTGCTCCAGAACCGCCATTTTTCAACTTAAGTATGGACTTTTATAGGTCAAATCGGACTAGAATTTTCCAAGGAACACGATGCCGTGGTCAAAATCGATATATAAAGTACTCTGAAAATTAAGTATAAAGAGAAGTACTACTTAGAAGAAGTTTAGGAAAAAACTGATTGCAGATTCGTTAGGTAGAACAGAGGTAGACTACTTTGTATTACTTCAGAAGTTGATTTGACGTCGTTTTCTTGAAAACAGGTATCTTTCCAGCAGGGCAATGCTACTTATTGAACTATTGAGGTAGACTAAAAATCCTTCGAGGTAGACATATGTACCAATTTGGTAGATAACTTCTGCATACTTGGATTTTTGATTTGGCCAAATTGCCCTGCTGGGTGGATTGACATCATATTTTGATATTTTTTTAGTGGTGTCGGTTAAATAAAATTCAGAGCAATAAAATGTGTACATTCATTTCCTAATTGGTAGCTTTCAAGTGCTCTAAAACGTGCTGTCCCTATTCGGACTGAAGTCCCGATTCACCCCAGTTAACGTATAATTAGTGGTGCATTTTAATGTGAATCTTTTCGTATATATTTTGTATTTATTTTCAAATGGTCCTGAGAGCCATCAAGGGACTGACACTTCTAGTTAAAGTTTACATTTTTATTTTGATATACCTTATGAACTCAGTGGGTGAGGTGGGTCTGAGGGTGAGATTGGATCATACCAATTTGCAAATATTTTCAAAAGTCGTCAGTTCAAATCCCAGAGTGGAAAAGATCTATGTGTAAAAAGTGATTTGGATGATCTAGATTCGAGCTACCATGCAATAAATACCGCCAAGACTTTTGAGTTGTATTTTGAATGATTGAATGAACCATCGGGACTACAGTTTGAAAATAGACAGCAGTTATTCAAGTATTTAAAGTATTCAAATTTGGAAATCAATTGATCAATTTTGTTCGGTTTGTGTAATTTTTAACCGAAACAAAAAAAAACCAAAAATAGTCGTTACATTTCAAAAACAGCTCGAGCAACTCTCTACGAAGTCGGCCGATTTCGACCATTTTTATTTTTTGTATTTTTTGATTTGGCTCAAACTTTGTAGGGGCCTTCCTTATGACCAAATAAGCTATTTTGTATCATTGGTTTACCCATACAAGTCTCCATACAATTTTGGCTGCTGTTCATACAAAAATGGTATGTAAATATTCAAACAGCTGTAACTTTTGAGTGAATTTTCTGATCAAAGTTGTAGGTATTGTTGAGGACTTTTGAGAAAAAAATAGGTACACGGAAAAAAATGGGCGTAATATTCAATGTTTGGCCCTTTTAAAATGTTAGTCTTGATTTAAAAAATTTCAAAATATTTTTTTTCGAAAAGATCGGAAAATTTCACGAATGTTTCATGTATTAACATTGAAAATCGTACCATTAGTTGCTGAGATATCGTCATTAGAAAGGGGTGGGCTGTTTGGGTGAGACTTAAAAAACTTCAATTTTCGTGTTTCTTTTTCTTTAAGCCGCTGTATCTCAGCAACCAGAGGTCTAATCTTCAATGTCTCTTAGACAATTTTATAGCAATTTTTTTGAACTATTCAAAAAAAAATATTTTTAGAAATGGTCACTATTTTTAAAAATTTAAAAACTGCAAATATTTCGCTAAAATCAAGCTTTCGGTGGCTATATCTTGAAAACGGAGCCCTTTATCAAAAAATATGTAAAGTACTTTTCGATTGCAAATTCAATATTGCATTAAAAAATAATGTCAAACTTGTTTTTGCATGAAACTTCGATTTTTTTTTCCAAAAATCACTATTTTTTTCAAAAATTCATAACTCGGCGGCAGATTTTTGACCATATTTCTCTATGGCTCAAAAGTTGCGGATTTTTGTCCCCTAAAACATATCAAAAAATCTCGAAAATCAAAAAATACGTATTTTGGGAAATTGAGTTTTAGTGAAAAAAAAGTTGATAAAAAAATCTGCAATTTTTTTTCCGTGTACCTATTTTTTTCTCAAAAGTCCTCAACATTACCTACAACTTTGTCGAAGACACCAAATTGATCAGAAAATTCACTCAAAAGTTACAGCTGTTTGAATATTTACATACCATTTTTGTATGAACAGCAGCCAAAATTGTATGGAGACTTGTATGGGTGAACCAATGACACAAAATAGCTTCATTGGTCATAGGGAAGGCCCCCACAAAGTTTGAGCCAAATCAAAAAATACAAATAAAATCCATTTCCGGTTTTGGTAGAGAATTGCTCAGCTATCCCTTTCCATGTGTCCTGATCTGCCCCAGACGACGATACCTTTCAGGGTTCTTATTATCTCCCCACAATTTGTGGATGATCGGTTTATTCCTTATTTTATGCAAAGCGATTGAATTTTCTATGGGAATTTACATGTAGATATGTTTGTTTTAAATCACGTTTCAAGCTATTGAAATCGAACTCGTTTAAAGTTGCCCTGAAAGCATCTAACAATTTTCCGAAGTAAGTATGTTGCTAGCTTGCTCCTATAGAAGCAAGCTTTAAAGTTCTATAAAATGTGAATTTTGCACTAAAATCTAAATTAAGACCAGTTTCGGTCATTATGTATTTTTCTAAATACATGTTATTGCCATTGTTCCTTTGGAAAAGGTATAGAGTATGTTTGTTCGAGTTTAGTTTTAGTATCTCGTAAAAAAGTACTTTTTCAAGGGTTTTCCCATTCAAACTCACAGAGACAATAATCAAATGAATCTAAAAATTTCTAGTTAATAACCCTATTAGCCCATACAAATTCTGCGGATGCTTAGGTCCAGGTATTTATTTTCAGTAAAAGAACCCTTTTTGCCACACCGTTCCCCCATCCTCTCCTAAGCAAGTCCATTCGACTCAAGCACAAAAGTCAGTCGTCGTGTCGCTTTTCATCTTTGCCGACCCCAATGAGATGAAAAAGGAGGGGGGGGGGGGCTGCAGCCATGAGATCTGCCCAAGAAACAAGATGTTCTGTAACAAAACACAAGATCAAATGATATACACATACGCCGAATGGACCGAGGCACTCCGAGATGACAACTATATGGACATCTCTGTTGAATAATTGCATCTTTCATGCCCAAGTGAGAAGAGATAGAGAGAGCGATCTGGGTCCACACTGCTGACTGGTCATCTACACGTCTGTCACAGGGCACTTCTACACTCCTATTCGGTTGGAATCTGACATATGAGGAGAAGCTGCATTACAAATTAATCTCACCCGATGGACTGCTGCACCAATGCGGCAGTGATGGTTTGTAATTCTTGTAATGTTTCTCCCCCCCTCCTGGACCTCCCCAGGTCCGAGCCGTTTGCAACGAGGCGAAGAAACACACGGCTGGCAGGCCGGCCTCCCTTTTCCGGGATCGGGCAGGGTAAAGCAAGATGTATGCACCCAAGCAGTGCCTAATGGCCGAAGGCACATAATTCATTTCCAGATCATCAGAAACTCAACCGACTCGTGTTGTATGCCGCTGGGCGGTAAACATGATTTATAATAATTGACCATAAATCAAATTGGATGCGTTTAATTGCTTGGTTAGTGTGTATGAAAGATGGAAGATACTGTTATTATATTAGAACATTTTAGATATTTATGTTGGTTTTGTAATCTAAATTATTCTGTTATGTTTTGACGCTATATTTTAATAATCAGGAAGTTGCAACAGTTTTTAAGTGCTCTATTAGCTATTTTGTTTTGTTTTGGGCCTTATGCAAACACAGTTTAGATCCAACTTACCGAAACTGTTATGA